>NC_080604.1:16107501-16430001 GCF_027887145.1 Ammospiza caudacuta | reverse complement strand
CTTTCCAAATGCTGACATGAAGTAGGCAGCCATCGGGGATCAGCCAGATTGTTTGGAGAACTCTTCCAATTAACTGTGTTACTTCGCAAAGAGAGTTTAGATAACCAAGAGAAGCTGCATTTTATAGGATATATATATATATATATGTGTGAGTTTATTTATAGCTCCATATGCATATTGATTCCTGTGTTGGAGGGGACAAAGAAGGACACTGTTAGTCCTAAAGATTTATTGGAGTGCAGAAAAGGGCTTAATTCTTCTTTACTTTGTGCAGTTACAGAAAAACTGAATGACTTTCATAAATGTTTCTTCTTCATGTTTGACCCTATGGGTCCCACCCATGAGTGTATTTAAGGGGGAGATGCCTCCAGTGTGCTGTGTCTGACACCTTTACTCCCCACTCCCAAGGATGGCACAGTGGGTGCTTTATTTCAGATTGTGTGTGTGGCTATTCCGATATGAATGTCTCAAAATGGTTTATGGTGGGGAAAGGAGGAGAAACAAAGGGCTTATCGCATTTTCTTCTTTAAAACAACAAAATGAAATCAGTGGCTTTGTACTGATCAAGGATGCACTAACTGTGGTCAGCCTCCCTCTCCAAGAATGTCTCAGGCTTTATCCAGGAATTCTGTCTGATGCTTTGTGCTTATTAGAAGTCTGAATGGCACTTCATTTCGGAGTGACACTTCATTTTCCCGGCTGAGTCGATTAGGAAGATATCACCCATCCTCAAATCTTTGCGTTCAGTTTTATTTTTTTCCCCCTCCTTGCTTGGGAAGGGGACAAAAAAAGGAAGGGGTGGCGGAGGGGGGGGGGGGGGGGGAAAGGAAAGGGGAGAGGGAAGGAAAAAGAAAGCTTTTCCCTTTAAAGTGAAGCCTTTCTGGAGCTTAGCCTTTTTCCCCAGGCTGGGGGGAAGCGAGAGGTCCGGTGAGATGATTGTCAGGATCATGTGGTGCGTGCGGTGGGTGCTGCGAGGGAGAGCCGTGTTTATCCAGGGCCATGTGGAGGTGGGCGGGTGCCTACCCGGGGACAGGGGACAGGAGAAGCTGGGCTCCTGCAGCAGCCACGCTGTGAATAGCCCACATTGACTGAACTGTCTAACCGGACTAATTTGCTGTGCCTGTGGGCTTGATAAAAGAAGCAGCTGCTGGAAAGGGCTCGCTCAGATGCATGTAGATGAGGCTGTGGACTGCCAGAAGGATCCAAGCAGATTTTTTTCCTCTCTTCCTTGCTGCATTTCTGCTAGGATCCCTCTACCTCCGGCTCCCGTGAAGTTGCACTGATCAGGTAAACTATTTTAGCTTTGGGGCTGGCTGGCCAGCGTGCCAGCCCCGGGATGGAGAGCGGGATGAGCGGGCTGTGCTGCAGGAACAGCTCCCTTTGGAGCAGACACACATTTTCACTGCTCCCTGCAAGCTGGCAGTCGGGGAGGCTTTGAAAATTGTGCAGCCATGTTACACAGCCACAATTATTTGCCTTTCTCTCCCCCTCTCGTCCCTGTTTAATTTTGCTGTGAATAAGGCTAAGTCTGGTGTTTCTCGTTTGCATCTGTCGATGCACCAGCCAGCCATGTTTTTCATATGATTATGTGCTGTGCGGGTCTTGCTGGGAACGCAAAGATGTTCGCTGTCCTTTCGGAGTCAAGCCCTTTACGTCTCCTCCTGCGGGGAGGAAAAAAGAAAAATAAAGGGAAATATCTGTAGCATGCTGCATGGATTCTGTGAGCGCTGGGGACGCGGGTTAGAGGGCTCGTTTGGAAGCAGGGGGAAGATGAGAGCTGAAGGCTCCCTACATCCCCTCGCCCACCAAATTTAATTCTTTGTATTAAAATAGGTGTTGTCCTATATCATCCCCCTCCCCACAATCCCTACCCCCTCCCGCATTTGCATCTATTTTTAAGTGTTGATTAAATAAAGCTATGGCTCAGCTGGAGAAAATGAAGAAGTAGAAGGATGAAAAGGATGGCCTTTTGTGTGGAGATCTTTTGTGCGGCTCACCCGCCCCCCTCCAGCTTCCCGGGGTAGTACCAGCAGCCTTTGGTTTAACTGGCTGCTGCCTGCAAAAACAGCTTGGCAGAATTTTGGGGAAGGGGCGCAGATCTGGGGGGTAGGGGGAGCCGCCGTGTGTCTGCTCGCAGCGTGAGAGAGATGTTAAACGGGATTGAGAATCTGCAGACTGGAAAATGCTGCACAATTTAACGGGAAGGGTATTACCTGCAGGGATTAACCCTATTTACCCACAGTCTCTTCTCTTTCTGCTTTTCTGCCCCTCGCACTCGCTGTGTAATAGCTCTTGTGTTTCTGCAGAGAGAGCCTGGGTGCTCTGGAGCACAGGGGTGATTTTACCTGCCACATCTGAGAAATGCCCTGTAAATGCCTTAAAACCTGCATGTTCCATTTCTCCTCGAAGGAAGTGTTGGAAGGTGTTGTCCCTCCCTGCAAGACGTGTCAATCAGCAGGGTGCACCTTATGAACTTTTATGAATGAGTATGGAATTCACTCACTGTAGATATTTCTCCACTTTTCCCCACTTCAAGTGTCTCTGCCCCAAATGTATCTATGTGAGGTCCCGCTGTAAGTGTTGCCACTGTTGGGGTCACAGCTGGTTTGCTGTGGTGGCATTGATGGCTCCTGTGTTGTGGCAGGTCTCTGAGAAAGCCCTGGCATTCTCTTCTGCTTGAGGAAGTGCTGTTTTATCCCCACAAATACACCCAGGTCGAGATCCTGGTTAAATGGGGGGTGATTTTAAGCTGTTTGTCACCTGCACTGGAGGGTGGAGCATCTCTTATTTTAACCTTGGTTTCAGGCTCTGCTGTTTTAAAGATGTGGGGGAGCACAGCACATTGGGCACTCTGACCCACTGGAGACCAGAGCACTCAGCTCAGGGTGCTTGTGCTGCTCTGCTTTCCCTCTTCTGTGCACACTCACACCTGAATACAAAAATTTGGCTTCACAGCCTGATTGCTGTTGGCCCTCACAGCCAGAACCGAGCAGGTTGTAAATTGCAATGTGCCAAAATGGGCTGTATCTAAACCCTGATTTTCTCCATCTCATTGTACAAACCAGAATGAGTGGGGAAGGTTTGGATGCACATCATTCATCCCTGAGGGAATATGGGGGTGTCATTGTGCAAACATCTTCCAGGGTTTCAGAGAGAGTGCAGTGGGTCCAGGCCATTCCTGGAGGGGATCTAACCCCTAACCCCTAACCCAGCAGCCTGAGCTTTGTTGTTCAGGATGTCAGTGCCTGATTAATCCCTTCTCTTGTGGGATATGGGCTGAGCAGAGATTGGCTATTGTCAATGTGAATTATGGAGTGGATGAGCATGTCATCTGTTGCTTTTAGAGGTATGCTCTCTGAAATACTCATGCAGGCAGCTGAAACAAGCTGAAAGGAATCTGAGGGAAGGAAAACAGTAAAAATTGTGAAACTTTAGGTTGCCTATGGGCTGTCTCACCAGAGGGGGATGCTTTGTGGGGATTCAGATGCCTCTGCTAGGTGAACCATATGAAAGCATAATTGACTCAGTTATCAGTAGGGTTAAAAAAATTCAACCATCAAATTAAAAGCAACAGCAGCAACATATCATTGCATAGAAAGGCAAATTTAATTTTCCAGTTTCTGGGTAAATTTCCAGCTATGATTTTTATCTGCTTTTTGTTTGCCTTTGTTTTTCTCCCAGATGAAAGCAAGTGAACATAGAAATGAAACAATGAGATGAACTGCACATAGAATATTGGAAACTAAAATTGTAAAATATAAAATTATTAAAAATGAGGGGAAAAAAAAATCTCAATTCTGCTGTCATCTGCCTTGCAGGCATAATTAAAGCTAGGACCAGTTTTCAGGCAGAGCAGTGATTTTCAGCTCGGTGGTGTCATTTTTAAGCCCTCACTGGTTTCCTAGCCAGTGACTGTGTCTGGATGGATACATGATTGGAAAGCCAGTTTGCAATATGAGGTGCTGTGCTTCAGCTGTCCCTTCACAGTGTATTTGAAATACTGCTCTTCATGTGTCTTCTGGCATTTTGTAGGATGGTGAGGTTATCATACCGTTTTCTTAGGTTTCAATTAAAAGGAAAAAAAAAAAAAGGAAAGAAAAAGCTTTTCAAGATTTTTGGATAGTAATAAGTAGATAAAAAAAACAAACAAACCCTCCATGCGACTACCTAAAAGAGTTTCACCCATGATGTTGATCTGCTGTATAGGTTGTCACTCTGCTTAAATTCCACAGCAGAACTGTGACACCATCTGTTCCCTTTCACTGTGTGCAAAAAATGGTTTCCTTTCATTAGCATTAAGCTGCATAAAGAGACTGGAGATCTAGAAATATCCCAGTCTTTCCCTGACACATACCTTCTTATGACAGAGTTCATTGCAAACATCACTCCTATTCCTAAGAGAATGGGAGGGTTTTAGTTATATTTTATTAAAGATCTTTGAATAGCAGAGAAATAAAATAAAAAATCACCCCATCCATATACTGCAATGAAACCAGAAAGCTTTCTGAGATGTGTTAAGATGATGTTGATTCAGAACAGCTGTCTTTACTATTGCATGCCCTGAAGGCAGTAGGGCTGCTGTCTGCCAGTGTTGGTGGTATCTGGACTGCTTTGGGGCCTCTGGGATGCAGTGATTTGCTGAGCATGGGTCAAACCCCACTGTGCCCATCCTCAGAATGTGACATTTTATCTTACAGTAGTCCTCTTTCCACTAAAAATTCAGATCAGAGACCTCTGCAAAGTCTTAGTAAGGTTCTCAGACGTAGAATTGTTCTGGAAGTTATACATTTTGCTTTCATTGTCTCTTTTCATTGGCCACACTGTGTTTTAATGTTATTTTAATGCCAGTGCAGTGACCTGTTGGTGATGACACAGGGATGTGAATTCAGCACTGCCCTGTTGCAGGCTCATCCTCTGGCTACCAGGATAACCTGGTAGATAAATGCTAGGCAGAAGAAACCAACATCAATGTTCTCTGGAATGCTATCTATATGTAAATCTGTGGTGCCATTTAGTCCCCTTTAAAAGTTGCAAAGCACTTCAGTTCCTGTTTAGTGGCTGCTCCCTGTGAATTACATGAAGCAGTGAGAGAGGTCAGCCAGTGCTGTCCTGTGGGAATGAAACCTCTTTTTGTTGTCGTTCCACTAAGCTGTTGCAAATAACATCGGAGATGCAGGGAACACAGAGCAAAACAAGGCACCAGCATTGCACTGCATACCCAGTGGATCTCAGCATCAAATATTTACCAGGCACTGCAGATCTCAGTTGTCATCTCCTCGTGTGGAACAAGGCACAGAGCCCCACTCTGCCCCTTCCTCCCAAAGGTCCCAGAATTAAAATATTTGCTAGCTGTGATTAATAAAGACACCTGACTGAGCCCTTGTCAGGGAGGAGCCTCTCAGCATTTTGGATCAGGCTTAAGGATCAGACTTCAGAGCTTGATAAGCACAAGCCTAAGCTGGAGGGAGTGCAACATACATGGTTTAAGCTCATGCCAACTGGTGAAATTCAGTTCCCTCAGATGTGACAGGGAATCAGATTTTGTAATGACTTTTGTAATTTTTGAGTCATGTTTGTTATGACTTAAAAAATGTTTTTGCCCAATTATCTTTTAGTGATTCCTGTGTCCTTTAAGCCCCATTATTTCTTCTCAGTTCTCTTTTTCAGTGGAGAAAAGAGCACTGTTGCTCAGGTGCATTTTGAAACTTCAGTTCTGGTGACATCTTCCATTTCAACCCAATTTAACACCACCCCAGCTCTTTCTCTACAAGCTGGCAGGCTGAGGTGAATGGGCTGTCAAGGTGTAGGAACTTGGCTTGTCATGCAGTCGCAGGGAAAGGCTTCTAAAAGAAGATAGACCCTTGGATTTGGTGTTGTCTGAGCAGCTGGTAATTTCCTCTTCACCCATCTAGTGAGGGGCTGCTAGTTCCTGATCAAAAGAGCAGCATGTCCTCAACATAAAACATGGTTTGGTTGGTGAGTTTATGCCTTTTAAAGAGACCTAGGTCTGTGGGATGCTGTTGTGCATGACCTGTCTGCTTACAGATGGGGCTGGCATGAGCTCTTCTCAACCAGGGCCTTCTCTCCACCTAAGCAGCAATTTGCATTAAATGTGTCAGAGCAGAATAAGTTTTAAATTTTTCTCCTGTTGCAAAATAAAAGGCCTGATTTTTTCTACTCAGATTGATTGGAGAGAATTTGAGTACAGCAATATCATGACAATGGTAAAGGAAAGGCAGGTCTTTGTAAATGACTATGCTGTGAAAGTCCTGGGAGCAAAATTAATCCTGTGCAAAGCAGTTCTGATTTGGGGAAACCCCCAGGAGTGTCTCCTCTGAATTCTTGCCCAAATCACATTGCTTCAAGTCACAGTTCTTAAGATGGCCTACAAAAATATGGAATCTAATTTGTGGCAGCAATTTGTGATCCAGTGTATAAGGAGCTGATTTGAGATAGAGATGGAGGAGGGAGGATGTGTGATTTCCAAATGCTGGGCTGCAGATTTTGCTCATCATGACACGGAGTTAACACCTGTCCTCCAGCAGCCTGTCCTGGCACAGAATTGCCCCTGTGGAGTCCTGAGGGCAGCTGAGCATTCTGGCCAAGTGTGGGACTGAGCTGCATCCTGCCCTGCCAGTGATGGGTGGTACCCAGGATCCAGTCCAGCCAGTGGGAGAAGAATGGTGTTTGGTACAAGGAGGCTTGGGAAGGGGTAAAGCCATAATGCTGAAATGTACTGAATATCGCTCAAATATGCTCTGAAAAGAATCAGATCTTCCCCTCAGCGTGTGTTGCTGCATCTTGCAGATGTATTGAAAATCTGTGTTAGAGCTGTGAGCAATTAACACATTTCCTGAGGACACATGGAGAGAAACTAAACTTGCATGTGATCTAGCACAGTTCTGCCTTTATAGACCTTGGCTTTACCTGTGATTTAAAGTGGCTTTCCTGACACACAGCCATAGTCAAGGGGTGCTGCTCTGGCTGTGTGGAGAGGGCTCATGGTGCCATTGTAGGCTGCATACACCCCTGGTTGGAGCAGTTTCCTGGGATTGCTGGAGTCTTCCCATTGCAATGGATGCAGGCTTTGACCCAAATCCAGACTGGCAGTTTCCACCTGGAAAAGGGTGGTTTGGCTTCTCTTCATGAAGATGCCTTCAGAAAAAAACATAGGTAATGAATACAGCTGAATGGGAAACAATTTTTTTTCCTACTAAGTATCTTAAGGAGCAAGAACATTTTTATAAGTTCAAGACCTATTTTTGTTGAGAAAAGATGAGACACAAATTAAAAATAACCCTCACTGCAGTCAAAACACCTGTGGGGGAGATTATGGGGGAGGATTATGGCCTTTAATAAACTGGGTTGGTGCTACCACCCTGCTCCTGGAGCACGGAAAGCACATCCAGTTTGTGCACTGCTCTGGGGAGACAGGTGCATGCTGAAAGGAAAAGCACTGGGTGAACATCTGCACAAAGGGAAAACAGCAGGTAAGAGGATTTCTTGAAGAGGAAGGGGTGGAGATGAAAAGCAATAGAGCAACTTTTTTGATCTGGAGAATGTTTTCAGGTAGTGTGGAATGGAGAAGGAATAAAGATAGTGGAATTTTTGGAAGAAGGTTCCCAGTCTCAAGTTTCAGAGATTTGAGATGAAAATTATGTGATCTGAACATATCAGTGACTTTTCTCTGCAATTAGAGTTCCTGATAACTCTTGGATGCTGTGCATGTGCTAAGACCTCATTCAAAACATTCAAGCATAGATTTTAGTACTGTGCTGGATTGGGGCCACCATGATAAATAAAAATGTTAATGATTTTCCAGGCTCATACTTAAAATTCAGTGGTGGAAGTTTGCAAACGGATTGTGCAGATTGCCAAATTAGGTCCAATTACTCAAATTTAGATGAGCTTAGCATAAAACATACAAATGTGTTCAATGCAGTATTCTGCTTAGGTCTGTGATTTCATTTCACCAGGCTTATATTTGCATGAGTTCATTAAAATTGGTTCCATTTCTTTTTTCCCTTAGCATTGCTTTGAAAAAGTGGTATTTAAGCTGGGGAAAAATAGTAAAGAACAGACTTGTAATTATAAAATGAAGCTAACTGGAGTCATGCAGCACTGCTGTGGTTCATTCTGTCAAAAAGGGAACTGGAGAGCTCATTACTGAGCACAAAGTTCAAACTGACCACTCTTTATTGAAGGTTCCTGGTGTATAAGTCAATTAATTGCGACCTTCTACTCCATGGTTACCCAGTCTCTGCAAAAAAAAAATTTCCACTTCAGCAGGACTGCTCTTGGTTTGTATTCTAATTAATATTTATTTTTCTTATTAAAAATAAGAACTTGAACAAGGAAGCACTGCTCCTCTTCTGTTTGTTAATCCTTTCAGAAAAGGAAAAAAAAAAAAAGAAAAAAAAAAAAGAAAAAAAAAAAGAAGTCATCTCAGCCCAAACAAATGAGAAAATCTCCAGACAGACTAAAGGCTTTAATGAGGTTGTTACCTCTCTCTAAAGCCACACGACCCTTTCTAAAGGTGATGGCCTGGCATCTCCTGGAACATGGAGACATGCCTACTTGTCTGTATTAATGGCTTTATTTATTGTTGTATAAGGTATCCAAATGTCAGAATAATGTTTATGTTTATTTAGAAGTACCACTTACTGCTCCAGTAAGTTGTGTTTGTTATTTGGAAGTTATTTTATCTAGTTCATGGTCCAGATGTGAGAAAGCTCACTTACTCTGCATGCAAAACCACTTTTTCAAAAAGAGCTGTAATACAGCTCCACACCCCCAATATGTGTATCTGTATTGGCATAAGAATGAATTATCCATGCTGTGAGTCTGAACACTTTTAAATAGCAGTTTAAACAATACTCTCCAGCAGTCTCAAAGAAGCCCTAATGTTTAATAAATTGGTAATGAGCTGCTTTAAAAGTGTATTATGGTATCATAACAGCAACTTTGTAATCGAGATTGCAGACTGTTTTTCTACTGCAAGCAGGTTCTGACTGTCTGCTCTCACTCAGCCTTCTCCAAAGAATGGGTTTCAATTTGAAATTCCTTGTGTGTGATGGGAAAGGGTTGTTCTACTTCTCCCAGTCCCTGTGTGCTGAGGATGATTGCCCAAGGTGTTTCCTCTCATTCTCATCTTTTGTCAAGATGTAGTGATTTTGATTTTGAAAAAGTGCTCTGGCTCTTGGATAAAATGGAGTATGTCAAAAATTGTTTGGTACAGGAGAAAAAACGTTGTTTGGTCGACTGCCATGACAGTTACGCAGGTGTTTTCAGAATAGTGGGATTGTTTGCAGGATGTAGAAATTCCTGAGACAAATCCTCTCTGACCCCGGTAAACCGTGCAAACCTTAGTTACCGCTGGGTGTGGTAGCTTAAATACCTTACTGTAGTCATAAAATTAGCCATGAAAATAGAATCTGATCTCTGGAGAGTTCAGAATGCCCTATTTCCCCACTACTTCCCAGTACAGCACCCTTAATAATAAAAAAATCAGTGTGTGCTGGATGTGCCTTTGTTGGTGCAGCCCCTTTCGGCGTAGGTGCTCCCGCGCCACGTGCCTCTCCTGCTGGAAATGGGAACAGTAGCTCCATTATTTGTGGAATGATTCCTGGTGAATGCTAACATTGCAGCCACTTCCTCTGAGCGCCCTGGTGCTGTCAGTGTGAGTTTGTGAGGAATGCAGTCACATTTTATGTTTCCACGCTGTCACCACCAAGCCAGGCAGGGCAGCCTGGGCAGGGACGTCTGGCACAAGCGGCTCTCAGTTGCTTCCTCCGTGAAAGCTGTTGCTTATTCATTTCATTTGTTTCTCTTGCTGTGTTTTGGAATAACCCCCCTCCTAGAAAATGCAGACCTCCAAGTGATAATTGTGTGACGTTTTGAGGCTGGCCTCAGTGGCTGAGCTGTGAAACAGGGAGTTGTAAATAAGGGCAGCATTTACCCTTGGACAAGTCTGGAATGAACGTTCCAGCGTTTTCACTCCATCTGTCACTTCTAGCCACACAATCAGTCTGAGTTGCCTCATCTAAAAAAAACTATATTGCTAGGTTTTTGGTGCCTCCCAGGAGTGCAGGTAGCCTTCATGGGACAAGCTGTGTGCCCATGGGACAGCCTGGCTCCCTGGCTGTGCCAGCCCCGCACTCAGAGCTGTGATGTGTTTGAGTTCAGTGGGAGCCAAGGTATGTGAAAACAGTCACTGAAAAGAACATTTAATCTGGACTCTTTTAAGCAGACATGGTTTGAGGTTTCTCTTTGCTTTTGGAGGTCAGAAGGGGTTCCCATCTGCAGCTCATTTGGCTAAAATCCATGTGATGGATCCAATGTTATCCAAAAACCAGGTTTTGTTGTGATGGAGGAGATATGGCCCAGTTAACATGATATCTTATGGGTGTCACCTCCCTCACAGGGAAATACAAGACATTTCTGTGTTTTCTGGCGTGCTGTATGCATCACCCTAACTTGTGTCATGATGTTTTGTGCTATTCCTCCATGAGAAGGCTCTGAGCTGATATCAGTGTATTAACTCAAGAATCTCTCTCTTGTGTCTTCCACCTTGAGATTTAGCAAGCATTACCTAAATTTGGATTGCAGGACTTGAAATATTTCTTGGTCTTCCTGTTTAAGTGAGATGCATCAGGGCCATCTGTTTTTCCTCCAAATTTATGCAGAAGTAATGCTTCGAGTCCCTGCATTTCTAGAGAAAGAAATCAGGGCCACCAGTGTTGTTCAAATTAGAGGTTGGCCTAATTCAATACAACTTAAGAGATAAAGTACTGTGAGTTCTCTTAAGTTTGTTGAGAAACTAAGCTAAATGTTTACATAACATTAAGTGTTTATATTTATGTTAAATATTTGCATTTAGCATTAACACAATACTCAATCTGTGAAGCTCTTGGAGTGTGGCTTAATGGGCAAAGCACAGCAGTTCAGGTATGTAGGTGGTGGTTGCAGATACGTGTTCCTGACCTTCTTCTGTAACCTTGGGGAGCTTTTCCTTTTCTGTAAAACAGGGATAACAATGCATCTCTGCCTTAGCAAAGTGCCTTTAAGCAAGCTGATGAAGTGCTACATACAGCCAGGCCAGGATAAGAGCCTTTATCAGTTATTCCTGTTCTGGGGTGGCTGCTGGGGGAATAAATAGAACCTGTTCCTCTGTGTTACAGCCCTGCCCAAGTTCATGTCTGTTCTATATTTAAACATGCAGTTATATGTTTTAAGACACACTTCTTTACCAGTTTTGTTATTAAGCACATGTGCCTTTAATAGTGTCATTGGGACCATAAAGTTTGAATGCTGGATGCAGAAGGGGGAGAACAAGGAAACCTTTTAACCTGCACGTTATTAGAAATCCATTTCAGATGATCCCTATGGAAATGTTACTGATAGTTTTGTATCAGAAGGCAGACAGTAACTAGTCATGATTTTTCCAGAAAGGAAATGCTATGAACTGTGCAGAACCTAATGAAGGGGAAGTGGCTGATTTATTGTAAAGAGTTACAGCTTTCTGATGTTGCCTGGATTTTATGTTAATCTTGTTGTGTGGACTGTGTGTTGGGAATAATTGAGAAACATGGAGGATTGAGTAGCTTTTGTAGTCCATAAATTACTGCGTAGTGAGTGTAGGTTATAGTCTTGATCAACTTCAGCACCAGTTTCTTTTATAGCTTTTCCAGAATTTTAGCCATTTTAATAGACTGAGTTATGATACATCATAAAGTCAGAATAGAATTGTGTCCTGTAGAAGATTGCTTTAAAGGAAGGGTTCCTTTAAACATGAAGAAGAGAGGACAGGAGGAAGCGAAACATTAAAGAAAACCCAGTCTATGTAAAGTGTAAATTCTCTCATTTGAATTCTGAGCATATGTTTCTTTAGATATAAAGACATACAATGGCAACAGCACTGCTGTTATTTCCTGCTCTTGCACAAACTGGGAATGCCACATAAGACCTTCCATGCTGGGAATGATCAAAAGCCTCCCCCAGGTTTTTGGCTCATCCTTTGGTCTTAAAATGCCTTTTGAAGGCAACATATGTGGAAGAAGTAAGAGCAGAGGACAAGGTGCCAAGGTTTCTGCTGTGATGCCTGAGCACCACTGAATTGCAGGAGCAGCAGGGTGCAGGGGGAGGTGAGCACTTTTGGGCATCCTTTGAGGTGCCTTCCAAAGCCCTGCCTGTGCTGCAGGATTGTCACCAGCCCCTTTTGTTTTCCTCCCAGCCTTTAGAGGGGCAAATGAGCAGTGAATTTTGCATGATCCATTGGTTATCTCTCCACAATGACTCCTGATCAGAAAGAGGTACCATGTAGCTCCTAAATAGCTATTTTATGAGAGTTCTGCTATTTTATGGGAGTTCTGCTGCAGTCTTTTAGGGGGAGCAGAGCAGAATGTGCCGAGCTTAAACCTGTGCCTGCAACATCTTTCTGTGTTAACAGGAATTAACACATTAAAAAGGGATTCCAAAGGTGCATTATGTAAATCAGTCCTAGATTTCAGAGAAGATTGGCCTTTCTGTGTTAAATATGATTTTGAACAGTAAATTATGTGATTTGTATAGAAAGTATGTGGTCATGGTAACTGAGATACACTTATCATATATACCTGAATTCACCATCTCAGCTAAACTTTAAGCTTGTGACATCTTCTGCTGAAAAGAAAAAAAATTCCATGTCCAGCAAAAGAAAGTTCATCTTTTCTGCTTTCTACCCAGAAATTAATCTTCCACATGACATATTTCTAATATCACCCAGGAAGCTGGGAAATCCTCCTTTTTTCTTACAAAATTCAGTGTGTCAGAGCTGAGGACAGGATGGGTGTGGATTTATGCTGCACTGAGCACAGATGCCAAGATGCTGGGTGTTTAAAAAGCTTTCCTAGAGAGCTCAAGAAACAAGAGCTTGATGGTACTGCAGCATGGAAATTTTTACCTACTCTATGAGAGGCCCACCTCTAGACTTGAGAGAGAGCTGTGCAATCAGACTTGAAAGCTGTAACACTTAAAAGCTCTCTCTTTATTTTTTTTTAGTGTTTTATTATTTCCTGCTGAGTTCCTATATTGATGTAAAAACATGTTCTGTTATAGTGCACGTATTTTTATTAAACCAGAGGTTTTCTAATTTTTCTGTGCACCAGTGCAGAAGAAGGAAAAGCTGCAGAGGGCTTCAGCAGACCGGGATGGCCTCTGTATCTGCAGATGGGCTGTGCTGAATAAAGGTTGTGTGAGTTTATAACAGCTGAGGAGTCCCACTGATGTTGGTTCTAGCATGGCTTAAACTTAAAGCTAAAGAAGAGACAGCTTGTGCATGTTGGCCAGCAGATTTAGAGCTCTCACTGGTTTTTATTCTTAGTTTAGTGTGGGGTAGCCTGAGAAGGGCACATTGGTCACAGGTCAGAGCTGTGCTTGGGTGTGCAGGCACTCAGCACGGAATCAATATGCAAGATTGCCAACAAGACATGATGCAAACTGATGTGGACAGGAAGGGACTGTGTGAGACACCCTGTTGGGCAGTAGCTGGTGGTCCTGGCTCCTTGGCAAGCCACTGGCTGCCAGGAGGGGCCTTGGATTTTGGAGCATTATGGACAAAGAAGGCTGGGAACCCTCAGTGTAGCATGGATGGCTGCTCACCCCCTCTGTGTTACTGTGTACAGGAGTGGGATGGATGGAGCAAACACTGCTGGTGGCAGGTGGAGGGAATGAGGTGTCAGTGGATATTCTACAACATAAAATATCAATATGTAAGAGACATGTGTTGACTTTGTAAGCTCTCACATTGACTAGTGTTTGAAGAGCTCTCTTTCTAGAAAAGAGATTCCACTCTGATTTTCTCAATGGATTCTCTTTGAATTTCTCAGTTTCTGTGATCCACACCTGGGTTGATTTTTACTGTGAGGGTGGTGAGGTACTGGGAGCAGGTCCCCCAGGAAGAACGTGGATTCCCCACCCCTGGCAGTGTTCAAAGCTAGATTGATAAAGCCTTGATCATCCTGGTCTAGTGGGAAGTGTCCCTGCCCATGGCAGACACAGCTGGGACCAGGTGATCTTTAAGGTCTATTCCAACCCCTTAAGATTTTATTAATCTAATGATTGTCAGTTGGGCTCTCCATGAGCTTAGCACAAGTCTCTTGTAATCTCAGAAGGAGCAGAAGCAAAGGTAGACAGAGATTTTGTGCCACAGCTCTACTTTTTCACTCCTTCTGCTTGAGGGAAGTTTGGATTTTCTCCACCTTTCACCCTTGGCACTGTTCCATGTTGTTTTTAATTTCAAAGCAACGTGGTGCTTTTTGCTCAGCTGGAAGAGTTGGCACATAGTTCTTTTGTGCAACTGAGACAATAAACTGCTGTATTAACCACTTCACACAAGGTAATAAACGATAGCAGAACTGTTGCTTTTCCCTCTCAGGTTTCTAAAATTTCTAAATTTATTTCTAAAATAATCCAACTTCCTGAAGGCCTTAGAAGTGAGATTATAAAACTGGATTTAAGTCTCTGTCTTTCCTAGTGTCTTCTGCCTGACGTAGCAAAAACCTAATTGGCAGTGTAATTACCAAAATGTGTTCTTATTTGGAAGCAGGATTGTAGACAAACTTTGTGTGTCATGTATCTGGTAAAGCCTTGTTTAGCTGTGGGGAAAAGAACAGTCCCTGGCATCCTGAGCCATATGGCTTTCTGTGAGATGTTGCTAGGTGCAAGCTGCCTTTCTTCTCTGGCAAGATTAAAAGGAAAAAACGAGCTAGGATTGCCCTTTGGGGATGGTTATTGATAGGATGTGAGAAGCCCTTCAAAATTCCTCTTCTCAACCTTGCTTATTTTGCTAACAGCACAAAGCATCGAGCACACACCGCAGCAGATAAAGGGAATTTGGAAATCACAGGCCCAGACCAGTTTTTTTCACAGCCATGGGTTTTGATCTTTGGAGGTTGACACTGTTTTACAGTCCCAGCCCACTGCTGTAAACACCATTCTGGGAAGGCACAGCAGGAACAGGGATTTCAGAGGCACCACACAAAGGTTGCAGGCTGGTGTGCCCAGGGAAGATGTTGTTGTTCTTTTCTTCTTCTCTTTTGAGGGGTGGGAAACCCATGTAAAGCCTTTGTCAAGAAGATGTTACAATTAGAAAGTGAGCTGCACAAAATGAGAGTGTGAATGCACTTAGCCCAATGCATAGGCAAGGAGAAATGAGTTTTCCTCCTTTATCTCACCATATTTAATTGCACAGTTGGTCTAAGGGGGAATTTGCAGTGAGGTGCTGCAGCACAGCTGGACTCTGGTCAGTGCTAAATGCTGGTAGCTGGATTTTAAAAATCTCAGAAAAACTCACATTTTGTTGTTTACTTAAATTTTTGAAAGCAACAAGAGTTGCTTGCTGGGATTTAAATACACTTAAAACAAATGCCAGAACAGAGCAATCTTTCAGTTTAACAGCTAGCAATGTTAGTGGCAATATTTCTGTTCAGGGCAAGCAAGGCACAAAGCAGGAGTGCCTGAAAAGCAGAAAACCACAGCATTTACAGTGGAGAAAGCTGTAGCTTTTCTCTACTGGGACATGGTGCCCATCAACTCAACAGCTGTTCTGCTCTGCAAGGACGCTGCCAAGGTTATTAGTGTCTACAAATTGAGTGTCTTGCTGATGATCTTTTGTGAAGTATTTAATTTCTAGGTGAAGGAAGAAGGAGTGAATAAATTGCTTTATCCCCTGTCAGAGCTCTTCTTTATGAAGTGCAGTCATTTTAGTCCCAGTTTGGGATTGGCTTCCATATTTTTTAATAACAAAATTAAAATATTCTAATGATTAAACTCTGCTCAGGAGCAATAGCAATCTCAAATGTTAAACGAAAAAAAAGAAGAAAGATAAAAGCCCATACACTAAGTTTCAATGTGGGTCATGTAGACATGAAGTCTATTACAATATGTTAAAAAACAAGGTCACTTCAGTATTTCAGTATTTCAAGGTGTTTGTGCAGAATTGCAGTGTGCAACTGCAAATTCCCAGATGTTGCTACTGTGAGGGAGAGAAAATGCCAGAGCTTCATGGAAAACTGTAAAATTCTGAAGGACTGGCTGCCCACAGTAGAATGGGCTTTGGGGAGATTTGCTTATAGCAGAAGCCTGCATGATACTTATCTCAGTGAATTGGGCAGACAGAATTGTAACAGGATCAAGAAGTGATCCTGAGCTGATTCTCAAGTGCTTTGGGTGTTTCTTCACTGTCAAAATTTACTTTTTTTTTCAATGTCAAACTGTGATTTTCATTTTCTTGAATATCACTCAAAATGCATGAGCTGTGAGCATGGAGTTGGCTTCCTACACATTGAGAATTACATATGCTTATGTGATTTTTTTCCATTAAAAACAATGGTGGGAAGATTCAAAATCCAGAATTCATAAGAGACATCTTAATAAACACAGATGCAACCCAGAGGAGGAGATTTTCCTTCCAAATTACATCAGTAGGAATTTTTAAAATAAAACTTGACCTACATTAGCAGTCCCACCTAAAATAGCACACCTTGCAGGTGATTTTCATGTGGTTTTATTTCCTAGCAGATTAGTGTGCTGATGGCAGAATTTCCTCTTTAATAATGCAACAGAAGTGTGAGGAAGCAAAGGCAGAGCCAGAGACTCGTGGTTGGAAGGAACCTGGAGATTGGAAGAGATGGCAGAAGGTGCTTCTGTCTTAGGTGGAGAGAGAACTGTCTGTGGCAGATCATGGATGTGTGGCTGGGGAGAGGGAGGTGATGGAGAATGCACCAGTGAATCTGAAATAAAAAACCCAACTATCCAAGTTTGAAAGAATGTCCAGGAGCAGGGGTGGGAGAGGCAGAGGAGGGAGGATACACAGTGTCAGGTACAGGATGAAGAAGCTGAGTCTGTCAGGTGAAATACAGAGGGATTTACAGTGATGGGAGAGATTGACACCAAAATTCAGGGCTGCTGAGACAGCCAGGCCGGTGATGCTGAGTGGGTTATGCTCTGAGGCAGCACTAATCTCACCCAGCTGCAAACATCTGCCCCTGAGCTGGTGCTCCAGAAGGTCTTAGAAGCCAGTGCAGGTGGATTGGTGCTCCTGGGGCTCACCATGAGGTGGCTGCTGGTCTGAGCTGTGCCCTGGTTTCACTGGGGGTGCCTGGTGGCTCAGAGCACAGGGAGCCTGAAGCCCTGGCTCAGTCTGAGGTGTCTGCCCTGCCAGGGGAGAGCTGGGTGACATCAATGCCACCCCAGGACATGGCCCAAGCTCCGCTGCAGCTAATGGTGGGGGGACATTAGGGGCCTTCACCTTTGTCAGCACAGCAGAGGAGAGATTTCAGTGGCAGCACAGCAACAGAAGAGGTTTCCAGCAGATCTGGCTGAGTGGCTGATCTGAAAGCTCAGTCCTTTGGTTGGGTGCCCACTGAGTGCTAATAAGGTGCTTTGTGTTGCATTAGTTCATGAGGTTGTGTCAAAGGCTACAGAAGATCTTGTTAGTGGCTGCAGGAGGACTGTGATATATTCTGATTTTGCGTTCCCTTCTCCCACAGGAAAACAGTAATTTAGCACTTTTCTCATGGGAACCAAACACTGGAATAAACTCTGAGGTCATGAAATCCAGTGACCCTGTTCCCTCAGGCAAACACATAATATCATCCCTTTCATAAACTGATCAAATATTTGATCTCACAGAAATCCAGCAAACTACAGGTTATGCTGACAAAAAGAAAACAAGCTTTTGTAGAGGAGAGACATTTTTCTGTGCCTTTCCCTAACTCTTTTGTTTCTTGTTTTATGCACTGCGGTGTCAGTACTCAGGGCTTTACTAAGGCTGTAAATAGAGATTTTTAAGAGAGGATTTGGATTTGTTTAGTATTTGAACATCTTTGTGCTGTCCGTAGTAATTCTCACCTATCTCCTTGTGGCTTTGAAATGGCAGTTGTGTTTATAAATGGCTTTAAGATAATTGATGAAAGAGGTGATTTGCATGGAGAACAAAGTGGTGCTGAAGCTTCCCAGAGACCTATCCACACCTTTTGGTGCATGGGGAAATGTAACATGAAAAGGGGAAAAGGTTTTTTGTTGGGTTTTTTCCCTCCACTTGTCTTTGTTCCTGCCCATTGAGGATGTCTAGGAAGCACAACTGCTCCATTCCCAAGATAGAATTTGGGAATAGAGAATTTTGGGAATTTATTTGAATAAATTCTATCTTGGAAATAGAGCACAACCGCTCTATTCCCAAGACAGAATGTCTTTATTTTAAAGGAGTAATCAGGTTATTTATCCTTTTGGTCAAAAGGGTAAATAACCTGCATCAGCTTAAGTGGAATAAGGTCCCACAATTGACATTCCCCATTATTATAAATGACCTTTCCTTTTCACCCTGCAGAGGCAGCTAGCTGGCTTGCAGGAAGGTTGGGGTGCAGATCCATGGGTAATAGAGCTGGAAGGTTAAAAACAGACCTAAACTGAGAAATAGAAGTAAAGATCTACTAAAGGTTTAGAGCTGAACACATACCTTTCTATGTGGGCTTTTGGGTTGGTTGATTGGTGGTTTTTTGTTTTTATTTGTAGAAGAATTGAGCAGTTGCTCAAAAAATAACAAGGAGAAGAGCTGATCAACTGCCTACAAGGAAATGGAATGAAGTCCTCTATCAGTTATATTTATTTATTTTAGGTTAGTTACCGTAAATAACCTTTATAAAGTATTAAAAAAAAAATAAAAGAAAAGAAACTGGGAAAAAAGCTCTTGGACTGGGAAGCCACCAAACTTTCCCATCACCGGGGTTGGCAGAAGGTCTGGGGTCGAGAGCTGGTGCTGAGAGGCGCTGGGTGTGTTTGGGTGTTCGGAGGGCAGGATGAGGATGAGGATGAGGATGCGATGAGCGGGCGGTAGTCGCTCTTGGCGCTCCCATCCCAGCTCCGCATCCCCCGAGTGCTCTCCACGGTGGGGCTGCCCCCAGCACGCCTTTTCCAGGCAGGAACCCTCCCAGACAGCAGCTCCTCATTGCCCACCGGTGCAGGTTTTTCTCTCCTTCCCTTCTCCGCTCGGGTCTGGGGGCTCCGGGTCCCTCCCGCCGCTCGGTGCAGCAGCCCCGGTGACAGCAGCCGCTGATCGATGTCACGGCTGGGAGCAAACAGCTGCTGATTTGATTATCACTGTTTCGTCTCCTAACCTTTGGGAGCGTTGTGGGAATACTCGTTCACCTTGTCACGCTTTAATGGCATTCGGTGCGGTGCGTCGCCTGGAACAATGGAGGAGTGGTGTTGTACGGAGGCAGTTTAGAGATTCCTGTTCTTTGTGTTTAGTTACAGATACAGGGAGAGAAGCGAAGATCTTGCTGTATGGGGGAATGGAAAATTCATCTGTTTGACTGGGAGCAGTTACAGACATAGATGTGCAATATGTTAATAAAGTAATTGTGCTATGTTGCTATAAAGAGGACGGCTTCATTATAAAATTCTTGGTTTAATACTGTCATTACAGCAGATGTATAGCATATGAACTAATTTGCATGCAGATAAGGAGGCTCTGACAGCTTGGTAGCATAATTACTGCATAGCATACAGCTCACTAGTGCTAGGAGCTGAAGCTGTTACTGGAGGGGTGCTCATGGGACTAATTACATTGGCTTTGTTAAATTTAAAATAGTGTATAGCCAGGAAAGAGACCCTTCTCCTGTGCTCCATGGTGTTGTGCGTGAAAGTTACAGAATCCTTGAACTGCTGCAGCCATTTTAAGCCATGCAAATGTCTGGATCTCAGCACTTCCCAGTGTAGTGGAGTCATCGACTTGCATTTAACCAGGGTGCCTGGATCAACTTTGAAAACTCTGATATTTCTGTATATTAAAACTCCTGTATTAGGTCCTTTGGATAAGTGAAGAAAACTATAGCTGCAGTAACTTTATTTTGTTCAGGATCTGATGGAAGTGATGCTGAATGGGTGAACTCAGGCTGGTGAATGGATTCTCCCCCCTCTCCTGGCTGCACCTATTGCCTTGCTGCATCACATCCGTGGCTTTGTGATTTGTCTCCACTTAATTTCAAACATATTTCTGCTTCCTTTTTTTTTTTTTTTTTTTTTTTGTCTTTGCTTTGACTGTGTCTGCAGTGTTTAAAGATCTTATTATTGAGGTTCCTTTATGGATTTCAAAATGTTTAATTCATTACTAAGTCATTATAAACTGAAGGCATTTTATTTTCCCGGGGAAATCGAGACAGTGCCACAGGAGATTATTTCCCCCCCTGCTACTGTCAGATTAGCTTGCAGAGAAGGGAGGAATTTGTGAATGCACAGTTGACTTTGATTATGTAAGCTGGAAACTGGCGAACAGTATGGATTTATTTCAATTCCACTTACTTTAAAAAGAAATACATATTAAATTGTGAGTGCCTCGGGGCATCAGACAAATGGGAAGCCAAGCAGAAAGTGTGTCTTCCTCCCTGACCTCTCCTGCAGAGCAGTGGCTGATGCCAGGTAGCTGGGCAGACGGAGCTGCAGGTTGTGCTGTGATGGGATGGGTTTGGGGAGGATGGGAATGGAACAGGAGCTGGTTTATAGCCAGGACCAGGCTCTCTGCCCTCAGGGATGGGAGAGGCTGCTGCTGTGTGTGGGGCACTGCAGGATCAGCAATGGAAGCACCTTCTCCCCACCCTGGCAGTGTGGGTCTGGGTGATGCTCGGGCCGGTGCTGTCCCATCCCGCTTCCATCAGCTCCCAGCAGGTTTTACCCCTGAACCCATCAGAGCCTGGCTGTCCTGCCAGGAGAGCCCTTCTCCCAAATCCTTACCTGCTGCCAGGATGTGGAGCCATGCTCCTAAAAATCCTCAGCATCAAGGCACCACTGTGACGCTCAGCAGCTCTGTCCCATGCCATGGGTAAGGACATTGTGCTCCATTTCCTCCATACATTCCATCCCTCCCAAAAATGTTGCAACTCCCACTCTATCTATCTCCATAATACCCCATGCTAAACCAATATTAACTTACACTTTTTTCTTTTGTGCTAAATATTTGCCCAGGTATTTCGTTTTGCAAAATTCGAGCTCATCCTTGTATGATCTGCTTGCATGTTGTTAATCTGAGAATATTAATAGCCTGCTGGCATTGCTGCTAATTTGGAGTTCCAGCTGTGGAGTGAAAATAGTAACAAATTTTTGGAATGGTTTCTTAATCTTATCAATGTTCATTATGTATTTATTAATAGTAATTAGAGCCAGTCATGGTGATGCATTTGGAATTTTTTTTATCAATCAAACAAGCATTTGTTGAGAGGATGATCATTTAATAGGAAATTCAGTGTAAATATGTAAAAAATTCAATATGGAAGGAGAAAGAGTACAGGAAAGCACTGAACTGAATTAACAGTTTTCACCAAAATTCTTGTCATGTTTGATCCTCCCTTCCCCATCATCTCCCAAAGCAAAGTTAATAGAGATGGAAGAAGGGAAAGACCCTATACCTCTTTTTAAAAAAAATTACTCATTGAAACAGTTCTAATTGGGGTTTTTTCCATATATCAGAGATTTCAAGGCAATTTTTTGCAGATTGTTCAGTTTTAATATGCACATGCATGTTGAGATATTTTTCTCCTTTTCCCTTCATTTTTCTTGGTGAACTTGAGTTATTTCAAAGGGGTTTGGTTTTTCAAAGGCCAGAAACGAAGAGTTCTTATGAAAATCAGGGCTCTGTGCTCTCTTGACTGGGTCCCAATCATGTAATCAAACCTTTCCCAGCCATTGGTGTTTCTCACTCCTCCAGATTAATGTCACCATGTCCCTTTAGGACAAGTCCTGAGTGAATCCTTTAGGTCTCTTGCAATCACATGAACAACAAAAAGAGTAAGAGCATCTCTGAGGAGTCATGATTGGACTCTGTTGTTGTTTCCTCACCAACTCTGCTCCTCTGTGGATGCTCTTTAGGCCTGCTGTTGCCACTCAGGAAACAGATTATCCAGCACTTCCCCATCTTCCAGCCCAATCAGAGATTTCTCCTGAATCAGCAGGGCTTATCTCCAACTGTACATAATTATGGTGGAGAGGTTGCACCACCATAACTGAATAATGTCAGCATTTCTATTACAGCACCATGCTTTTAGTGTCCTGAAATAGGGATATAAAATCTCACTTTAGCTTTATAGTCCTTCCAGTGGTGAGAGATAAGTGTGTGCAATCAGCCTTTAAGCAGTTAAAGAAACCCATAAAAAAATTCCTCTTTGGGATGTCAGTTGTGTAAAAGCTTGTTACAAACTGGGGTTTAATGCACTTTGGCAAAGCTATTAAGCACCTGAAGCTAGCAGGCAGCTATGAAAATATCAATAATGCACAAGCACAGAATGATTTGCAGGTTGCTTCAAAAAAAGAAAAAAAAATAAAATATGTGGGCTCCAGTTTTAGCAAGTCTGCCAAAATGTTGTGAATATTTAAGGGTGAGGAATGACTCCTGCAGAGCTGTTCTACTCCAGGAGACATCTGAGTATACATATTTAACAATCTATTAGTACAGTTGTATAAAAACCTTTAATACACATTTAATCCTTTATGAAAATTGTTCTTGACATGTGAGAGGTCAGCTTTTTGCAATTGATTTTCTTTAAGTTTTTAGTGGTTTTGGAACACTTTTTGAACCCTTTTTGAACCCTTTTTCTCACTGCAGTCTGCTCTCCCTCCTGTTACCCCTTGCCCTGTTTGCAACATCATGAATTAAAGCCAGGAGGTTGGCATTAACCAAGGCTTTCTGCAGAATGAACCAGCCTGATTTCTTTAAAACATTCCATATGATCTTTTTTAAGCAGGAGAAGAGGGTGAGAGTTCATCCTTGTTTAAGAACTCGGATAGAAGTTCTGCCTCATGCTCTGCTGCTTATCATATTCATGCCAGCAGAGACCAGTGATGATTGCAGTGCTCTCTCCGAGTTCTGACACACTCCTAATTATAGCATATACTGCTGTAAACTCCAGAGGTGATAATGAAGCCCAGACCCATGTGTCAGCAGAGCTTTGAAAGGGTAATGCATTCCTGTTCTGCTCTACTGCTCCTTATTTGTATGTTTGCAGGCACCTAGACTCCAGCAATGATGTCTTGCTTGTTTTCACTGAGCCGAGAGGTGAAACATGCAGAGCAGTGGAGATGTGTAATTTTATCAAGGCAATTGAGTATTAACTATTTGCATGTCCTTTGAGAGATGCACAAGGAGAGGGGCAAGGGCAGGAAAATTTTCATACAAGACTTTGTATAAGGTTGTTGCCCAGAGAGTGTTGACAAGTCTTTAGTACTTTGCTGTCTGATGACAAACTCTTTCCACTCCTGAGCAAGGGGTGTAGGAAATGAGTGACCCCTGCAAACCAGGCTCACTTCTACAGCACAAATCAGCATTGACAAAGTCAGGATGTGCACAGAGTAAGGGAGGGACTGTGCTGTAGAAGAGTTAGAAAATTGCCCTAGGAAGGTCTTGGTGAGTGATGAAAACTTTTTAAACTTTTTTTCTTTTTTTGTGATGAGTATAACTCTTCTGCTCTCTTGCACTTTGCTAATTGAGGTATGAACCCATCATGCAAACCTTTACAAATTCTGCTCTTTAATCTTAGCATGTGAACCAAGCTAGCTCTCAGAGAGGGAAGGAACCAGCTTTGCCCTTCCTTCAGGTTCTCCAAGCAGAAAAAAAAAAATAACCTTTCAGGCTTCAACCACTAGGAACAGGAACACCTTCATGTCTGGATGACCTGACAAATGAGTCCTGCTTCTCACCTGAAGATGTATCAGTGCAGTCTGTGTGACAGATTTGGCCTTCCATTTCCTTTGCTGGTGACAAGAAGTTTATCTTGAGACAGATCATGAGGGTGCAGCAACTGGTGTCTTCTGTAGCCATCACTACCTGAAAAAAGGAGACAGAAGTGACTTTATGTCCAGTGTGGGAAGGGTGTCCCCATCTGAACTTTTCATCCATCTTTGGTGAGAAGGTTGGGACTTTATTCCAAGGTCCCAGCTACTCATTTGAAAGATAGAGTAACTTTACTCTTGTGGATGTGCTGCCTGTGGGCCAAGGGTACCAGGAACACCTGTAATGATGCAATGTCAGTCTCCAGGAGAAACAGAGGTTGTCCCCTGCCTTCGCTGTGGGGTAGAGGCAGCTGAGGAAGAGAGAAATCTAATTTAGCAGAGGTTTAACAGCTAACACGCTCCAAAAATTTTGATGTGTTGGGAGCAAATCTGACATAAGTGAAGTGATACAAAAAACAGACATTTTTTTACTTATGATCTCACCTATTTTTGTCCAAGAGAGGGACTGAAACCCTGCTTGTGAGAGAGGGGGGAATTGTATGAAGTGGTATGAGAAAGGAAAGGAAAGGTGTTCCATGGTATGGAATATCCCTTTGGGAGGTGGGGATGTGCAGGGGCTCGGGGAGGGCAGCTCGGAGGTGAGCAGGGGCTGGGAGCCAGCGCTGCTTATCTGAGTGGGAACGCAAACTTTTAAACCTTTAATCTGCAGGGGGAGGTTATGTAAGGCTGCCCGTGGAGATGTGAGGCTCACCGGGCTGCAGGTGACTGGGGACGGGGGGATCATCGGGGTCCTGGAGCGGGGGAGGCGGCGGTGGCCGGGAGCTGCAGGGTGTAAAACCCGAGTTACAGGGCAGGGAATTGGCTGTTCCTGTGTTCCTGTGAATAAAGGGCTCTGTGAGCCCCCCGGGACTGTGCCCTGGGAATGCTGGGGTGGAACAGGGAGGAAAGCTGGTCTGGCTGGGGAGTGGGGAGGGTCAGCAGGGTCCCTGTCGGTAACCGGAGCTGCTGCAGTGAAGGGCTTGTCCTTATTGATCATCTGTAATTATTCAAAATGAACATATTGATTATAGAGTTATATATGACAATACATAACAGTTCTATATAGAACAATTGTATAATGATATATATAGATATAAAATTTATTTATTCCAATTATTAAATACAATCCTGGAGTGTGCAGAGCCAGGCTGGGTGGAACAGTGCTGCTCCAGCACTGAGTCCCACCCTGCACCCTCCTCCATCCCTCCTCCATCATCATTCCTCTCCCAGCCCTGCTGGGAAGAGTTTGTGTCTGGACAATGCTCTCAGGCACACTGTGGGGTTGTTGGGGTGTCCTGAGCAGGGCCAGGAGCTGGACTCGATGATCAGTCCCAACTCAGATATTCTGTAGCTGAGAGTGTGGCTCTGTCTGTGCTGATCACAGGTGTGTAAAGGTCCTTGGCAGGACTTGAAGCTGAGTGTTGCTCATAATCCAGACACATGATCTCTTGCCCTTGGTAAGATGCAGCACCTGCCCTAACAAAGCCATAAATACTTGGCTGCTGAGCTCTGTCCTCAAGTGACTGCAGCATAGATTGCACTTTGTAAAAACTCATTTGAAAGAGGCCTGCTCTAAACAGATGAATGAGTTGGCTTGGATACCTTTGAAAAGAAAAATCCTCTTCTACCCGCACACCTTACAGCTCTGACATAATTTACAACAGCATTGTCCTCTTGAAAATTCTGCTACATGATTACAGTGTTGCCAGCACCTGTGATTTTCAAACTTTAGAGGAGACCTTGAAGGAGGTAATTTAATCCATTCCTCTACCTGAAGGCAGGAGCAGCTTTGCCTAAGCACCATCCATGAAAGATGTGATAGGGAGTGTTATTTTT
Source organism: Ammospiza caudacuta (assembly GCF_027887145.1). Classification (NCBI taxonomy): domain Eukaryota; kingdom Metazoa; phylum Chordata; class Aves; order Passeriformes; family Passerellidae; genus Ammospiza; species Ammospiza caudacuta. The sequence continues at coordinate 16,404,369 of NC_080604.1, read as the reverse complement.
TTGCTCTTCATGGTTTCAAAACCACTGACCACTTGTAGCAGCTAGTGCAGAGGCAGTCCTCCTGCAAACTTGAACTTTTGATGTTGGGCTCTCTCAAAATCCACCTGTAAGTGCTATAATTTTTACCTAGGCACTTAAATATCATCCTGGGAATCTGAAGTCCTTTCCATGAGAATGGTGTATGGGAAAATAGGATGTCAGTATGTAAACAGGTGCCATCAGCAGTCCACAAAGTTAGTGGCCTATGTAACACAGAGTATACAAAATAAACTACTCACTTTCCTCTGCACTACTGTTAGGCCTGGGAGGAAGAAAAGCAAGCACTGGATGTCTGAGAATAAGCAGCTTTATAAATCCAGTTCTACAAATATTGTGACCATTGCTACCTGACTAGCAGAGATACCACTCTAGATTAATTCATTATTATTTGTAAATTCACACATTGTGGTAACTTGTAGCCATGGTTTCCAATGAGATGAGAAGGGTAAGCTAAAGGTCATGGAATAGTGCCCCAGGTAGCCTGTGGATACTTTCAGCAGCTGAGCTTTCATTGTGTCTGCTCATGGCCACACTCTCCATGCTCCCACTGATCCTAATGGGAATCTGGGAATGGTTTGCACACACCAGGTGGGGAATAAACCAGGAAATCACTCACTTGTCCATTAGAGAGGCTGTATGGGCAGCAAGAGTCACAGCTGCCACTGTCTGCTGTGAAGATTCCTTCTGAGTGACCCTGATCTGTGTGCCATGGATGGGAAATACCTGCTTAGGTGTGGTAGCAAGAGCCTCTCATTGATCAAAGCATGTTTCTTGAAGTTTGACTTTTTAAAAGTGTGTGAATTCATCGCTGTGCATTTATCTTTCAAAAAAATTCCTAATCCAAGCTGTGGCTGATCAATGGTTGCATTAATTATGCACAAAAGGGTCAATTCCACCAGCCTTGTTCCCTTTGAAAGCTGCTTTACCCTGGGAGGAATTGACTTGCATTATGCAGGTTGGACAAATTCACCTCCAATTTGAACTTCTGTAAAAGTCTCCAGGGAAGGTCAAGTTTCTGTTATTTTCAATAATAAATGAGATTTCCCATTGAGTAAAATGATCCAGGAAATCAGCTTCAGCTCTCAGAATAACGGTGTTGTGGTCTCTGATGGAGGGCTGGGAAGAAATGGTAAGAGTTAGAGGAGAGATGAATGAATCTCTCCAAGCTACAGGTTTTACAATTCCAACCTAGTAGAATTGGCTCCCAACACAAGTGTTAATAACTTTTGATTTGTTTTGAAGGTTGTCTCAGAGTTGTGATTTTCAAATACACTTGTTTACAGTCTTATCCTGTCTCAAGTAAAATTTGTATAGGTGAAAGACAGCTACAACAATAAAAGAGAAGGTGGTATTTGTGTGATAGACAATGATTTCTCACAGCTCACAGGAATGTCTTCCCTCCTGCATGTTGTTCTGCCAAATGGGTGTTTGGAAGCGTTAATGATTGCGTTTTCCCCTTCAACTCTGGAAGTAGCCTAATTTGGCTGAACAGTCAGAGGGGAAAAAAGAAATAATTAATGTGATTCATTCATCTAGAAAGTGTAAAGCAGAATTTAAATGGCAATAGTGGTAGAAAAAATGCTGTAGTGAATGTTTCAAACTTCAGATTTTCTGTTGAGGTATGAAGTGATCTGAAAGGAGTGAGTGGCAGTTCATCAAAAGGATGTGTGTTTTCTTCTAACACTGTTCTATTGGCCCTTTCCAGTTATTAATCTCAGAATTGCTAAAATACATGGGATAATGGATGGTTGCTGTTCAGAGCCCTAATTTACTTTACTGCACAGTCACTGTGGGAAAATGCTTTAGCTACTTTGCCTCTTTTGTATTGCCTGGAGAAAGAATTTTCCCCATGTGTTTTGCTGCAGAAGTCATCTGTTGTTTTTCAATGTATGCACATAAACAGCTCTTGCCATTATGCCTGACTATTGAGTCAGCAGTTCCCTGTGATGAAGCCATCACCAAGGCCTGTCACGTTTATCTGCACAGATCAGCATCCCAGAGCAGTAATGCTCTTAACTCCCAAACATTGTGTGCTGGCCACAGAGCTGTGGGACACCAGTGACCTTCTGCTGCTTCCCTCCTAATCGGCTCTGGGCTCGGGCTGCCAGCTTGGCTGTGCCGTGCCTCCAGAACCCATCGGGGAAACGGGCACAGTGTCATCTCCCCACCTTGCTGGGGGTATTTTGAAGGCAAATGTGCTGATAAATGGGACCTGCTCTGGGTTTTTTGATGTATGGTGGAAGATTGGGGTGTTCGTTTTATTTTATATTTAAAATGCCTCCAATGAAATGATGTCTCATTTGTTGGGCTTCGGTCACCCTCATCCACAGTGGCAGAGATAGCAGGGATTTCTCACTTATTTTCTTTTGCCTTTTTGCAACTCATCCTTGACAGGATGAGAGAATATTTCTTTTAAAAATGGTGCTGTGAGATGGAACCCCTGTCTCTCTCCAGCCCTGTCACCTTCACCAGTGCTGTGGGCAGCAGTAAGGAGCACCTTAAATCAGCAGTGTCCTGACTCAGAATGAAAAGACAATATTTTTTTCATTTTTCCTTTTTTCCCCACAAAACATTTATTGCCCCAAGGCTGTTACCCTGCAAAAGCTTGAGCATGTGTTTAACACCAATCAGGGAAATGGGTCTTGAAACAATTGGCATCCTTGTGTGCTTTGAACTGAGCAGGTGATTTGCAGCAAGTCCCATTATCAGTTCTGTACCAGCATCTGTCTGCCAGAGTGGTTTCACCTGCATCTCTCCTCTGAAGGACTCAACACAGCTGTCAAAGGATAAATGCTTCACACTTTGAAAATAAGCGCTGGAGTTTAAATCTAAACTTTATTTTTTTTAATAAGGTCTTATCTGTCATATGATACTCTTGTGCTGAAGAAAAGAGCAGTCTATGTCTGGTAATCACTCGGCTGTCCTCTAAGTCAAATAACATACAGACACTTCTGAGAGAAAAATCATCTCAGGGTTTTTCTGAAGCCTGCATCTGATTGTGTGCTTCCAGGCATTCATTTCCCAGGCATGCAGTGATCCAGCAGCATGAGAAATCAGATTTCTGGGGAAACTGTCTTCTCAGCACCTCAGATCACAGTACCCTCCACCAGCCATGTCTAAGCTGAGCAGGTAATTGGGGTGTTGAGGATTTCTTCCTTTTCCTCCCTGTGATGCCAACACAACTGCCAGCTAAAACCTGGTGGTGTTTTTCTTTTGCAGGGAATTGGAGGCAAGACAAAGAACAGCTCATTTGTTTGGGCTGCCAGACAGTTGCATGAGGATAATTGTTGTGTGCTGTTTATTTATGTTGGACTCAAACCAGTGGTGGTGGGGACCTGGAGATGCTCTGGAATCACTCACCGCAGTGAAAGCTGGAGCTGCTGGTGTCACAGCTCCCTGGGGCATCTGGTGGTGTCTGCTGCCCAGTCAGCACCAGCAGGGCATTGATAAAGCAGCAGATGAATTTAAAATGGCATTTGAAATTGGGGCACTTGCAGAAAATGATTTGCAAGGAGCTAATAAAGTGATGGAGTGTGTAATGTGATGGAGTGATTGTTTTGTGTGAAGGCAGAGCTGTAAACGAGTGCACAGGGACATTTACCAGAGAGAAGGTAGAACTGGAGGTAATCAGAGGAAATGAAGCAAAGATCATTTAACCAAGCACTGGATTATTTTATAGGGGTGTTTCTTGGCTTCAGCAAGGCAGAGTAAAGCGCCCTGTGAGAGTGTGTCCTATGAAACTCCTAGGTGATGACAGGATTTGTAGGCGAGGTTTTTATTGTTTGTGTACAACAGGAACAGCAATAAAATCAATGGAGAGGCTTGTATACATTATCAATAACATGACAGTTAATTTTGGACTGCACAGATGCAGAGTTATGCACTACCTAACCAGCATGCTTCTGCTGTACCAGGAAATGTTTTAATTAAAAGTGAGGAGAATGTATTGGAACTTGAATTTTCTTTAGTATTCTATTGCACTTAGAAAATTACAAGTTCTTTCTGTGTTAGAGCTGGTGGATTTGGAATTTGTAGCAAAGGAACTGTAAATAACAAAACATTGTAACAGGTTTTATTTCAGTCAGGTAAGAAAAGATTTTAAATGTATGTATTTGATTTCTTTTACATTTTAACATTCCAGTTATCAATAGGGATGAATCTGAAACTCAAACACCAATCAGCTTCTCAATGTTTGGCATTTTTTCAGCATCTTGAGCTGTTATCTAATCAGCCTCACAGAAGGTGAACCAGGAGAATGCTTTCAACCAGCTGAAGCGATAGCAATCATGAAGAACTAAAGCATGCCTTGCATACAGAGCTACTAAAAAAAAGTGCAGGAATTGGTAGCAGTTAAGAACAGGTAAAATTGAGGGACAGGATCTGTAGGGAATAGTGCCTAAATGTGCATATTGCTGGGTACATTTGCTGTCTGTTCTGGTCCTTCCCTTGAGTTTCACAGCAAGTGCATCCATATGGTTACAGGAGTGCATTACATTTCTATAGTCGGCATCCTCCTTGCTATAGCACAGGCATTTGCAATTTTCAGTCAGTATTGAATATGAAGCTGGAAAACTGCTTAAGCAAAGGCCAGGGAAGATTTGTGAGGGGAAAAGAACAATCTGAACCAAGGGTTGATGAGTGGGCAGAGCCAAAACTTGAGGAGCCACGGGAGACTGACTCTCCTAGAGTGTGATGAGGCTCTCACAGTTCAAAGTCCATTAGTTTTATAGCGTTTCATGGCTCTGGGCTAGGGGAGAAGGTATTCCATGGAGACAGTGCTTGCAGTGTATGTTGTTCAGGGGAAAAGACTGCTTTTAATAACTATACTGGTGTCCTGTGGATGCGTGGTGGAATGGGGGTGGTGGTAGTGGGGTGTGTTTGTTCTGCTGGGGTTTTTTTGTTTAGGTTTTTTTTTTAATGAGGAAGAAAACCTCTCAAATGCCATCTGCCAGGTTTCTAGAAAGTAGAAACCTCTCTACTTTCTTCTCAGTAGACTGGATGTGGTCACTGAAACAAATTTGAGGCAAAACACCAGTATGTTTTCTATGACTCTTTCTTTCTGTGGTGGAATTTTACAGAGATTAGACTAATGAACTGATCTTCCTGCTGTTAAGTGAGGTGTTTTACTTACTTTTAACTACAAATTAGAGGTCTGCTGCAAGGGCATTTAAAGTCAAAAGAAGGACTTTTATATCACATCCAAACAGGGATGATCCACATTGTGTTGTATCTCAGCCATACAAACAGCAAAAGGAAGTAAAAAATCTCTGTTGAGGCAGCTGAGCTGTTGGACATCAAATAAACTGAAATTTAGTACTCTGGCTTTTAAGTGCAGAATATATCTTCATGGATATATGTGCACATATGTATGCAGATGTGAAAAGCAAGCATTGTTTTTGAATAAAAGCTGAATTGAAATACTGCAGGTGTTCAGTCTGTGTTGGAAATGCCATTTATTATGGGCTTAATGATGGTATTTGATCTTAGGGGCATGTCTGAAGCCTTGAAGTAGAATAGAAAACAGGTGATCTTGTTTTGTGTAATTAAAAAAGGTTTTGGTATCCAGCTTTAAAGAAAATAATTACATTTTTTTAATTCCAATAGTGGTGTCAGCTTGTGTAGTGGTGCTGTTGAGGAATTCACCTGGTCCAGTCTGCTGGGCCCAAAAGATTGAGATGGAGATTGAAATGCAGGCTTGGGTGGAAATAGCCCAGAGTGAATGATCTGCAGGATTAAAAATAACCAGCTACTCAGGATGCTCTGTAATTAGCCACTGTATGTATTTAATTTACCACCCTCCGACAACCTTTCCCAAGACAGACATTTCTACTGAAAGAAACTATGGTAATTTTTACAAAGATGAAAAGTGGACCTTTTGGAATAAAATTGTGTGCCATGGCTGCAGAATTATCTAAGCTTCTAAAAATGTATATGTGAGAGAAATGGAATATAAGTTCATGTATATAATCACCTTGTTAATTTACTGTCAGCTAATTTCACTAGCTGTAAGTTGCATCCACACTTAGACAAATGGCAATTTTCATTCATTTCTGTGCCAGTATTTAGAAGCAGAACATTACAGTGCAATCTCATTACTACAGCTTTATTGATTTATAAAATTACACTTTATTACACTAATCCATATATTAGAATGAATAGAACTGTGCATAGCTACAGCTAAGGTATTCTTGCCAAGGAGGTACATAGTTTGCTTTTTCATCAGCAGTTCACGATTTAAATTAGTGGATGTCATGCTGTTGGACTCCAGGAACACGGGATTAATGGCAAACTCATTAGTTCATGAAGTTTAATCTTCTTGGTGGGTGTCCCACCTCGTGGGAAATAAGAGGGATTTGGCTGCAGGTGTCTGTGAGGTAACAGCAATCACTCAAAGAAAGGGATCTAGAGCTGCTGCTATTGTGAACCCGAGAATATTTATTATTTATGCTTTATTTGGTGCTAGAATACTCTTTTCTTTGCTCAGGAGAAAGCAAATGAATGCTCTAAGGACACATGAAGAGGCTGTGACTGCATAGGTGCCACATGGCAGTGGAACCACTGGTGGACCTTGGGTTGGGGGGTGATGCTCTGTTGGAATATTTGGCATAGATCCTTAAACAAATCTTTTTAAAGTGGCTTTTTGGGGGAGTGTGGCAGGATTTATACCCTTACTTCTTGTCATCAGGTAATTATCAGGTTTTTTTAATGATATTGCAGTGGGGAGTGAACATGCTGAACTGGCTGTGCCTGGCCTTGCCCTGATGTTTCACAACACACACAGATGAGCCTGCAAAGCCCCAACACTGTGGCCAGTTATTTTTGTCCCTTTTAATCTGTTAGGCCCTGATCCTGATCTGTAGGGTTTCCTAAATCCCATTGATTTCTCCAGAATTAGGTTCCTGGAGTCCTCTGAGAGCCTGGGTTTGGCTGGTCTTGTGCTATTAACCAGAAACAAACCCACATTCTCTACCTCAGAGCGCTCCGAGGATAAATGTGTTGAAGATTATCTGTGTTCTTATTTGGTGGCTGGGAAGGCCACTGAAATACCAAAAATAGATTTATAAAGGACAAAAATAACTTGCTGCCCTGGAGGGTTTACACAATCTGAGCTGTGCTGTGTGCCTTGGCTGAATCACTTCTCCAGGGAGGCTCGGGGCAGTCCCTGCCTCTGTTGGGGAAGGGCAGGGAAATTTAGGGAGATGGGCTGGACACAGCAGCTGAGAGAGAGGGAGAGAATCCTCTCTGTGTGCTGAGGGTCAGCCTGCCAGCTCCTGTGGGCATGGCTGGTACAGCCTGCTGAGCAACAGGGGCTCCTCACAAGCTGCTGCTCTGGGATCCTTCTCTGGCCACGTGCTGGAAAGGCAGGTGGGAGAAGGAGCTTCCCTTCCATCTCCTCCATGGAAGAAAAATTGCTGTAGACAGCAGCCATGAAATGCATTTCTCTCTGAAGCATGTCTGTAGAAAGGCACTTTGTCTTGGTCAGCTCTTTTCTGGGTTTAATCAGTTGTTCCTGCTGACCACAGTGACAGACATTTGCTTTTATTCCTGCAGTTGTGTGTGTGGCCAGGAAGAGTCAATCAGCATCTGTTCCTGTGTGTGCATCATTAGCAGGGCAGGGAGTTAATTTCTGATGGCAGACACATTCTTCTTTGGGTTGAATTTCTACTCCTCCACCAAGACACCTTGAATGCTTGTCACGTTTTTGGGGTTTATTGCTGGCTGGAGAAGGGATGGACTGAATTTAAAATCCTAGAATGGGCTGCCTGAGTTTTGAGTTTCAGGAGAAAATTGTATTTATAAGCTGAGCATGTTTGGTTTGTAACAGATTGGGCCTGTCTGAAATGCCCATATTTTATGTAGTTACAACTATGAGTGACCCCTCACCACAGGTACATGGGGTTACAGTGCATAATGGATTGCACAACAACATCCAAACACAATTCCTTTTACTTCTGTTGGGGTAAAAATAAGGTATTCTTAGTTTGAGTGACCCCAGAAGTCAGTAAGATAAGGCAGTTCTGTGTACAGTGTCTTCTTGCAGACAGGTTACACGTTATTTTTGTGAATGTGGATAAGGCTGTTTTTAGTGCTGTGCTGCTGATAAGTTCTGCTGGAGCTTGGCTGCTGATCAGGTTCCCTCTTGTGGAGTCAGACCAGGCTGTCTCTGTCTTTTCCCTCCTCCATTTGCTATTAGCAGATCTGGGAAGTTTGTTCTGCCTTCCAGTTATCTGGCACCATAGGTGACAGATGCAGGAGAGCCAAAGCAGGCTCTCCAAATTACCCTGAGATGAGAGGCAAGAAGGTGACCTCCAAACACAGTGGGAGGGAAAAGGGGCTGCTTTTCCTAATGTGTTTCTTCTTTAGCAGCTGAAGGATTTTTCCGTGTAGGTGATGAGAGCAGTCTCTTCTTGCTGAATGAACAAAAATACCAAATTTTTAGAACAATGGGAAAAGCAGCACTTTGCCTTCCTCCCAGCCCAGCCTTCCCAAAGCTCCCACAGCAGCACTTGGCCTTGCAGCCTCCTGAGTCAGGAGGATCCCTGCACACTTCACATTAAAACCTTATTTACTGCAGTTCCACCACTGCTGCTGGCCACCAGTGGCTTGAGCCTGTATAAAATATGGTTGTAGCAACTCTTATCATTACTTTGAGTGTACAGCTCCCACATTATCTGTCATTTTAAGAGATGCTGGCCAGTGGAGATGAGGAGCAAATGGCTTGTGGTTTGATGAGATGTATTTTGGTGGCTCACCAGATTGTCACTGCCAGCCAGTGGAGCTGGAGAAGGAGCTTGCAGAAATTGCTGCTTTGCAAATGGGACTTGTAGGTATTCTGAACTTGAAATGGTGATTTCCAAATTACTTGCTAGGGGCTGGTTTTGGTGCACACTAACAGCATTACTGCCCAAGAACGTTTTTCTTTTTACATGGAAGCAATTGAAGTGACTGCAGCCCCATTAAGTCTTATTTTTAGATTACAATAAGCAAGACTGATTAATTTAGCAGCAGGGCATCAGTGAATATTAACAGCTTAACTTGAAGGCCTGGTAGATTGATAAAGAACTAAACAGCCCCTGAGCTATATATTAACAGTCTGGCCATGGTATAATTGAGGCTCGTGTTGGGTGAGTGTCAGCATGGTTGATAGGCAGCACAACAGCAGAAGCTATTTGTCTGTTAAATGGGCACTTAAATTATTCAGCAGAGTAGCTGATAGTCATCAGTACATCTGAGCCACAGCCCAGTTATTCTAAGCATGTGTGCACAAGCTCTAATTAGTTCAGGTACAGCACTGAGCTCTCCTTGGGCAAACTCACCTGTGTCTAGAAGCAGTTTCTCAGGTGGGGTCTCCAGCCCATGAGGAAATCCCTCTCCTGTGGCACAAGCATTAGGGATACATGAATAAACTGGGATGCAGATAGCTTGGGGGGCGATAACCAAACCAACAGCTGGGCAAACATTTCATGTTAGATGTAGTTTTACTTCCCCAGCCCACAAAAGAAAGTAAAAATTGCAACGCTACCAGTAGCCTTATGCTTTTGTTTTCTTAAGTCTTCTGTGGTTACAGGAAATTTGAGGAATTTCCCTGGGAATGTAATGTATCTAACTCGCTGTGTATGCTGTGGGATATGCTAGCCAAATCAGACTGAAAGCTTATGAACCATTAAATGTGCAGAAAGAGTTGGTAGCCACTCAGTTTCCCCTCCAGTTCCTTGTTGCAGCATTAGCAATTCTGAGGTAGTAACACAATGGACATGGCTCAAATTAATTAGCTAAATTGGTACCTAAAGGAAATAAGATTTCATGCCACTTAATATTTCAATGCAAACAAGGCAGGCAACTAAACATATTTAAATATGATTGGCTCATCTTCTGGAGTGGTGTATCTTATCTTTTGTTTGGGCTAAATACAGCTCTCATTGTGCTCAATTTATTCTGCCATTAGCAGTGGTCTGACCTGCTATTAGCTCTGATAAAAAGTAGTCATCCCCTTCACTGAAGGCCATCCTGTGGAAAGGATGTTGAAATGCAATTCAAGGGAGGAAGGAGGACAGACACACTTTGCTTTTGTACATAATTAAGCCATGCTAGTGGTGGGAGACTTAATTACGATGGGAGTTTATCAGCAGAGAGCTGCAGTGGTGGCCAGCAGGCTGTGATGCCGCTGGCCTGTGCTCAGTGCACACACAGCCTTGGAGCAGTTGTTCCAGGCTGTGAGAGGGCTCTGGCTGGAAGGTGCCGATGATTCCCAGTGTTATCCTGGGAAAAGTGAGAAAAGTCAGAGTTTGTGCCTCTTGGCTTTCTTCTCTCCCCCCTTTCCTTGCCGCCCGCCCTCTCCCCCCACCCTCCCTGCGAAGCAGCCCTTCTGGCTTTGTTGTAAGTGTGGTTTGTAATCATTGTACACATCCCAGATGGTTCATGGAAACTCTTTGAAATGCCATCTGCCAGGCGTGTGTCCAGCCGGCAGCCTGTCATTCTGCTCGCAGAGGAGCGGAGGCGGGCTCTCCCTTCCCCCTGCCTGCCTGCCTAACGCTTGCTCAGATGTGGAGAGCAGGAGAGCAGCCCGAGCATCTGCAAGCAATCTCTGCTCCAGACAGCAACATGGAAACTTGCTGGGTTTTTTTTCCTCTTCGCCCAGATAAGATATCCCAGCCAGTGCAGTTTTTATTTTCCCCGGGTTTGCTGCTGAGGACCAGCTGAGGTGACAAATGTTATCTCTGTGATGCAATGTTATCCTTTTCTGTGGTGACTTTCCTAATGCTTTCTGGGTGTGTTGCAGGCACAGCTGCGGGGTTTTTTTTGACTTGAACATATTCAGGAAATTAAGAACACTGAGATGAAACAAATAGATCCATTAAAGTGGCTCAGAGGAATTATGGCAGAGATATAATTGTCATGTCAAATAGGCAGCCAGCACTAGTAAACTGCTGACTGCAATTTCACCGCTATAAAAATTCAGAAGGAAGGAAAAAATGGTTAATAAATATGCTCTGTGGGAAGATAAAGAGAAGGAGAGGTTTTAAAAGATAAGGTGAAAGCAATCCTGATCTTTGTGTCTCATCAATGTGTTAGCAGTTATTGGGAAAACACAGTCCCAATCTTTGTCATTTGGCTCACATGGCTGGGGGTGACGTTTGCCTGATTGATGAGCAGTGCTAGAGATTCTCACTTCCATTGTGCTCTGGGCATAGGGCAGCTACAGCAAACCACTGGTCAGAGGTATTGGTGTGGTGATCCTTCTTGCTTCCCACTCCCAGCCAGGTTTAGGGCAATGTGGCAGTGGCCACCAGACACGATGCCCTGGGGAGGGTCCTCACAGCCTCAGTGGCAACTCAGTGCTCAGGGAGGAGATGTGGATTGGGCTCTGATCATCCTGGCTGCTGGGTGTGTGCTCCCTGCTCCTGGTGTGCCAGGGAGGGATCTGAGTGAGCCTCTCTGCCTTTCCATCCCTCTGTTGGGATGGAAGCACCAGCATGGGGAGAGAGGGGCACAAGGTGCAGCTCCTGCATTCCTCTGGACTAGATCTGTGAAAGAAAATTGTCTTCTGATACAATCTACCCAGTAAATATTGCTGTGGCATTACTATAAGCATTCAGAAATACAAAAAATGCAGGACTGAGTCCTTTTTCAAATAGGAAAGAGTAATTCTGCTAGCAGGATACAGATATCCATCACTATTTCCATCTCCTTCCTTACTTTTTATCCTTCCTTCACCCATTCATACAGCTCCAAGAGGAGGAATGATGGAAAAAAGCACAGGAATTTATAGACTCTCTGAAGGCTGATGGTAAATAATAAAAAAGAGAGTTTCTATTTTGAAACAAGAAATGGAGGATGTTAGAGAAAGTGGATGTCAATCAAGGAAATTATTCTAGTGACAGTCTTTCAAGGGTGTCACTCTGTCAAGACTGACCTCTTGAGCAGTCTCTCAGATGAATAGGAGATAAGCAGACTTTCCGCTTTCCTGGCACTTGAGGAAGACATTTGCCAGATGCAGGCATGGTAAATTTATGCTCTTTCAACTTCTGAGAACTGGAATCTTCCCAATTAGTTTTCAGAAGCTCAGCTTCTTTATTCTTTCTTCTGTCCTTTTATAAAGGGTTTAAAAAAATTGTATGCACTGAGAAGACACTGCCCAGGGGCCAGAAGAGTCCCTCAGAAGTGAGAAATTATGCTTTGTTAAATGTTAGGTATGGCTTCCATGTCTCTGAAGTTATTCCCAAGCCAGCAGACTGGTTTCAGCCACAGCATTCAGACACCTCCAACTCTGTAACTCTGGTCTTCCTTCCAAAATTCAGTTTCCTGTACCATCTGTAAATCTGTCATTTGTATTTAATCTCAGATGTACAGAATCCAGAGTGATGGAAAATAAAGGCTGTTGAACAGAAATGGATCCTTATCAATGAAGCTGTGCTCAGTGACCGAAAATGCAGCATCCCAAGTCATCTTAGGAAAAAAGTCATGAAATGACTCATCTTACACTGTGCTTCAGAGTGCTGTAAATGGGCCAGAAGGGACAAGAGTTTCAGAGTGGCAGAGTGGCAGTGATCAGAGCCAGTTCTCCATGGGCACTAGAGAAATTGTTGAGTGCTGAGGAGACAGACTGAGTGTGACTTATTGCTCAAAATATTCCTGAACTGGGACCAGCTTGTAGGTGAGCTTCTGTGAGAGGAGTTGTCAGGTTGTCTCTTCAGTAAGCATGTGTGCATGGTGCATCAAAACCATCTCATGCTACTTTTTAATGCTGAATAAAAAATAATAGCATGAATAGAGATAAAACAGTAAGAAGAAACAAGGGAGAAATTATGTTTATGATGTGAGAGAACATTTGGTGAGCTAGTGATACAGAAGTAATGGAACCTGGAAAATAGTTGCCTTGTCTGGTAATACAGATTGCAGTTTTAGTGAAGTATGAGAGACAGTGCTAACAGTAGAAAGTAATTGCTGGCATATTCCCAGTACCAAACTTTTCCAGCTGTGTTTCTGGACACAGAGATGAGAGGTTTCTTTGCCAGTGTCTTTCTGAGAACACAAGAAACATCCCTCAGTTGTTTTGTTCTAATTGGTGCCACTGGTTCAACCTGAAATCCGTGTCTTGTTTTCACATGGGGTCCTAACTTCAAACTTCTTTTGACCCTTGTAGCTCCCAGAACTGTGTTTTACAGATACTCCTTTGTGTATCTTTGTGAAAATTTGTTGCTTATTTCTTAACTCTTGATAAGAAAGCAATTCTGCTAATGTTCTGATTTTCCTTTCAGGCACAACCCGCCCTCCGAGAGAAGGAGAAGTGCCTGGTGTGGACTATAACTTTCTGACTGTGGAGGAATTCCGGGAGCTGGAGCAAAGTGGGACCCTTCTGGAAGTAGGAACTTATGAAGGTATGGAGCCAGGGGCAGTGAAAGAGCACTCCAGATACCCACAGTGGGACACCACATTTGCATCACTCTCAGTCAAGTTAGGATCTTGTTTCCATCCCAGTGCTCTGCTTCCCTTTTCTCTGGAACATGAGAGAGGGAATTCCAGTTTTGTTGTGCTTTTATCTTCTGCCTTCAAGTTAACTGCCTGAAAAGATCAACAGTAGGCCAGGAAAATCCAATATATAATCCTGTAACATACTGGGGCAGTGTGCATTTATCCTTTGTGTCCACTAGGGCTCATCTCCTTGTTCAGTTTTTCTTTCCTCCTGTTCTTTCTCTTTCCTTGTCTCTTCCCTAAATACACTTCCTTCATCACCCAGTTGTGTGTCACTATGCAGCTATGCATCATGCACTGCTTTTGGGTTTTTTTTCCTTATTCTTGGATAATTGCTTATAACTTGGGTCATTGTGTTGATCCTTTTTTACAGCACAACTTTGCAAACAGCAGACTGAGACAGCCAAGGGGCACTGAAATGTCACCAGGGTGAGAGCAAAAACAGCTCCAGAGAAATGCAAGGCAAATTGGCCATTTTTAGGTACACAATCAGATTTGTGTAACTAAATCTGCAGTCTGTAGCTCCTTTAAATTAAAAACTCTTTTTGGAGTGGGTTGGGGTTTTTTCCCTCAGGAGAACATTCAAATGTACCTCTTGACAAGACAATGAAAAGAAATACTTTACAGGTTTGAAAGTCCTTCCAGTGTACTTCAGTCATTTCATATTTCCATTTGAAAGAAGTTTAATGGTTCTTTCTGTAAATCTGAGAGATTGAAAAAGCCCTATCCTTGCACCCTTATTTTAATTATTCTTTATAATAAGAAATATGGAATACATTTAAAAATACAGACTATATACAACTAGCCAAAATTCTTTGAAAATTGAATTTCTGCTCATCAAACATGAGCAGAAGAAATTGTGACATGTGGCTTTGGTGTTCAGGGTCTGAAGAAAGACTCCTGAAATACTGTTTGTCTACTTCTTTAAAAACTCCTTTTTGAGGGCACCTTTAAACCTTATGCTCACTCCCAGCTGCAACCTGGTTTGCATGAAGATGCTAAATGTATAATTTGGTTTCACTCTTCCACTTCTCTGAGCTGATTAGCTCCATCAGCACCAATGCTAACGTTCCAGCAGCAGCTCTTCTCCAAAATGAGCTTTTTCCTCTCTGTGTTTCTAATTATAACACCAAATTAGTTTTCTTTGTCGTGGTGCTTGAAATAGATCAGCTGAAAGGCCTCGCCATTGCTTCCTGATCTGTTTGTTCTAGTGACCTTTCCCCTTGGAAAGACAAAATAGGTAAGTGTCTGTAAGCTGGCTCCTGGGACATGCTGGGAATTAGTTCTCAGGAAATGCTGAACCCACCTGGGACAGTTAGAACACGGTCATTTTATTGCTTATGTGATTATGTGCAGCAGCAGCTCAGCTGTTTGGGTTTCATGGCTTGCTCTTTTCAGCTGCTGGAGATAAGGATGATTTCTCATAAGTCTAATGTGTATTTCATTTCTGCGGGTGACAGAAGTGCCTGAACTTTAAAGGAATAATTTGTCAGAAGTGCTGAGAAGCCTCTTTGCCTGTTGACATCAGTGATGCTGGTGCATTGTGGTTCTGGAGTGCTGGCCCATGGAAGGAAAAATCAATAAAAATAAAGCAAATAATGATGATGCATGTGTGCACATATGCATCAAGACACATTACTATTTGATCGTAATGTGAAATAAATAGAGTTCATTTTTCACTTATGGCTTAAAGAAATTATTTTGCTGCCTTCTGAGATTTCTTTAATGGCTTTGTTGTACTTTTTTTGGGAAATCTTATTTTACAGCTGTATTGATCAAGACAGTGTTGATCTTGATTAGATCTTGGAAGATGAGATGATTCAGACTTGATGCTGCCATTGCAAGCTATTTTGTCTATAAAAAAAAAAAATCTGCCAAAAAACCCAAACCACAATGCAAGTTCAACTTTTAATGGCCAAGTCTCTGTTATTGTCCAGCTTTACAGTCTTAGATATTTTAATTATCACTTTTTTTTTGCTGCATTTTGCTGCCATATTTTTTTTAATAAGTGTTCCACCATGATAAATTTGGCTGTATTTTTGATCAGTGGTGGCCTGTTCTAAACCAGAAAAATAAAACCCAACACAAGAAAATAATCTTCTAGTTCTACCTGCTGTGCTGAGTAGAAATCAGAACAATTGAAGAGGTGGGGTTGCTTGTGATTTAATGCTCTCAAGTGGTTCAGAGATGAAGGAAGAGGGATGCTATGAAATGGACAATAGGGATGAGCAATGGGGAAGTTTTTGTGTAGCAGCCCAAGCTCATGTAGCTCAAGCAGAGTGATGGGGTCACTGTGGTCCCAAGGACCCTTCTGGCCTTGTAAGCATCACGTGGTTGTGCAGAAGGTGGACATAAAGTCACCTGGATTCTGTCACTGGGAAAAATCTCAGTGAAGAAGAGGCAACAGAAACATTTAATAACAGCTACTGAAGAGAATTCTGGGGAGAAAGATTAGAAAACAGAGAGGCATCAGAAGAGGGGTAATACACAGGACTTTGATGCTGATACAGATACTATTGATTTGGAAAGAATAAAGAACAAGCAGAAGAGAAGAGTTGGAAACCATAAAAAAAAGTAGGAGAGTGTGTCAGGTTTTCAAAGAACAACCTGGGTTTTGAAAGTGCTCTAATTGCAAAGAGAAAGTGCAAGCTGACAGGAGAAAAGAGGTGTTGCTGACCTGCAGGGCTTTGTAATGCCATTATTATTTCTTCTGGTGCACTCCAAATAGGTTCCTCTGGGCAGCTTTTGATTCACATCCCAGTGAAGGCAGAGCAGGCATGGCAGCTGCTGTTTTGGTCACCTCTCATCTTTTGGGTGTGTTCTGCACCCAAAAGGCTTCAAAAAATGTAATCAGGTGGGAGGAGGCATTGGCGAACCTTAATTCCTGGAGTTTTCAGTTTGGGTTTTAACATCCTGATTTTTAACTGTAAAGCCCAGAAACATTATTTTTCCTCCCCTGATGAAAGCTGTATGCTGATCACATGAATCCAGCAGCTGGACTGGAAGGCCTGCCCAGAGCTGTGGTGCTGCCCCAGTATTGGTGATTTTGCCCCACGTGTGTGCTGCACACAACCCTCTCAAGCCAATTAGAAATTCCCATTGACAATACTCATTAGGAAGGAAAATTCTTTTTAGGCTGCACATCGTCTAGGCCTTCTGGTGGATAGGAAATCACTGTAATTGTAGTCTCAGGCATTTATTGACTGTTCCTTCAGGGCAGAAAATACTGATGGATGCATGGAAGTAATTGTGTAGGTTACTAATTATTTAGCAATTACTTCTGCATTTGAATTGCAGGCTCTCACAGGCACCCCAAGGGAGGGCTCTTTTGAGCACAGCCACCGCTTCCAGATTTTATTCCTTTTTTTTTCTCCCCAGCTGCTGAGTGGCCCTGGGCAGATCAGGTAGCTGCTCTGTACTTCAGGTTACTGGCCTGAAGAATATTAAAACAACACTTACTTCTCTCCTCATTAATAATTCAGCAGATCCCCTGTGCCTGCAGCTATCTGCTGCTTGGAATAGGAGGGGGAGAGGGGAAGCCAGGGTGTTCTGGAGGGCTGTGCTGCATTCAGGCACTCAGCCCTGCAGAGGGGAGCTGTGCAGAGGCACACAGGGACATGGGCAGGGGGATGCTTTGTGAATGGGGATGGCTGCATCACCAGGGTTTGGTGAGGCTGTGTGAGTGAATGCCTGCCCAGCGCTTAGTGATCCTCAAAAGAAAAAGTGCTGCACTCTATAACATGTGAAGGGTTATTACATTATAGGGTATTATTGTCAAGGCATCATCTTTCATTCTCAGGACAAGTGTTATGTGATTGCCAAGAGAAGTAATAAGTAATCTGCATTAGTCTCATGACTGAGATGTAATGGGGTGACTTGCTAACACTCTCCAAGTGTATAAAACTATCTGCTGTAGACAGGGTCTCCAATTGTGGTACTTAATGATTGTAATAAATTACATTAATAGTGCAGTTTGAATTTCAGCCCAAGTAGAGAGGTGTATTCAGCAGCATGCTTCAAATCAAGATGCCTTAGCCTAATTTATCTGATGTGCTGGCTCTCCTTGGGCTTCTCTGCAGCAGCCACACGACCCCAGCTGCTTCAGCAAAATGGGTGGATTATTTTTGCTGGTGCCTTCACAGCCTGTGGGTGTCACCAGCTCAGGCCCACCTGGAAATGAGAGCTGAGCCTGTGGCAGGCAGAATGTGAGGGGAAGATGGGAGAGGAAGGGTGGCAGATGCTGGGGATGCCCTTGCAGGTGAACAACATGTTCTGTTTAATCAGATCCACTGATTTTTGTCTCTAGACTTAGAGATTGTCTCAGTAAATCATAATGGCTTCTTTAGCACTGTTATATTGTGTCACACTGAATATCCACACACTAATATCTGTGCGCTGCAGAATGATTCCTCTTCTGTCTTTGGCTCTTAATACTTTGCTTGCTTTTTGTCTTGTTATTTTTTAAACCACTGGTAGAGAAAAAAAGGCAACCCCTTGTTCCATGCTAGCAAGGTTGTACTGTTTGTTTATTACTTTTAGTATCATTGCTTTGGTTTAGGATTTTTCCAAGCCTTAAATGTGCTTGAATACACTTGTACATGAGTGCTAACAATAGCATGTGGCAACACCTAGTGATAACACAGCAAAAATCAGAATAAGTAAGAGTGATTTCTTCTGTGGGTGACTTTCTCCCGTGCTGCCACTGCCTTTAGGACATTAATGGGAGTATATGTTAAATTTCAGACCTATTTGAAATGTGCAGTTTGTAACAGTTTGACTTATTTAACAAGAAACTTAAACTGATCTTTCACTTAACCTCATCATTAATAACCACAAAAATTGACAGAGAATCTCCTGTTTCAAGCAAATGTAAATATTGTGGGTTAATTTCTCTGAGCTCCCCTTCATTGCCTGTTTTCCTTCCAATCCAGCTGCTGCATCTGCAGCCTCCTCCTGGTTGCCTGGATACTCTGAATTTCCTCAAGGCAATTGCTAATCAATGTGCAGTTGCAGCTAGGTGAATCCTGCAGACAGCAGCCAGATCTGTCATCTAGATGTGGAAATCTGTAGCAGAATGTGATCTGGGAGGAGAACAGACAAAACACCATGGCAGGAGCTCTGCTCCCAGGAACCAATCCATCCTGTGCTAATCAGACACAAGCACTCCTGCTGGATTACAGGAGCAGGAGCTCTTCTGCTGAAATTAAGGTTCAATTGTTTATGTTCTTGTACAGTGCAGAGAAGGGGAGCTGAGTCTCAGAAAATAAAACAATTACATTAATAATTGCATTTCAAGTCTTTGTGTCAAGGCCTTGCTTAATTTTGCTGCTTATCTCCAAGTGTCTTTCCCAAAATACCCATTTCCACCAAGACAGAAAGCTATAAAGTGCTTTTTGAAACATGAGCTATTAATGGAGTCCTTGTTAGCACAGAGTGGTGGCTTTGAAGATGAGATGCACTTCTGATGGACACAGGGCCCTCTATGCTGCACTGAGGCTTTTGTGTTTCTTGGGATTTTTATAAAATTAGACTTCACATGTAGGCATCAGTAAATTCACAAAAAAATCAGTAAATTCTTCTTGGTTCTTTGCTGAGACACAGATGCACTCCCAGTCCCAGGCATGGACGTCTTTCACCAGAAAGGAGAATGCAGAGCAAACACCTACTGGTTAAAGTAACTCAGATATGTGGTTTGGGAGCACATTCTTCCATTGCTGTAATTGCACCATCAGAATTAATGCTCAAACTCGTGTTTGGCCTTACATTTAGCTACTCTGCCTTCCTCACCTCTCCATGTCAGCTCCCTGTCCCCACCCCAGCAGCCTCTGTGGTCTCCTCCTCCCTCTCTGCTTTAGTGTCCATTCCACTTTTGAACCTGTGTGATTGTGCCTCTCTTCTTCTGCATTTCAACCATTTCTTGTGCATTCAACCCATCCCAGGAACAGCATGGCTCCTGGATGGATGGAGTCCTTTCAGCCCAAATGGAATTGAATTCAATGGTGTGAATTCAAGGGTTTTATGGAATAGATTCATAGATATTTTACTTAACTAGTT
Organism: Ammospiza caudacuta; assembly: GCF_027887145.1. NCBI lineage: Eukaryota > Metazoa > Chordata > Aves > Passeriformes > Passerellidae > Ammospiza > Ammospiza caudacuta. Next base: position 16,384,803 of record NC_080604.1, on the reverse strand, counting down.
GGTGTATTTTTGTGAATTGTGTTTTAAATCCCAGGTCACACAAACAATTTAAAGTGAATTTACTGCCCATCAGGGGGAATACTTATTAAGAATGCTTTGTTATTTGGAATATAAGACAAATTTTCCAAAAGCAACACTGTCAGTCAAGAGAACTTTCTTTTCAAGTTTTGGAAAATTTGCTTGAATTCAGGACAGGGTGGAAGCTGCTGTAGATTGCTTTCATTGATTGTGATCACTGCTTGAATTGGCAGAGCAGGAAGTGTTATGATGATGAGAACTTGTCTTATTGTTGTGATAAGCTGTTACCAAAGTCTAATTACTGGGTGTGATGCTAAAATGTGTAAGCTGCCGACACTTAAAGATAAGGAGATGAAAAGAAACAAACTCGTTCCAAATAGCTCTTCTGTTTGGGGTTTTTCATTATTATTGTTATTTTTGTGCACTCTCCTGAGTGGTGCTTCAGAGTGCATGGATTAAGTCATGGATTTGGCTGCAGATGCTGCCATCAAACTTCAGCTGTGGTTAAGTAAGTTTTAAGCACCAAGGGACTGAATAAAATAATGGTTAGTGAAAAGTGCTGACGAGGGATTCAGTTAATGGTGTGTGCATCTGTGGAGTGAGTGGGTTGTTATTAGCTATTAATTCAGGTGCTGGAGGCAGGATCCAAGTGTGATTAAGAGGAGGGTAAGGGGTAGGGGCCCAGTTCCCATAGGAATTGCACATGGGAATGTGCCATTCCTGCCACGCTGGCTGCTTCAGAGCTGGCATTTCCACAGAAAAGTAGAATATCCTGCAGTTCTGTCCTGGAAATCTCCATTGTCTGGGGGACAGGGACATCCTGTTGAGGTCAGAACCCTTTGCAGAGCTTCACCTGAGCTCAGCACCCCAGGGACTCCTGCCCTGACTGCTGTGCTGACTTCAGAAAACGTTCTGGGATCCTCTGGGATGACAGATGCTTGTGTATGCACATGTAACATGCTGTTAATAATTAGAGCTGATTGGATATTCACTACAAATTACACTGGCTATGAAGTTAGCCCCTTCTTTGGGCTTACAAGTGGCTCACAAAACACTGTTAAAGCCTATTTTTAAATGTATGTTTCCTCATAAACATTGATAGATTTAATTTGAACGAATAATGTCAAGTCTGAGTGTTTTAAAACTCTTGCTGGGCTGTTCACTGTCAGTTGTTAATGGAGCATGTTTGGATTTCTGAGTCACAGTGTAAATATTTTCTGTTTCCAATGTTGAGGATGAAACATGAGGTTTGGTGATTATTTTTACCAGTCCCCCCTAATAGTGTGTCTGCTCCCACGCCCAGGCCCACATGCCACATCTTCAAAAATAACTGCATGGAGAAGAGAAATAGGGCTGACTGCATCCAGCAAACATGAGGGAAAGATAGCATTTCCATTTTTTCTAATTTCCCATGTCACCTGGAAGCTGGGCTGGAGCATTCTTTTAAAGATTTTCATCATGAGCTGAGTTATTTTCCCAACCTGTTTGTCCTTGTGGGAATCTGAAGGAAGAGCTCTGATTTTTTCAAATATTGACTCAGGCTTAATCTGCCTCCTGTGGTGAAAAAAGAAAAGTTCAGCCCCAGTGGCTACATTTCCCAAAAACCCCACACGCAGAGAGCCATGCTCAAATTCATATTTGCTCTTTTTATATGCTCATTTATATTTACAGTGATCCTCTAAGACAGCACACTGTCTTGGTAGAGAACAATTATTCACTAATGTTAGTACCAACAGCCATGGCTGGTTTGAAAAATGACTCATGATTTTGGTGTAAGAAATCCTGAAATACTTCAGAGAAGCCCATTTTTCTGTTGAGGAACAGCTCTCTGTGGACTGGTAGGAACTCCAGCTTTGCTGTTGCTAGAGGAACTGAAGAGGAACAAAATTCAAAGATATAATCATACATTTCTCCTTAATTGGAGGAGGGATGGTGCCATCTGTGCTTTGCTCTTGTCCAGGGGAAATGAAACCCACACTATCAACATCTATATATCCCCTTCATCCTCTGTGTTGCATCCCTCCTAAAGAATTTAACCAGTTAAAACAGACCCAAAATAACTTCTGCATAAAATGGTGATGTGCAGCGCTATAAATAAGTCATTTTCATGTGTATGGCACACACATGGCTCTCTCTGCTTAGCAGTTAATATCCTTAGAAAACTTTTATTTTCCTCTGGAAAACCAAACAAAGCAACAGCCTAAAAAAAACCCAAAAAACCACAAAATCCCAGAGTAGTGTTGTTCCTTATGAGAAAGAGGATAGATGGGAGCAAGGTTAATTATCTTTTTTTTGCCCACCTACATTTATATTTTCCCTTTGCACTCCCTCTCCCCCATTCCGCCTCTTTTTGTGTAAAACAGTTCTGCAGTATGTGGAGCATAAGAATTATTTCTCTAGCAGAAACTGCAACCTGCTTGCAGAGCCTCCGTACCCATTAGAGGCTCTTTCCAGAAGCAGTAATTTCCTTCTCCCCATAAATTATGCATCAATGTACATTTGAGATTCTGAGCTGATGAACAGAAGATGAAAGCGCTGCTGCTCCCGCAGAGCTGCATCCACGTCCTTGTGTACAGGCTGGAGCACACCTTGTTCAGACAAACTGCGCGTGTTGCTGTCCTGCTACTCCAGCTGGAACAGAGCTGGGAGCTGCTCTGGCTGCTTGGGCCTCTGCTCTGTGAGAAATACCTTCACAGAAGCACAGAATAATGAGGTTGGAAGAGACCTCTAAGGTCATCAAGTCCAGTTTATGCCCTAGCACCTCAACTAGACTACAGCACCAAGTGCCATGTCCAGTGTTTTTTAAACACATCCTGAGATGGTGATTCTACCACCTCCCTGGGAAGAGCATTCCACTACTTTATTATTCTTTCAGTGAAAACTTTTTCCTAATATCCAACCTGTACTTTCCCTGACGTAGCTTGAGACTGTTTCCTCTGGTTCTGTCAGTGGGCCGGTGACACTGAATGCCCGGTGGGGCATTCAATGAAGAATGTAAATAGATGTATGTTTTAGAGAAGGATTTTGCACTACTGCCACAATTGAGCTATTTGGGAGGGCATCCTTTGTGTTTTGTCACGTCAAAGGGCATAGGGAAAATTTTTAAGTCTACCCTTGGAATCTGAAGGGTAGTTTTATATAAAACTGTTGTATATTACAGGTCATTGTGTAAAAATTACAAGATTCACCTTGCAATGGGTCTGAAATACCTCTGTGCTGTGCTGGCATGAATGAGCATGCACTTATTCTGTGTCTCTTCCACAGTCACTTAAAATGGCAGGGAGGCAGCCCAAGCACTCTGCACTGTTTCCATCACAACTGGTGATGGATTCTGAGCATGTGTTGGCATAACCCCATATGCATCTGTGTCCCTTCAAGCTTAGCTTTAAGGTCTGGGTCTTTGCTTCTACCCAAGTTGACCCAACTGCTGAATTTCCTCTTTGAACAAAGCCATGTGGTATCTTTCCTTTTCTCTCCTTTGACTAAGTTTTCTTCTAGAGAGAAAATAGTGTTTGCTTTCCAAATGCAACATCCCCCCTAAAAGAACCTGTGTACTAAAGCAGGCCATCGAGCCTTTCATCACTTCTCTTGGTGATAGCAGTCATGAATTTTTTATTTTCTGCAGGGCTCACTCCAGATCTGCCACAGCATTGTGTGGGTGCACACATGTAAAAAGGCTACTAATTGAAATTCAGATGTAACGAGATGAAGTTTTGCTATTCACCATGACTGCCTTTTGTTTTAGCCCATGTACGCTCAGTGCACCTAAACAATACAACCATTGCTTCTCCTTTTAGATTCGACAAGAATAACTAAAAAGGCAAGAAATATTTCTGTGTCTGCTGTAGAGATGAAGCATGCACCCCCAAAATGGGAATGGCACGTGTTAGCTTCTTTATATACTTATCTGTGGAGAGGGACAGAAATTTAATGGAACTGTAAAGAAAATGAAATGGAAAACTTACTGCTATAAACTGTTCTCTTTTGAAGATGCAAATGTGTCTCTATTGCCTAGGTAACTATTATGGAACGCCGAAGCCTCCAAGCCAGCCCCTCAGTGGGAAAGTGACTTCCACCAATGCTTTGCAAAACCTGCAGTCTGGCTCCAAGCAGTCGACTCCAAAGCGAACCAAGTCTTACAATGATATGCAAAATGCTGGCATAGTGCATACAGAGAATGAGGAAGAGGATGATGTACCTGAAATGAGCAGTAGCTTCACAGGTAAAGCAAAAATACTGCTGTCTTTCAGTTGGAATATGTGGGGAGGGCTTTTGGAGAGTGTTTTGTAGAGGGGATATTGTTTATTTATGTGTTTTCTGCAGAGCTGTCAGTGTCAAACAGAACTGGCAGATACCCAGGTGTGATCGACCACATGCACAGCTGGGTCTTTCCAAAAAGCCTTGTGGGATTGAACTGGTTGAGACAAAAATGTGGTAAAGTTCAAATCCATTAATTGCAGAAAGGTCAGGGAACAGTTGAGCTATGGTTGACAGCTACAAACAGTATGAAATGACTCAACCATGTTTACATTTTAAATTAATCATTACTCCTTCCTAAATATGTTGCTGTTCTTTATCCTTCCTTGCATCTAGAGCTGCCCATCACATACAGTTGCCGTCCTAGGTCCTCTTCTCCAGGTACCTCCCAGCACATGGAGTGCTGCTTGCTGCAGGAGTGAGATCTGGAGCATGTGTGCAAGTTCTGTGCAATTCATGAAGGTCTTGTGTCCTGCTGAGCACAGATCTTGTTCCCACCATGGCTGCCATCAAGCCTGGGCTGAAAGATCACTGGAAACCTTTGCAATCTCAAGTCAAGTGCTGTGCAGGCAGATTCAGACTAAAACATCATTGGAGATCCATTGAGTTTCCACAGAAATCAGCTGGAAGTTTGTGAAGCTCTGAGGGCCAAGAGCTCTTCCCCATGCCCCCAGGCCTAGTATTTGTTAGTGCTTAGGGCATTGTTACCTCAGCTCAGTTTCAAGCACTGAATTCATCTTTTGAGGCAGGAACTGAGCAAGTATTATCCACATCTTCAAGGCTTTCCTAACTGATTGCCTTGGGAGCTCACCATAACCGGCACCCACCTTTGTCCTCTGATCATTTTCTATCACCATGAAAATTTTCCTTCCCAGCCTTTTGACTAGAAGATCTGTCCTGCCGGATCCTACCTGCCAATGTCCTGGCTCTAACATCTGTTTAGAGCTTTAAAAGGATTTAGACTGAGATTTAGTTTTGGCCTCTGCACGCCAGACTATCAAATGGCTTTTGAGGGTTGTACCCTCTTTGGCTGCTACTTGCTATATTTCCAACTCAAATTGCTTCTAGCCAGCTTAATTTCTCACAGGTTGGAATTTCTGTCTCTGCTTACCAGCTCATTGACAAACCAAGGGTGGTTTCTCACATGTTGTGACATGACAGCAGCCTCGGCCTTTGTCACCGGATCTGATTTTGGGAAGAAGCTGGTGGGAGATCTGTTATTTGATTTCCTTGCTGCCTGTCTCAGTTTGGTGTCCCTGAAGTAGCTTGAGCATCATTTCCCTTCCTTGTTTTCCTTTGCAAGATGAAATACTGGAAGATGCAGCTCATTTGTCACAACGTTATCACACCCTGGCCCCTTCCCTTCATTAAATGAGCCCAGAATCAGGGAGAGAGTTATTTCTCATATACCAAAGTGATTCCTTATGCTTATTTCTCATGAAAGTGTGCTAGCCATATTAAAATGCTCCTGCTTCCCTAGGAGACCTCTGGATAACTTGTGTTTTCCAGATTTTGGCATGTTTGTACTCTCAGTTTTTAGCTGGCGATGATTCTTTCACGCTTCTTTATGTTGTCATCTTCTACCTAAAAATATCAAACTCCAGGAGGGCTGAAAAGCAAGCACTGAGGGTACTGGTATAGTCTAGATGTTTTTCTTCCTGTTCCTCCCAGTGTTCTCTTTTGGTAATGGCAGCACACAGACTGGAATAATGAAGGAGCTGTTTCCAGGGCTGTGGGCTGTGAGCTGAGGATGTCCATGGTCTCTGGTGTGGAGAGCAGGGAAGGTCCTGTCTGGGAAGCCCTTTCAGCCCCACTCCTTGGGGACTTGGCAGAGGGTGACACTGATCTCTGTTTTTTGCTCTGTGCATTGTCACGCTGTGCTTGTACTGATGTTCTCAGGGGATGTGGAAGTGCTGCCATAAATTTTCAACACCACAAGAGCCAAACAGAGAAAGTCCCTTTGGTAGACAAAGGGTTTATTTTAGCATTTGTCCATTGTCGCCAAAACCTCTCTGTAAAGGAGTGAGGGCACAGACCTGTTTATTGGGGAGCCTTTACTGTCATTAGTGATGGGAGGGGATGAGCAGCATTGTTTCATGGATACAGCTTGAAACTGCATGGATACAACATCAGAAATATTTCCTTAGAGGGAAAAGGGCCAGATACAGCATAAAATACTCCTGTCTGACTTTGGCTTGAAGGATACAGTGATGAGCCTTGGAATAAACCTCCTCAGACAGCAAGAACGGGCACTAGTGAGCAGCAACACGTGGACACATGGTACAGCACTGACATTCATTTTAATTTTTAATTTAAAATAACACACTGCACTGAAGACACTCACCATTAGCTTGTTGACTTTGAGCTTCTGGCAGCATTTTGCACTTGTAAAATCTCTTTTGATCATTCTTCAAACAAGAAATTTTATCCTCCTAATCCTGTCCCACAGTTGGCACTGCAGGGGTGAACCTGTAAGCCTGCTTGAAATCACACTGAACACCAGCGAGCCCTGGCCTCAGACAGCCTGGAGGAATTTGGTAGCTCAGCAGGGCCTGCTGGAGCTGATCACAGCTCCTGGTTTGCTCGGCTGGCAGAGGGTGTGTGGGCAAGGAGAGCTCGCCCCTGCTGCCTCAGAGACTGCCGGGGCTCTGCCCTCGCTCCATCTGCTGCCGCGCCTCGTGCGTTAAAAGGCACGGAGAGGAAAACCGGCAGGATAAACCTGGAGGAGCAAACAGGGAAGGAAAGGACTGATTGTCACCGATTCTCACTTGTATCTGTGTTTGTTCGCAGCAGAGTCTGGTGACCTGGACGAGCACAGCGCGCGCATCGGGAGAGAGGCAGCGCCCGCGTCCGCGATTGAGAGGCACACCCACGTCCCCACCACGGACCCATCTCAGAGCCTCCCCCAGTACCTACCTCCTGCTGCCGAGGATAACCTAGGTCCTCTGCCAGAAAACTGGGAGATGGCCTACACGGAGAACGGAGAAGTCTATTTTATAGAGTAAAGCACTTTTTTGTTGTTCTGATTCCATCTCCCCGCCTCTCTTTGGGCATAAAGTGAACCTCCATGGATGCATTTTGTGTGTGTATTAAATATTTAGTGTATGCAGTTAGGTTGCAGAGCTGTTAGCTCTTTACTGCTTCTGAAGGGGGTTTGCATTTCCTGATTGGATTAACATCCAAATCACTCCTGAGTTCCCAGGCAGAGGGAATTGCTTGTTTTATGAGGGTAGTTACAAAAGCAACAGACACTTATAAAATACAGGCCAGTTGTTTTCACGGGTGGGATGAAAGCTCCTAATTGGAAGGGCTGAGACTTCATTCTGTGCATAATGCAGCAGAGACAGGGATTCCTCCAGTCCTGTGCAGCAGAGACAGGGATGGACTTTGTGTGCTGTCCCCTCGTCGCAGCAAAGGGGCCAAATGTGTTAATGTTCTCCAGTGGCTTGCAAAAGGTACAGTTCAGTGCAGGGTAGGCACAGCAAGTTTGGAACACCTCAAGCTCTGCAGTCTTTGCCTAAGAGCTGATTGCTGTCAGCAGTTTTATGATGATATTGATTTTTTTTCATGCCATAAATAATAGTCTCAAATTATACTTGTCTAAATTTATTGAGGTAGGAGTAACTTATAAAATAGGAGCTGTTAGTGTAAGAGATGTCTTGCACAGAGTTTAGCTAGACATTAACACTCAATTAGCCTTTGAAACTCAAACCCTTAGCTGCCAAGTAGAAGAGGGGTTGAGGAATTGATTTTGGATTTACTGGTCTGTTTAATGCAGTTGTGGAAACCCTACCAGAAGCCAATGCCCAGTTACTGCAGAAGAACTTTCTCTGTTAATTAGCCCTGTCTCCTGTGGAGAGTTACACTGGATCAGGGCTGTGAGGGCAGCAGTCCTGCCTCATTGTCAGGAGAGAAGACTTTTGGACAAGGCCAGGGGAAAGTTCAAGAGCAGGTTTTCCCTTGGCTGCAGTGGCAAGGGAACACATGAGAGAAGATTGCCAGAATATGTGAGGAGCTGGGATGACTGAGGGCACCACAGCAGCCTTTCTTCAGCTGGGAGAAGGTTGCTCTGAAAAAAGCCATTTTCCAGGGCACTCTCAATTACCTGAAGAGGCTCCAACAGTCCCTGAGTGTAAGACAAGGTCAGAAGAAGGCAGAATGCAAATTCTCATGAGACGAAACCAGGAGGAGTACATTACCCTGAGCATGGCTTTCTCCCCTCACTGTGTCCTCAGGGTGCCTCGTCACTTGATGTTCTCTCTGCCCTTTATAGAGAACAGCCTAATAGCCCGTTCAGCCTGCCACTTTCCTCCTTGGAGGAGGACAGATGATGAGCAGTAAATGCTGCCCAAGCAGTCAGTTGCTCCCTTTTTGACCCCACAGGGGCCCCTGCTGTCCTTCCTTACAGGTGCTTCCATCGGGGTTCCACTGCCGCCACCGATTTCCCCAAACCCACCCCCATGGCTGCTGTTCTGTGGTCTCTGAACAGTGCAGGACTGCAGCACCTCTAAATAATTGTCAGGAGAATCATGTGTGTGTTGGGAAAACACAGCCTGTAACACAGGCCTGTGTGATGTGAAGCTCTGGCAGCAGCACCCGCTCCCTCCCTGCAGTGCGGTTTGAGGAGATGCTCCCATGGGGCTGATTTTGTGCATGAACCTGTTGCTGTGGATGCAGCACTGAATGACTGCAGTTCTGTTAATTCTGAGGACACCCTGAGCCTAGAAACCATTTAGCTTGATTTGTATCACATTAAGAAAGTGAACTAATGAGCAGTGTGGACCCAAGCTGGCTCAGATGTCTGTTCCAGCATCTGTGGCACTTTGGGTATCAAGTCAGGGTGCTGAGGGGAGCAGCATGAGCTTCTTGCACAGCACCAGTGCAGGTCCAGTGGGGCCAGGGCTGTGTGTCAGATAGCCAACCCTGATATAGCTGGAGCAATTTGGTTCTTGAGATATGTTTCTCTGGAGCTTTAACTGGGATTTTCATTTTCCCAGTCCCCTGTTATCTGTGCATGTTACAGTCTAACACAATCCTTTCCACCTGAGAGTGTGATCTGAAAGGTGTTTAGCTAAATTTTCTGTGCCTCAGCAAACTGCACTGTTGTGAGTGAGCCTTTGCTTAGCAAGTACAAAATTGCAAGAAATATGCAAATATTCTATTGCTCTCCTCCCACCACCCTCCTTCTCAGCTAGACTGCAGACTTGCTTATAAATAAGGGGGCAGAGCCCCTCTGCTTTATTTTTGCTGATTTTCCTGACTTGCTGAATTTCTGCCATTCAGTTTTCTAGGTGCTGATCAATTGCTCTGCAGCACAAATAAGGATTAAACACATTTGCTCATCCTGCCTTGGGAGGGCTGGGTAGTAGGATGTGTAAAACAAGGACCTTTTATTTACTCACTCAGATCCTGGGAGCAGGGCTAGCCTCTTTTCTTCCAGTACAATACAAGTGTGCTGGTTGCTTGTTAGTTCCTCAGGGATCGTGGCCCTCATTATAGAGCCCTCATGAGACTGTGGTGAGGCTAAAATTCAGTTTGTAAACCTCTTTGAGACCTTGAAGGAGAAGAAAATAGCATTACTACACTATTGAAACTTAAAACTGTTAAGCAGTGTTAGAGGCTAAGCTAGATAAGTGATACCTCAGGGACTGCAGGTTGTGTCTAAGATGACACCAGGTTGTAGAAGAGGCATTATATTATCAGATTGTCTGCTTATGCAAATGAAATTATGGGAGAAAATAACTTCTAGAAAAATGTATTTTAAGCCTGTTTACTATGCAACCTTCACCGCTGGGACTGGCATCATGAGGCTGTCAGGGGACTTGTGGAAAGGAAGAGTTGAAAGTAAAGCTGTTCAACTTCCATCAAAGGCTTAGACAGAACATCTTTATTTGTGTAATTATAAAGTTTTCAGTCAAAACCATTTTTGACTAATGCTTGGGTCAACTCTAGACATGTCTAAGGTCTTTTGTAGGAACAAAGCTCACTGCATAATTTAGTGAGGAAGTGAAACTTCTGCCTTTAGCTCAGAGACAGCTCTGGGAATTAAAAACAAGCCACCAAAGACAAAAATTTGGAAATTGATATTATATTATTGCAGCATTCACATGTCACTTTCCAGTCAGGAGTACTGATTTGTATATTTTTACTTGTTACCTTTGTGTTTTCAATGCCAAAGGTCTTGTGATTTGGTTGACTAGTTTGCAAAACATCAAATTGTTGAGCTGTTTCTTTGAATCAAAAGTATGCCTCCAGGTCTGTTGAATAATAAAGAGGATATATACTTTTATGTCATGGATATTTCAACTCTGCTTTATTAACAAAGGTTGTGTTTCCATTTTTGGTTTCCAGCCATAACACAAAAACAACATCTTGGCTAGATCCACGGTGCCTGAACAAACAGCAGAAGCCTCTAGAAGAATGTGAAGATGATGGTAAGAGACTAAAAATAGTGACATAATACTGTGTTTGGTCCATTCCTAGGTAACTTTTTTACTTTCCTCTTTCTAACAACTAGTGTTCAGAATGACTTTAAAAAATTTTAAAAATATTTATTAGGAAGTACAAAGAGACAATGTTGTAAAATCGCTGTGAAAGTAACACGGCCACTGAGGTGCCAGATCATTTAATAAAAACCAAGGAGGTGCTACAAGTAAGTTTTTGCAAAGGCATTTGAAAAGCCACTGGTGCTGAACAAGACTCAAAGCTGTCTGACATGTTTGCTTCTTGTATCTCTGTGTGGGAGGGAGTGACTGAGGCTCTGCGTGCTCCGCTGTGTTCCGCTCCAGCCGCCCCCTTCACGTGGATTGAGAGAGTCATGTTGCTGTTTCCTTGTCTGAGCAGAAATAACTCAACTGCTTCACTTGTGCTGTTAAATGCTGACAGTCTGTGCAGTGTTGTGATTGCTGAAGCAAGTTCCATTTGAAAGGGTATATTTCTGACACTGAAAATTTGCACTGAGATTTGGTATTCCTTGAGATGTTGGAAATGCAAGCCACTGTCCGATTTAGAGCAGCCAAATGCAGGAATGTTAAAGGAGGTCCCTTCCCAGCCTCCTTTATGAGATGTTGGAAGAAAAAGTGAATTATGAAAATAACTTAAATATTTGGGAAAACCTGTGAGGGAATTTTGGTCTACTGACCAGGAAAGGTGATGAAATTGAAATACATAATCTTGGCTAATACAGGCCTGTCATGGTAGACACTTCTTAAAAGAGGGCTTCCTTCATCGGTGTTGGTGCTGTCCTTGTAAAATCAGTTTTCATAATACAATGAACCACCTCCTGGTGTCAGTCATCTTAATAAAAATCACAATTTTATTTCATAAAAGAATCAACTCAATCCCTTTTCACTGTTAGGTTCAACTCTGGCCTCCAGACCTGTTGTTAACTGTTTTTACACATGTAGTAGTGTTTCACTCTCTCCTATCTTTCACTTGAGAGATTTTGCAGGGTGTGAGAACTTACCTCTGCAGTCTAGGCTGCTGTGATGAAGCAGGTCACCAGCTTGCTAGAGCACAGTGCAGGATACCCTCAAACCACAGGGATGTGCCAGGTGAGGAACAGCCAGCACCACAAGGCTGCAGAGGGGGACTGAGCTCCTCTGTTACACAGTTCCTCACAGAAGGGAAAGTCTTACTCTTGTCCTCTTAGCAATTATAAAGCAAACACTGGAATAATTTGTTTAATTTGGAATAGAAACATACAGCTGGTATTATTGTATTTCATTGAGTTCATCATTTTGGAGAGCAGTGGCATCTTTGTTTATCAACTCCTTAAAATCAGCTAATTTCATCTTCCCACACACCCCTTCACTTCATTCACAAAGTTGCTCATTAATGGATATTTTTAACATTCACTAGTTAAACCAGTTGCTTCATAGTTACAGTAGTGCTCTGCAATGCTTTGCTTGGCTGCTCTAATCTTGCTTAGCACATAATAATAATTATGTTTTAAAAAACAGGGAGGAGAGAAGATTAGTTAGGTTAGTTTTGCTTTGTCATAGAAGCTGGATGGTTTTTGGCAAGGGTCACTGTTGTGTGTCATTCCTTAAGAGTCAGTGGGATGACTCCTCTGTTTTGTTTGGTGTGTGTGTGTGTGCATGTGAGTTGCCAGACTCATTCCACCCTCTTTATGGATTTTATAAATGTTAGATATTGTTTGCAGTTGCCTTGTGCTTTTGTTTCATCAAGATATGCATCCCTTTTTACTTGTTTCCCATTGTTTGGGCTATCAAAGGAAATTGCAATTTTTATTTCACACTAATGGTCCCAAACAACTGCTTTGATAGGGTATTTTGCAAAGAGGTCATGGAAGTAGTTTTTTGGATGTCCAGATGTTTCAACCCTACAACCTCTGTTTGCTTCTGTCACTCATTTATGTGGCTTAAACTTTGCTGTGCTGGGTCCAAGATTGTTTTTACCATCTTTGTTCTGGTTTTGTCACCATCTTTCATTTTCAGACTGCATTATTATTATTTATAGGCCAAGCAATACTTTAATCATCTGTGTCACTGTTAACTTATGAATATGGAGCAGATAATGCTAAATGGAGCAACAGCGAATATTGATGGCTTTGTGTCTTTGAAAAATTATGTGATCTTTGTCCCAGGTGCCCTGCTAAAACTGGTGCATTCCTGTCTGTGCCTCACCAGTGAATCTGAACTGGGGTCTGTGCCTCCAGTTAAACAAGGCTTCATGCCTAAATCACCTGAGTAGGACACTGAGGTCTGTTGGACCTTGTGTGCACATAAATTTAGATGTTTTCTTGAAAACCTTGCTACATTAGTTCCTTGTTTGGGTGCAAGGTTTTCCTCTCAGATTCCCTCATTAGTGTCCAGGTCTGGCCTTCTGCTAGATCCATGTGTCTGTAGAACAGATTGCAAAGGTTGGACTGTAGGATCTGAGGGAAAATCCTCACTACAGTGAGAACATCGCAATTTCATGACTTTGCCATATCAAACCATGACATGGAAGTAGTCCTTTGATGAAGATGTTTTGAGAGTGCAGGAACCACTTCGTTCATTATCTGCATCAGATCCATCAATATTCTGATCACTGGAGTGTGCTAAATGGGAAGCTTGGGCTCGGTGTGTAGAAAATTAGTGCTGGTTCTGCTGTTTGCTCTAGGGAATTTCTTGCTTGGGGCTGGTATCTGAAATTTTCTTTTAATTTTTTCTGTCTCATTTACTGCTCTTCCCTTGGAGAAGAAGGGGTGCACACGGAGGAACTGGACAGTGAACTAGGTAAATCATCCATCTCTCATTTTGATATTTGACTTCAACTGCACTGTTTTGAGCCTTTAATTACTTACTTTCTCCTTTGTATCATTTTGCATCATTCAGGTTTTTTTTTATTTCAATAGGAGTAATTTATCAGCAAAACTTCCCTAGCACAGAAAGCATTTATCTTTCCCTAGCTCCAGATCTGCAGTGCTTTTCTTACTGATTCAGAGTTTGAAGAAAGCTAGAGAGCCCCGGTCTTGCAAAGTTGTTTCGAAGCCGCTTCCTCCTGGACTCTGCAGAAGTTGGGATCTTTTCCTTTGGCATCTCTGGCTCCAGGAAAAAGCTCATAGATGCCAAAGATGAAATGAAGTAGCTCATATGATGCTTTTTCGCTGGGGCCCAAGCCATTTCCCAGACAATGGAAGCTAAATGTGATTCAGAAAGTTTAAGTATTACATCGGATGCTTCAGCTGAGCTCGTGAATGAAGCAGCTTAAAATTTCCCCTCAGTCAGTGATTTTATAAACAGATGATTTTCAGTGATGTGGTACACTTTTATTTGCTGCATCTCTTTGTGAAGGATGCTGTCTAGATATCTAATCTCAGCAGTGCTCATTGTGTTTATACTGATGGCAGAGGTAGTTGTTATTTCTGTTCAGCTATGCTCTAGTGCACTCGCAGAGCTGAAGGGATAAGAGGTTGCATAGGATTTTATTTCCACCAGGACTATTATTGCTTTTTAAAAGGACTGTAGTTACAGTTCATAGTTCTGCATACTGGAGGAATTGTATTAGCAGAGAATTAAGCTCTGGTTTCTGTAATGACTTGCAAGGAAGTGTATTCTGCTCCCTGCTTCTGTGTGATGGATACAGCATCAGCAGCCAGCAGTGGGCTTGGAACACTCCTCCATGAATGGTTCTTCTGAATAATATGCCTGGAATAAAATGCCTAACTTCTCATAGAGCAATTTGAAAGAAATGACAATTTAAAGAAGGATGCAGTCTCTTTAGTGGTCCATGAGTGTTATGTGCAGCTTGCACAAATGATCAGCAGCTGACCAAGTAGCATCAGAAGTAGGTGGATGCACATCAACAATCTGCAAAGAGTTCTCACTAAGGTCTTCACAACTAGTGACTTAAAATGAGAGGGAGGTTTTAAAAAAGCAAATTTAGAGGCAGTATTGAACAGAAATTAGCCTTCTTTCAGTCTGCTATCAGGAACTAGTGCAAGAGCAGAGCTGAAGAAATAGTTGCAGGAAAACTCATTAATTGATAAGCCTGACCCCAGACCTGCAGGCCCTTATGTACACAAGGGTTCTGCTCCAACACCACAAGATTTTCCCTTTGTTTCAGTGCAGATAAGTTTTACTGAGCTCACAGCCCATCAATGTGCTGTTGAGATGTGCAAATGTTGCAGTGTAAAGAAAGACATTTTCAAATTACTCAACTGGTTACAGCAACATTAAGGAGAGGGCATGAAAACTTAGTATAGTTATAGTAACTCAGATTAGTAAAAACTGATTGGCACCAGCTATTTAGTGCCTTAAGTTATCAACAATTTCTGTTCTAAATATAAGAAGAGGTATTTTCACAGCTTCTTGTTTTCCAAAGAATTATGGAGTAATAGGTCACATTCTAACAGAGGGTTGTTCTTCAGACACAAAAATTTAACCTGTAAAGCAGAATTTGACCTGGCTTCACAGGGAGCAGTAAGAGCTGAGTGTGCTGAGTTTCCCTCCAGCTCATTCACAGTCATGCATGGCTGCAGCTGAAATACCTGATGGCTAGAGAAGTAAATTTTTAGGAATTCATCCAGCCCTTCTGTATGTAGGGCAGGATACTAGAGCATCTCAACAGGAATCCATGTGCTTATCCAAGGCTTAGAATTGTGATATTAGATATGTGTCCATTGAATTCACCCACCTGCTGATACATGCTCTGAGACTGCATTGGTGCTGCATGGATGTACCAAAATAAAAACCATATGGCTCACTCAGGCTCCTAATGATGCAAAATGTTTTTTGAAATCTCATATTTGTGATAAAATCTAATGCTCTGGGTCATCTTCAGTTTAGCAGGAGAGATAAAGAAAGGAGATGAATAATTTAAAACAGCTAGACTGAAACATGGCTATGGAGAATATTGTCTTTTACTTTAGAGAACTTATGGAAGCTTGTAGGAGTCGAAAAGTGCATCTACATAATCATCAAGAAATGTGTTAAAAGCTGCAGTTTTGTATATTGTTATATCTGAAAACATGGAGATTTGTTCCATTAAAAAAGCTGCAGAGATAGTAAACTGGAAAGATTTTGGCATTTTCGGGGTTAGTAAAGTGCTGGTATTCTGATCTTTTGTGAAAATACTTTAAATAGGAAGAAAAAAAATACATTAACTATCAAAATCTTTTGTGAACAGAAGAAAGAAAACAATTTTTTTTTTTTTTTGCTTAAACTTTAAAAATAAAAAAGCACTTAGCAGTCTAAAACAGACAAAAGATATTTAGCATGAGAACTACTGGAACTCATTTGAAGGCATTTGTGCATCACTTCTTTCCCTCATTGACTTTTTATTTTTCTTTCACCCCAGCTTGATCTCTTTACCATTCTACCTTCACCACAGTGCAACAAACTAAATTGATACAACAGCTTGTGATTTTCCCAACTGCATGCTAGGTTGTAATTGAATCCCACTGAAACTCTTGGAGCCAGTCCCATGGTGCTCTCACCTTCTGGGATTCCTCTGCAGACCTGAGAGTTCCCTTTGTGAAAAAACTTTCCAGATTGGCCTCTAGCTTTCTGACCTTTTCTCAGATAAACTTGCAGGGTGTAAAGGAATTTCTAATTCTGAAGTGTTCAATCTCTGTTGATAAAAACATGGAGTTTTTTCATGCCCAGAAGTTAGCATTGGCTTGCATTTAATGGCTTATGTCTCAAGGAATCCAAAGATGTTAAACAAAATGAGGATAAAATAATGATAAGAATGGAAAACCTACCTTTTATCTGCAAATAAGGGACATAGGGAGCAAAATTCATGAAAGCTGATTTCATCTGATCTCCAGCCAATTCTGAACACAAACATAAACTTTGAGTAATTAGTCCATGTGTGTTGGTATAGATTCTCTTCCTCTCCAGTCTTGAGATATTTCTATCCTTATGGCAACATTATTCTAATTAATGGACCATTGTTGATTATATTGGCTCAGCAATTGATGCCATTAATGGAAATAAATCTCTGCATTTGATAATGAACAAACATAGATTACTGTCGGTGTTGACAAATTTCATGTTAAATTTTGGCAAATTACTTTGCATGAGCTATTTAAACTTGTATTATCCATCACTGTTGGGTTTTTCTATATTTAAATGAATGTGCAAAATTTGTGGGTCCACATGTGCACAGTCCATAGTGTGGTGGAGGTTTAAATGAGTGGCACAAGGATCAGGCCCTTAAGAAACACATACAGTTTAATAACCCTCAGTTGGATGCTGAAGTGATTGCATTACATTCACTAATTACAGTTAAAGTACTGTCTGCAGCCTAGAAAATCAACAGGAACAAAAGCAGATCCATTTTAAAATGTTAATTTCATCTTCAGAACAGTTTTTTGTCAATTATGGTAATGAAGGAAATCTCTGTTCCATGTGGCAGTGTGTGTTCTTACATGAAGCGTTGTGCAATGAAATGCACCTCCTGGGTGGGTTCCATACTTTGGCATACATGTTAAATCCACCTTGTCCTGGTTTTGTGTTGGGCTCATGGCTGAGCAATGCAAATCCCAATGAAAAGAGTAAAACAATTCCTCTTTTCTGCACTGGTGAGCATAAATGGCTCAGCCCTGGTACAGGAGGTGGAAGTTGTCTCTGTCAGTGGGGTAGAGTTTTTGCCATAGTCTCACCTGCCTTCATGGGTTGGTGTTGAAATGCCCTGGCCTTTCCTGCATTGATTTCCCCTGCAGTGCTCCCTCCAGAGCCACTGGCCATGGTGGAGAAACCAGGGGGGCACTTGAGGCAATCCCAGACAGGAAGTGTATTGAGCATTTGCTCATTTAATGCAAAAAGCAAATCAAACACTGACCGGTGTGGGTGTTTCCCAGTGATGACCCAGCACAGGGGGCTCAGGCTGGGGTGTTGGTGTCACTGTGCCAGCCCTCCAAAGGGGGCTGTGATCCTTCTGAAAAGTACCCAAAGCAAGGCCTGATCTCCTGATGAGTTGTGCACGTTGGGCAGGAGCACCTGCCTGTCAGAAAACACCTGCCCTGGAGGTTTCAGTAATGCTTTTTCTATTTCCAGAGTTGCCTGCTGGTTGGGAGAAAATTGAAGATCCTGTATATGGTGTCTACTATGTAGAGTAAGTGCTGCTGCTTGCTCTGGTGGGGCTGTTGTGGGGAGGAGGGGTCCCTGCACCCCCTCTGTGCTTTGCTGGTACCACCTGAGGCCAAGGAGGAGGAGGAGACCCTGGCCCATGACAGGCTGGGGGATGCCACAGGGTCTGGGACAGGGCAGCCCTGTCTGGCCATCCCCATCAACCCAGAGTGGGCTATGGGGGACAGGAGTGCCCTGGGAAGGGGTTAAGCTCAAAGAAGGCAGGAGCAATCCAGGGCTGGGATGTGCAGGAGCCCCAGCAGCTCACAAATCATAATGTTCCATCCAGAGAACATTAATGAGTGTGCATTTAGCTGAGTTAGGTGGGCTTTGTGCAGTGCTGTGGTCACAAAATGAGTGTGCAAAGCAATCCACCAGCCAGAAGATGCTCAAAAGGAGGATTGGAGAAGATGGTGTGACCAAACAGCCATGGCAGAGGCTCTTCCATCAGGCTGTGTGATTGTGAATACAATTACAGGTTTAATGGGACTCTCTGTGGAATTGGAGCAGCCTCTCCTTTATCGACATGTCAGATTGCTCCTTTGGGAAAGCAGAGATCTGAGTTCTGTTTCATCACT
Source organism: Ammospiza caudacuta (assembly GCF_027887145.1). Taxonomy (NCBI): domain Eukaryota; kingdom Metazoa; phylum Chordata; class Aves; order Passeriformes; family Passerellidae; genus Ammospiza; species Ammospiza caudacuta. The sequence continues at coordinate 16,366,370 of NC_080604.1, read as the reverse complement.
GACCCCATAAAATGAATTTTTAATTATGTGTATACTCCTGTCTAGTAGGATGGCTTATGATAGCCCTCAGAGTAAACATGGAATACAGTTTCTGTCTGCTTTGGCTCATTTCTGACCCTCCCATCTGTGCCTAGGGAAACAAGGTTAGCAAACTGTGTAATTAAGGCTTGACATTTATTTACCAAAGACATCAAGAATATTTTTCAGCTATTAAATGCCATGCCAAGAGATCTTTACAGGATATTGTCCTGTCACTTTATATACACATGCCTGTTAGTTTTGTGGCACTCCTTACTGATGGAATTAAATCAAAAAGTAACTTCAATAAGACAATAATTTTATTTTACTTGCTGTCTCTAAGCTAGCATGATGGCTGTAATTTCAGTATTTGTCTCTGTCCCTTCAAATCAGTCACTTTGTTATTACATAATAGTTTTTATTGAGAGACAATTGTATCATGAAAAAGTTTATATCATTTTTAAAGTAGTTATAATTTTTTCTTGGCTCTCCAAAGATACCTTGAAATGGGAAATCTTTTTCAATGAGTGAGTTAGAGCTCACTTTCAGTGAGGTAGAAGTCACTAACTTGTTTTTTATTTAGTAAGTTAAATATTTTTCTAGTGATTTAATATTGATCTTTAACAGAAAAATTTCTGAATATAAATCCCTGGAGTGCTTCTGTCACAATTACTTGAAAATATGGTTGGTTTTCACATGGGTTTTTTTATAAAGGCAGGCTGGATAGGATATATAATATAATAGCAATTACTCTTAATGGTAAACTTTGCTTTGTATACAAAGACAGGCTTTAAGGTAATATATTTTTTGAGGTCTTCCTGTTCCTCTGCTGTAGCAAAATCTCTACTGAAAATGGCTCTTGAGCAGTTGATGAGGCATTCAGGGAGTCCCAGCCCTGCCCCTGCCTCCCCAGCATCTGTGGCTGCTGTTCTTCACTGGGTTTAATAACGTGGTGAATCCTCTGTTGAGCCTTGTATGCTGTGATGGGACTGGGCTGATTCTTTTTTCTCTTCCTGGAACTGGTACAAAATATTGGCTCTCCACATCTCATAGTGCTCAAAAGCTGCCTGAGGAAAGCAGCTGAAGTTTCACTAAATGCTGGTTTCCACTGGGAGTATTTGCTGGTGGCTCATTCTGGATAGATTTGGATCCATTTGGAGCCCAGCTCACAGCTTGCATCCCTGCAGGTATTTTTAAGACACCCTGTGTGCATTGATCAGATTGCTGACAGATGTTGGGGTTTGGTTTGCTTTGTTTTGTTTTTAACTTGGGTGAGCCAGGAAATGACTGCACCTCTGGGAATCTGATTAAAGCAGGGATGATACAGGCCTGTCTTTTAAAATGCAATCAGACAGTATGCCTTTCCTGCTTTAATCTCATTTTTCACAGATAGATCACTACTTTAATGTATTTGAAGGAACTACCCATCCCTACTGGAGACATCATATCAATACCGGAATCTGCTTGTTTTAATAAATACTCCTTTTGCATGAGCCTGGCTCCACACCACTGCTGTTGGGTTTGTTTGGGATTTTACTCCTTTCCTCAGAAAGAGAAGTTCCAGTGCCTGCCCTTCATTCCTGCCTGTTGCACCACGGGTTTCATTGCTAAGTCTTTGCTCTCTTCCATCTCCAGCCACATCAACCGCAAGACGCAGTATGAGAACCCCGTCCTTGAAGCCAAGAGGAAGAAGCAGCTGGAACAACAGCAACAGCCTCCAGAAGGTTGGCACCTTGAGGGCATGGTGGGTGGGTTATTCATGGGGAATGTCCTCCCTGGCCCTGGCAGCACCGTGCCACTGTTTGTCCTTCCCTCCATGGCAAAGTGATGCGCATGGCAAAGGCTGTGTCTGTCCTGCACAGAAGATGCAGCAAAGGAGGAAATCTAAACTGGATTATTTAAGTGTAGAAGGTTTCAATCTTGTTAGACAGGAGAGATTTTACTTTGTATGTCCTTTGTTTCCTCTGGAAAGTTTCTAGACTTCCCAGAGACAGCTAAAGCACATTTTCCTCTTCAGTCTGCTCCATGAAGTCAGTTACTGTAGGTGTTGTTCCAGTCTGCACTGGACTCAGGCTGTCAGAGGGGATGAGGAGTGGGCTCTTACATGCACCAGATAAACCTTGCATGAGAGATTTCTTAAACCAAGACCTTTGAATGTTGTCAGGCTCTAAAATCTGAAGTAATTTCCTTATTTTGAAACACTTTTTAAAAATTATTTTCCTCTCTCCCAGCCCCTTTTTTTTCTTTCTTACTTTTTCATTTATTTTTTTTTTTTGTTCAAATGGAGCCCAGCTGCAGTGAGGGCCCTGTGGTATTTGGGTTTGTTCTTCTACTTAGATGCCATGAGTGGCACATCATGGCATGTAAGTAGAAGTACTTACGTGCTGTGATTTCAATTTCATGTCAAGTCCACTTAGATGCAAATCACATCCCAAGTTTCAGTGTGAGTTAGGATGTCCCAGCAGATGGATCCATTGACCTGGATATAGAGATCCTTCAGAACTGGTTTTTGGACATCCCATTCATTGTATTCCCTCTGTCTGTGACTCTGTTTCCTCTCTTGCCATGCTTCTCACCTCTCCTCTGCTTGAGCCCCGCACTCCCAATGTGTGCAGCAGCTCCTGGTGCTGTTGTGAAACCAGTAACATTTCCCTCTCTGCCCTCTCCAGAATGGACAGAGGAGTGTCCATCTCTCCCTCCACCTGCTGCTCCAAACCATGTTTCAAACAACCAAGAGGCAGCTCGGGAAGCACCAGTACAAGGTAACAGCCTTGTTGAACCAGTTGTAAAAGAGCAACAAGGTTTTTATTCCTGGGAATTCCCTCAGCCACCACAAGGGCAGTATTTCCATGACTGGTGACACACCAGGCCCTGTGCCTGCTTATCTGAATTCCCAGATTTTTGAGGCTAGTTTGTCTCAAGACTACATTTGTTGCTGAGTGCAAGAGGTGAATGAGATTTGGTGCACACATCAAAAAGAGGATTGTGGCTATTCTTCCAAGTTTTCAAACACAGTGGGCTTACTCAGAAGTTGTACTTTTGTGCAGGTGCTCTGGGCTATTACAGCCTTATTTATTGTGTCAGTGGTCACAGACCAGTTGTTTGCCTTAAATAACTCACCAGGCAGGACATGAATCATTCCTGAATTTGCAGCATGAGCTGAAACATTGCCAGGTCAGGTCACCAGCAAGGGCAGGGAGTTCCACTTGTACCTGTGGCAGTAAAGTGCTCTCTGGTTACAAGTGGTTGTAAGTAGGCTTAGTTTTGACTACATCTGAATTGCATAGCGAGTGAGTGGCATTGCCCTGGTCTGCAGGAGCCAGAGCCTGGGGAAGGTGAGAGGGAAGCTGGCTGGAATGCACCTTCCTGACAGAGCTGGGAAGTTCTCCCATGGTCTCTGAAGGCAAACCTGACAGGAGTGCTGCTGTCTCTGGCAGCCTTTCCTGCCAGGAAAAGCCAGGAAATGCTCTCTGCAGCAGGAGGAAGCAGATCAGCCCTTCCAAAACAGATGTGGGATTTCACAGCACCCAAATCCCCTAGCACAATTCTAAGGGATATTAGAGTACATTAGAGTAATCCAGCCTGGTAGCAAGGAAAAAAACATGGGAGGTCTGAGGCTGGCACCCTGACCAGCAGGCACCTGAGTGTAGAGATGTCATCAGATGCCCCAAAAATGCTGATCTTCCTCCTGGAGGCCTCTGTGGACGCCACCTTTGCCTTTCCCAAGTCAGGCTGAAGCAAGGGCTGCCCAAGCATCCACACATGGCAATGCAAAGGAGCTGTCACACAGGGCTGATGTTGGGAGCTCAACATCACCCAACAACCCAGCCACCAAAACTGTGCAGCAGTGTTAGAGCAGGGCATTAACCTGTCTCAACACCATTCTGAGTGACATGTCCTGGTATCTGCTGATGACTCCTCTCCTCTTTCATTCCTTCCTCTTCCTTTCTCAGTGCTGCTCCTTCTTCTCTCTCTCCCCATTTGCAGCAGTTTCCATGCCTGGAGGTTTCCATCTCTCCCCCTGATGGCACTGCTGGCAGGGACGTGGGCACAAGGAGCCCTCCCTGTGCCCCTGGCAGCACTCTCACAGCCTGGGTTTTGTAGATAGACTCACTTCAAATGTGAGTTCTGTAGGTGGGATGTAGCCTGTGGTGCTGCTGTCCTGCTGCTGCAGGGCAAGCTCAGCCTGTGTCTGTGGGCAGACACCAGCAAGCTCTGCTTGTTCTGCTCATCCTTTGAACCAGAAACGAGCCCTGCTGCACTCTGCCCCTCAGCTGTGAGTGTTACCTGGGACTCTGGGCTGCCCTTTGATAGTCAGGGCTTTTATTGCAGGCTGGGGTCTGAGCAGACCACCTGCCCACGATGTGCAGGATTTCCATGTTCCTCTGCCACCCTTCAAAGGCAGAAAACTACAAGTCCTCACACTGCCTCCTCATGAATAATCTTCAAATATACATTTGTTCCTCCCAGTCAAAGGCTTACAAATCTCAAATCCCCTCGCTCTCCCCTGAGGTCTCCTCTCTGAGCAGAGGCCCACAGCAATGCTGCTGAAGTGTTTGAAAGAGAGCCAGCCCTGCTGGCTGTGATACACACTGCTGATCCCAGAGTTGTCACCAGAGGGCTTAGTGGCACAGGCTAAGCGTTAAAAACAATTAAAAGTGCAAAGGTGTTTAGTGCTGGCACTGTGAAGTGCAGCAGCCCTGATCCCTTTGCTGAGCCTGTGCAACATTCTTTGCAAGGATGTGCTTTGGTCCGTGGGGCACCTCTTTCCCTCTGAATTGTGCTCCCAGAGAGCATTCCCAGCCCTCCAGCACAACTGCTCTGGTCCTGGGCTGCTCTTTGATTCAAACTTCACACCAGCAGTGTTTCATCCACAACAGGCAAAGAGCAGAAAGGGAAAAGACTTCAAACAGTGTCTGAAGAACAACATCAGCGTCCCCCCGTTTTCTCCAGAGGAGGTCATAGGGCAGTAGCAATGGTGGGGCTGGGGGTTATGCTAAAGGGTATCAGTGTCTTATCAGAGCTCAGAACTTGCTTTTTGCTCAGTGGGTTGGGAGAAAGTCATGTGGTGAAAAACATAATGATGCTTCTTTCTGCAGAAACTCTCACTACAGACTCCTGTAGGAGGCCCCCTAACCCTGCCCCATCCTTCCCAGGGTGGATACAAACACCTCAGGACAGAGATGAGACACACATCCAGCCCAGCATCCCTAGCTTTCATGCATTCCATTGTTTAAAGCAGCATGTTTTCCCTTTTGTAGCCTTGGGGCTTTGGTGAGCACGACCACAGCTAACAAAGTGCCAGGTACTGGGGTTTTGTTCACATCTTTTAGTGCCTGCCTGGATCCAGGGAGACAGACTGAGTGTGATGAGATGAGAGGCTGCAGGAGTGAAGTGCAGTCCTGTCCCTGCACACTGCTGTGTTTGTCCATGGACTCAATACAGTGGGGAGGAGCAGAGGAAAAAGAGATCAAACACTCTTGCCTGCCTGCTTATAGATTTTTTTTCCAAACTTCCTACGCAGGAAAACCTTTTTTTACACGAAACCCTTCTGAGTTGAAAGGGAAGTTCATCCACACCAAGCTAAGGAAGAGCAGCAGGGGCTTTGGCTTCACCGTCGTTGGAGGAGATGAGCCAGATGAATTCCTCCAAATCAAAAGTTTGGTGCTTGATGGTCCTGCAGCGTTGGATGGTAAAATGGAAACAGGTACTGGTGCTTTCTATCAAAATCATCACTATCACTTTGGTTTGTGTTTTTGCAGCTGGTTTGAAGTGCTGTTCATAAAGGACTGTAGTCTTCATCCCTTTCTTGGGGAAAGGCATTCAGCTTTCCTATCAGCAAGTAAGGAAGTGAGATACATTGAGAAATATATCCGGAATCTTGGAAAAGGACATTTCATGTGTTGGAATTCCATCTCAGTGTCAAAATACCCAGCTGGGACACTGCCAGCTCCTGCTGTCCCCACACTGATCTGAGGAGAGGAGCCAGCAGTTGTGGGGTTCCACATCAGGCTGTGGGTTCCTGCTCCCTGCTGTGGATGATGGATTTTTGTAGGACTGCACCACCTTGTGTTTGTGTCTCTGCCATGCTGCTTGCCTCTTTCCAAAGCTACTCCCAAGGAATGGACAGAGCAGTGGGCTAATCTGCAGTTTCCCTGTGTGGAGGCACCAAGGGCAAAAATCTCTCGTTTTGCCGGAGATCAGGTCCATCACAATTTAGTTGCAAAATGTGAAATATGGTTTAGTGGTGAGCACAGTGTTGCTGGGTTAATGGTTTGACTCAATGATCTTGGATGTATTTTTCCACCTTGATTCTATGAAATCCTTTTAGGCTTCGTCTGAGGTCGCAACTCCTCACTTTCAGCTTGAGCATCACAGCACTTAGTGTCCCTATTTTCCAGCCCCAGTGTTAATAAAATGACTCATAACTTTATCAATATCTGGAGTTCAGGCTGAAGTATGAGACATGACATGTGGCACTCACTGTGTCTGAGCAGTTGGTATTTGAGAGCCTTCTGTTACAGCTCCCATGTGCTCTCAATTCTGTTTCTATCATATGTCCACGTGTAACAGTGAGAGCTGGACTTCAGAATAGCTGTGAAATGGGCCATATACCAGCATTTAAATTTATTAATTTTTTGCATGAGCCAATTCCATTTTCACTTCCAAAAACATTTATGTACATAAAGGCTTTATGCCATGAATCCACAGAGTTTTTGCTCACCCAAGTATCACTGCTCTGTGACATTCATATCCTCTGAACATGATTCCTTCACCCAGTGTTTTCCTCCTGGGAAGCTAAAAGGCAGAGAGAGGCCTCAGAGAAAAGAAAAACAATTCTTATCCCATTTGCTTCTCCTGTCTTGTGCTCATGTGGAATGTGTTTGGAGATTGTTTACCCACAGGTGACTGTTTCATTGGATTCTGGTGTGAGTTATTTTCACTCATTGGCCAATAGGGGCCAAGCTGTGTTGGGACTCTGGAAAGAGTCACAAGTATTTATTATTATCTTTTTGGCATTGAGTATCTTTTCTGTATTCTTTAGTATAGTGTAGTATTCTTTAATATAATATAGTACAATAAAGTAATAAATTAGCCTTCTAGCAACATGGAGTCAGATGCATCGTTCTTCCCTGCCATGGAGCTTGCTGTGAATTTACAATACTGCTCCTTTTTCTTGTGCTGAAGTGCTGCTGTTGCCTGTGAGTGGTACCTGTGGGTGCTGCAGATCTGCTCTCAGCCTGTAGCCCTCTGGCCCGGTGGATGTCACAGATCTGCTCTCAGGCTCTAGCCCTCCCCTTCCTGCAGTGCACAAAATGTATTTCCTTGTCTGTCTGTCTGTGTCCGCTGCAGGGGACGTCATAGTCAGCGTGAACGACACCTGTGTGCTGGGGCACACTCACGCCCAGGTGGTGAAAATCTTCCAGTCCATCCCCATCGGAGCCAGCGTGGACCTGGAGCTGTGCCGGGGCTACCCCCTGCCCTTCGACCCCGATGACCCCAACACCAGCCTGGTCACGTCCGTGGCGATTTTGGACAAAGAGCCCATCATTGTGAACGGGCAGGAGAACTACGACTCCCCAGCCAGCCACAGCAGCAAAACAGGGAAAGTGAACGGCACAAAGGAGGCCAGGCCCAGCAGCCCAGCCGAGGTCTCCTCCAATGGACCCCACGGCTACCCCAACGACACGGTGTCCTTGGCGTCCTCCATAGCCACGCAGCCTGAACTCATAACTGTGCACATAGTGAAGGGGCCCATGGGCTTTGGGTTTACTATAGCAGACAGCCCCGGTGGGGGAGGCCAAAGAGTGAAACAGATTGTGGACAGCCCGCGGTGCCGCGGCCTGAAGGAGGGAGACCTCATAGTGGAAGTCAACAAGAGGAATGTGCAGAGCCTCACTCACAACCAGGTGGTGGATATGCTGATTGAATGTCCTAAGGGGAGCGAAGTCACGTTGCTGGTGCAGCGAGGAGGTAAGGCTTCAAAACTGCTTTGAAACACCTCTTCCTGAAATCAGAAAAGGGAAAAAAATGCATGTCATGAAAGATCTGCTCTCCTAAGCTTCTCTGTAGATTTTTTTATTTTTCCTGAGATGTAGGAACTGCCCCAAGTTGGCAGTTGTCAGGTCACATAGGTGGTTAAAATTATTTATTGTGTGTTGGTGCACTGTGGGGGATGCTCAGGTTCCCACATGCACACAGAGCTGGTAAGGGGCAGGAGGGTGGTGTGGTTACACCTTTGCTTACATAACAAACCCTGGTCTCATGCTCAGAAAACCTGAGTGTTTTAAATAGAACATAGACATTCCTTGAGCTATTCTGAGATATGGAAAAGGCTGGTAATATGTTCTGCAATTTGAGGTGTTCAAAATCAGATACTTAATGACTCTTCATTGGGAAGGATTATACCTGGGATACATTTGGGAGCCTAGAAGAGAATTTGAATTTCTCCAAGTTGTAAGCAATTGCAGTGTGACTTCTGCACATTTGTTTGCTGTGCCATTGGGAGCTGAGCTCAATTTTTTGGTAGCACTGCTAAGGCCACCAGCAGGTACAAAACCCATCCCACAGCAGCCTACATGGAGAATGGCTGGCAAATAACCTGTCAGTGGTCAATCCATGCACAGGAACTCTTTCCCTGCACATAGTAAGTGTAAAGTAACCTGAGGCAGCACCCCTTTAACCTGTGGATTGAGATTGCTGGGGTAGGGAAAAGGTCTCAGGAAAGTCCAGGTTGGGTGTGGAGTGCAAAATCAAGAGCAGAGGGGTCAGCTCTCCCTCCCTGCCTGGCACTGGGGCTCTCAGAGGGACAAAGGGCTGTCCCCACTGTGCTCCCTGTCCCATGCAGGGTTTTATGGACAGAACACGCATGGGTGCCCTGTGGATGGCAGCAATGACCTCCCTGCAGAGGCAGAGTTAAAGGGACAGGTGGGTGCTGAGCACAGCCAGAGGGGAGTGTGTGCTATGCAAGTACTTCCCTGCTGACTTTTCTAAAGTGTTTTGATTGCAGTAAACACCAAAAGCCAGTCCATTTTAACAAGGGACAAGTTGTTTCCTGAATTCACAAGTCTGGTTTGTTGTTTTCCAAGACTTATTTCAAGGCATTGAATACATTGATTCTGCAGTTAATAGCAGCTCTGGAGAAAGCACTGCCTTTCCTATACTCCTTTCTTTCCAAGTGCTTACTGTATTTTTGTATTTTGATAGTAAATTAGAAAGTAGAGAACAGAATATATTAAGAGTTCTTCAATTTTCAAAGTGTGAGTTCCTTAAAGACTTTCAGTACTAGAGAGATTTTTAAAATGCACTTCATTCTCATGATTAATATATGTATTATAGAGAAAATATGGTTGGAAGAAAAATAGCAGCTATTATTAATCCTCCTGGAGAGTGCATATATATCTGGTAACACCATATATTAATTATTTGAATTGTGCCTGACATTTAATAATCCTCCTAAAGCCTTGAAGGCATAATGAAAAGTTTTGATGAGGAAATAAAAGCCTAGTTTTAATAAAATAGTAAATAGTTCCCTGATAATCATGTTGAATCTTTTTTTTTATTTTTTTTAATTTAATCAAGATACTAACCACATTTGCTATCACCTTCCTAGATAAGGTGCCATGTCAGTCTCCTTGAACTGCCTCCCTCCCTCCCTCAAGGTCCTCACATTTCCATCTCAGCACAGAGCACTTGCAGTTTTGAATTTCACGCTCTTGTGGTACAGAACTTGGAGGTCTTGGTGGCCTTGGTCCACAGTTATTTTTTGAAGCAAGGTTCTCCTCACATCCAGAGGCAAGCTGGACCAAGATGCTCAAGCTATGGCAGAGAAGCCAAGCAGAGTATGCACAGTAGAAGCCTCAGACCCAAAACCTGTCAGGTTTGTTTAAGACTTCTGATGTTGGGGAGTGAGAGGCTGGACATGCCCCAGCCATGTGCACTCAGAGCCCAGAAATCCATCCATCACCTGGGCTGCAGGTGAGAGGGGGACCCTGCCCCTTTGCTCCACCCCTCCTGGAGCACTGCGTCCAGCACTGGAACCTCCTGCACCTGTGGGAGCCAGCCCAGAGGAGGCCACCAAGATGATCAGAGGGATGAGGGCATGAGTAGCTCTGCTGTGAGTACAGGCTGAGAGCTGGGGTTGCTCAACATGGAAAGAGAAAGCTTCAGGGAAACCTTACAGCACCTCCCAGGACATAAAGGGGCCTACAAGGTGGCTGGAGAATGACTTTTCACAGGACAGGGAAATGGCTTTGAACTGAAAGTTGGCAGGTTTAGATTGGATATTGGGAAGAAGCTGTTCCCTGTGAGGGTGCTGAGGCCCTGGCACGGGGTGCCCAGACCAGCTGTGGCTGTCCCATCCCTGCGAGTGTCCAAGGCCAGGCTGGATGGGGTTTGGACACCCTGTGCCCAGCAGGGCGGTTGGAACTCGATGATCTTTAAGGTCCTTTAGAGCCCAAACTATTTAAAAAAACAAAGGTGGAACTGGCTGAAATCCACCTGGCTCTCAGTGCTGCTGCACTCAGGTCCTTTCCCTGTAACTTCACCTCATGTTGCTCCTGCCAAGTCTCTCTCAGCAGCACCATCCCCAGACAAGGCGCCGCTCTTTATTTTGGTGCGATTGCAGAAATGTATTTGGCTCGGGTGTCTGATAAGCTCCTTCAGGGCTCTTGAAGCTGTTCTTCTGCTTCTCTGTCACTTGTCCTTTCCTCCTCCTCCCTCTGGTGTCCAGTGAGGAAAGTGCTCAGCTGCTGTCAGCATCCTTCCTTCAGCCCAGCTTGTACTCAGTCCCGCTGTGCAGGAAGCATCCCTGTGACGCCAAGGCTTTTATCCAAGAGCTGCTGAAAGGATGTTCAAAGTGATTACTAATCAAGCAGAAAAATATCAGAAAGAGATGTGCAATATACAGGAAAAGCTCTGCCTGCTCCAAGGTGCTGGTGCACTCCCAACAAGGAGGTCTAATTGTTAAAATGCAAACGCAGAGTTGCTGAGAGCAGCCTGTGAAATATTTACTGTGAAGTGTGTTCAGCTGATGCACTGGCTTATGGGAGAGGGCAAATCCTGCTGCTGCCTCTGAGTGAGGAGCACAAGGATGATGAATCCTGATGATTTCAGGAGGGGTGAAGCTGAAATGCCCCCTCTGTGTGCTCAGGTGTAATCTAAAATCGTTTGCAGGATTGGGATAAATACTTCAATACCAAGTCAGATCACTGACAATTTGCTTTCCAGAGGCCTCATAGAAAATTTACCTTGTCTGTGTTCTGGTTTGATTTTTTTTAAATTTCCTTCTCTTTCCTCTCCTCTGTAGTATCAATCATATTGCTGTTGTTTTCCTCTTTCACCTATATGTGGATAAAACTCAAACCCCCTGATATGAGGGGTTCAGAAAGAGTTCACCCCACCCCAGGGTGCAGAGGGTTGATTGGGCTGACTGGAAAAGCTGCTTTTGCTTAGCAAAATGAAGGGATAGAGGGGACAAAATAATTATTGTCTCTATTAGGCAGGAGAGCTAGAAGGTACTTAAATGAAGGAGCTGGCTGAACAACTGTGTGTTTGGCTGAGAGTAATTTAAACTGGAAATGAGAAGGGGGTGCCAAGCCATTAGAGCCTGTAAGTCAGACTGGAGGAGGCGTGAAGGCTTTACTGCCTGTAGGTGAAGCTGAGCACGTTTGAAGGGGACAGGACATGGTGCCTGCAACAGCAGAGGAGATGCTTGATAAACCAGCAGCACCATTTGAGAGCTCTGTACCTGAAAGTAAACCACTGCTGCTGCTACAAAATGCAGAATTAAGCACATGTTTTTGTCCCTGCACTGGAAATTGTGATTGCATACCTTGGTTATTTTAAAGAATTATTGTTAAGGCAACTGTAAAAGGTACAACTTTATTTTGAATGTTTGTAGCTGAAAAGGTTCTTTTAACCATGTACCTACCAAGTACATGAAGTACTTTCTACAAAAAAAAAATAATTTGAAAGCGAAGAAACAAAGTAATATTATTTGCCACTTGAAATCCATTAGTCATTGAAGCTTTGCCTATGCACTGTAATCAACTGAAATAAGCAATTCTCAAATACCTCTCCATTCTGCACAGACTATTCATAATACAAGAAACATTTTGTCACAATAATTTCCCTGCTTCCCAAGGGACTTCTATTCTGGAAGTTGTGCCTGTGTTGGGACAGGTGGGGGGCTGTGTCAGAACAAGTTATTCTGCAAAACTACTGTGCTGTATTTTTTGGAATCACTAAGACCTAATATTTGTTTCAGAGAAAATTTTAATGTATTTTATACTTTGTGAATTGCCCCTGATTAAAGAGGATTTTTTTTTCCTTTTTTACCTCTTTTTTTTTGGTCAGTCTTCAGGTTAACCAAAATATATGTGTTTAGTTTTTGTTCAGTTCCAAGAATTACACTGAGTGTTTGTGCAGGTCTGAACAGACAATTTACCTTCAGAGCTCTCACAGTTAGTGCTTAGTTGCATCTTTATTCACTGGAAGGTCAAAAATAGCATAAACCTTAGCCTGATCTACATAATCCCCTGGAAGATGTGTTCCCACTTTGGTCCAGATCAAAGTACAGGCACGCAGGTGAAATGTCACTCACATGTCATGTGCAAATCTGTGCCATTTCCAATTGCTTTCCACAGTGCCAAACTCACATTAAATTGGGGAATGGAAATACATCTTCTGAAAAAAATATTAAATATAAACATATATATGCTAAATAGATTTATAGATATACACAAGAGTGTCAAAACTAAATATGTTTTATGGGAGAAGAATCAATGCAACATCTACTTGTCTAAATGCCCATCAGCTGCTAGCTGAGTCTTACCTCCATGTAAAGCCCATGGTAAATTCCCTATTTATGGTTCAACAGAATGAAAGGTGCTTGTGGGAAGCTGTGAGGTTGGTGGAAATGGGGAGAGGTCTGTTCCAGTAGTCCTGCTCACTTGGTCCTCAAGTCAGTGGGTTTAAGAGGTATGGACCTTCCCCTGCTGGAATTCCCACCTGGAAATGAAGTTTCCTCTTCCTTTCTTTAGCTGGAACTGGATCATTGAGTGGTTTAAAAAAAAAACAAGAGAAGTGGTGGAATTAGAGCTCCTTTTCATTTGCTATCCCTAATGATGTAAAACCACGGTATAATTAGAGCTGCAATCAGCTATTCAGTGCAGGCTTGAACTCTTTTAAACAAGCCACTCATTTCTGTTTACCCTTTAGGCTTGCAGCGAAGAGTGAGTTGAAAGTCATGCCACTTAAGCAGTGAGCTGCCAGAAAGTTTGAAACTGTCTTAGCAGCTGCTGAATTAGAGGGAGAGTGAGTCCAAACTGCATTTGGGACAAAAGTCACAACCCGGGACTCATCTGATGGTTACCACAGAGCATGTTTGCCAGTGCCAAAGCTTGTGGAATAGGAAGGAAAGCTCACCATTTCCAGCAGTGTTTTCAGCCCCAGCAGAGAGGGAGCAGAGTTTACACTGAGGTCTTTGTGCTGTTTTTATCTAGGAGCTCCCTGGAGCCCATCTGGCTGAGCACAAAGCTGCTGCTGCCAGGCGTCGTTCATCGCCACCGTCATGGTTGGTTTTCTTGTGGCTGCTCCTTCCCTGGACCCCCAGAACAGGGACAGATCAAATTCCTTTCTGCCCTCTGGTGTGCTCAGTTGACTTCTAAACTGTTTAAAAATCCCTTTTCAAATCACCTCTTTTTCTCTTGTCTTACATTCTGTCCATGACCACCAGCTCCCAGTACCTTCTATTCAGGTATCTTCCACCAAACCTGTTTGTTAAATCTTTCAATTTGTCATTCAGTAGAGGTTATTTTCAGCTGTATGCTGAAAAATACCTGATATTGTGGTACAAATAATACTATCCAGGCTCATAGGCACCCCTCACTGGGGTTTATTTAGGATTGATTTAGGAAATCAGAATTGCAGCATGCTTGAAGAAATGTATGTCCATGTGTAAGGCCAAGATTCATTTTTCAAGTTCATTACTTTGTATTCCAGGGTCATTATTTCATAATTCCAGAGTTATGGGTTTCCTGGTTAAACTTGGAATATCATATGGCATTTTAAAATCTGTCTTCAATTGTTTCCTCTTGTTTATTTTTGTTACTGTTTCTTTTAAAGAGCTTTGCCAGGCAAGAAAGCAATTAGATTAGTGAAACTGGTTTACAAACTGAGTTAGAAATGAGATGTTTTTAAAAGTTTTGTATTGTGCCTTTTTGCCATTTTCTGAAAACAGACAATCCTAGTAAACAGGCATTGTTAAAATTTAGGTGCAGGGAAGGAGCAGGACTGTGGCAGCCTTTAACTGGGAGTAGCTGAGTCTTTTTTTTTCCAAACCACCAAGCCATTCTTTGTTATTGTCTTCTCTCTGATGACTAGAATTATGTTCTAAGAAGCTGTTGAGATTTTTTAAAAGGTTTAAAGCAAGTTTGATAAGTAACATTTGCTATTCTCTCACAGCCTTATTCTGATAAGGCACTAGTATATCAAGGAGCAGATAGGAAAATCAGTTGAAGTCAGGAAAAAATTAAATAAAGGAAATATTATAAGTTTAGGTATTTTTAATAAGAAGTTTGAAGTTCCTACCCCTCATTAGAATTGCTTATGTGCATGTGTTTCAATCCAGTGTGTGAGTTAATTTTCCTGCAGCACTGGGGAGTGTTAGATACGCCTTTTTGGGACAATGCTGGGTATTGTTATGCAGAACCATACACTGATCTCTGTAATTGGTTTTGTAAAGCAAGCAAGCAGAAACTTGTTTTCTCTTTGTGATAAAAATAAGCCAAACTTAACATTTAAAATCAGGTCGTCTGATAAATAATGTAATATGTTGGGATTACGTGGTGTTTTTTCTCCTTCAAAGTGCTTTACAGGTGTTAATCTTAGTGACATTAGTCGTTTGTTTTTGATGATCTGAATTTGTGAGGTTTGGGATGATTTTGCTGACCAAAAACACAAAGGGGGAGGTTTTTGGTGGTGCTGGAGTCCATGGCACAGCTCCCATTAGACTCCAGGAGGCAGCAGGGTTTCACCCAGGTTTTTCACTCCTAGAAATTCTACAGCCACTAAAGGTAATTGTTGTTAGCATGCTCAGACACCAGATAGTTTAATGTATGTACCTAACATTCATATAAATAATGCATTTGCAGGAGCTAATGAATTAACATTGCCAGGTCCTGCTGGAGTTTTTCAGTACAAGGCATCCAATTGAAATAGTAATTGACAAACCCAAATATTAAAAAGCCCATGTGTGCAAAAACCCTTCCTTAAGCTCCCAAAATTCCAGTTATAAAAATACCACATTAAAGTTGTTTTTTGGTTTTTTTTTTGTTTTTTTTTTTTTTTAATTTATTTCAAACTTTAGTATCTTATCCAACTGGCCTTCCTAAACCATGGGAGGCCAAGAGCTCCAAACAAAGCACATTGTCCTATGAACATTTGATTCCAAAAAAAGCATCTTTGTGATATTATAGTTCTGATAATGAAGGAGACTCAGCATTGCTGAGATATGAACATTTTAATTGCCTGCAGAATTTCCAGCTATTGCTGGTGTGATACATGTGAATTGCTGACACTAATCTGTTAGGCATTGGAGGCCCAAGTGTTTTCCCCTCAGCTACCCTTCATTAACTAGATTTGCACTGATTGTCTCCTAGAAATGAGTAAGCAAATGAAGAGATTCCTGTGAAATCTGCTTTTTGGGTCAGCATCAGCTTTACATGAGCTAGCCTGCATTTTTGTGGCAGCATGGCCTATCTATGCTATAGCTTGTGTCCCCCAGATATATGTGTCATCTGAGCTCCAGAGTTGCTTGGAAGTGTAAAATAGGATAGAACAGTTGCTGATTCATTATTTGGCTTTTTGTTACACATTTTGCATTTGTTTCAAGGGTTGATATAATCTTCTAAAGCTTTTTGCTATTTCATGAAGAGTGCTTTAAGGCCAGGAGGAAAGCTGTGCTTTAATCACTAAGGAGATGAACAATTAACATGTTTGGAATAGGGAAATAATGTCAGTTTTGTGTAGTCCTGCGTGCTGACAGCACAATAGTGGTGGTGTGCACGTTACATGCATGGCTGCCTTTCTGTGGCAGGGAATCTGGATCTGCTTGAGCATCAGTAAGAAAACCAAAGCATTTGCTGAATGCTGGAAGAAAAAAACATGGCTGAAATCTCCTCATCAGGATGTTTTATTACCAGAACCATCCTATCTTGCAGAAAGCAGTAGGCTCTGAGATGAGAATAAAGCAGGTTCCTTATCAAATGAAAGATTAGAGCTCTGAAACTCTTTCTAAAAGGTTTTTTTTTTTTCTCTTTAGCTTGAGATTTTGAAAGTTCATGCTTTTTTTTTTCACCTTATGTTGATTGGGTTTTGGTATTAAATGCTGAAGTGGTGTAAGTGGAGCAACTCAAACCCACACGGTGTTGTTTCATATCAAATGTGATGTGATGTAACACAAGGTGGCACAGCAGATCCTAATACTGTGCATTAGATAAGGCAGATTTAGCTGGAGATGTGCCTCCCACATCTTCATCAGGACTTGCACGGCAGGAAGTGGAGCAGACTTGGAGGTGTGCAGCAAGGAGGGTTTTGTTCCACTTTCTTTTCCTCCTAGCCTTACGTACTGCCTGGGTGACATTTTGGTGTGCAAGTAAATAATGAGTTTTTATCAGCCACACTGCAGGTAGGTGCAGTAGCTGCTGCCTTGATTTGGCATTATAATAACCAGCCATAACAGAAGTAATGAGGTGTCAGAAATCCAAGAAGGGTCTCTGTTTATCACTGTAATTAAATACATTTGGAGAGTCATTAAAAGCAATAGCAGGTGGGCAAAACTGAGGAAGAAGGATGACTTTGTAATGGGGTAGTCAATGGTTTTGTTCTGAAATGGATTGCTTTTAAATATCTGTTTGCATGTCTCTAAGTCTCTCCATTCTGAATTTAAATGTTTTTTCCCATTCTGCATTAGGATTTTATGTTTATTTATTTTAATGGGGTTTTTTGCCTCGGTCAGATAGATTTATTCTTTTGATGGTGATAGTAATTAGGTTATTCCAGCTTTAAGAGTCAGTTAAGCTGTGCCTTTAGAGCCAGAAGACCTGCAGTGCATCATAAGTTGGGCTTAGGAATTTGGCAGGGCTTGTAGGCCAGAGAGACTTGGTGGAGGAGGCTGAATTTCAGGGAGGTGACACAGCTGGGACAGGTCAGGACCTGGTGATGTTTGTAGGGATGTGCAGGTAAATATCAGTCCTCAGAAGTTTTCTTTCCATCCTTCAGGGTTAGTTTCTGAGATGTACAGGTTACATCCTTGAAAGTATATCAAGTCTTGATCTATTTTAATAGAAAACTGTTTTCAGGCTAATAAAGTGATGTTTTGTGAAAGCATCCATAAAACCATTGCCCTCTAGTAGAGCTTTTTAGGTCTGAATCTGCCTGAGCATTCTGTAAATGCTAGCTGATTATTAAGGGATGTTAAATATTAATAGCAGCATCCAGCTAATGCCAGGAGCCTCTGTACAGGCTGCTCTCCAGATATGAGACACAAGAATCTCCTGTAAGCCACCCAGTTTGAACAAATGGATTTACACCTTGTGGCAGTGCTGTGCTAAGTCTGAAGACAAACACTCTCACTAAGCAGGATAAATACAGATGTGACTGTAGCAAAATATGGTTTGGCACCTCCATGGTCATGGCAGCTGGGGACAGGAGTTATGGGACTGGGCACCTTCAAAACTGCAGCATGCCCCAAAAATTGTGCAAAGGTTTCCAGAAATAAAGCTTGTTAAGTGATAGATTTTGTGGGCTTCTGGAAAAGGAAAGTTACCCTCATATACATACATACATGTAGATAGCCACATATGTTTGCTTATGTATATGAAAAACAGATACATAATATTGTGTATCCACGGCCCCTTATCTGTGCAAAAAGAATGTGGGGGTCTCTAATTACTTTCCAGTTCTAGTGTTTAGCCTCTGAAATTTGTGAGATTTCAGAAATTTAACGTCTATGTACATATTTGTTTAAATATCAACAAAGGTTTTCATCGAAGCATATGACTCTGACAGCTTGAGCTTTATGATAAGCACTTTATTTAATGAACTTCAAAATGAAAATACAAGAACTGCTGACATGCTTTCAACCATAGGCTAGATGGGTAATTGTCACACTTATTTTCAATCTCTTTATTACCTTACTGTCTTGAAATTATCTTATATATATATATTACTGCATAGTTAAATTTATATTTTCATAGTAATTAAATAGCATTTTATTAGCCTGTATCTTTTTTTATTGCTTCTAAAATCAATTCTCATTTGAGATGCTGAAAATATGACTGAGACTTTAATGGCAGGGAATTGTTCAGCCTCCCAACCAAAAATGAGTATTTGAGGCTAATAAAATTTAGCATCTTTAGAGCATCTAGAACTGAAATTCTTCTTAATGGCAATAATATTCTATGCCTCATTATGCTTTTCGTCAGTGACAGTGGGGTAATAATGCCCAGGATGATCTCTTCAAAACATTGCTTTCTTGGCATTAGCATTGAACATTAGCATCAGAAATGTAGCATTTTTCACTGCATTTGGTAGTTACCAAACTTGATTTATGGCAGGGCTATATTACTGCAGTGTAAATTATTCTCTTGGTTAAAGCTTATATTGCATAGCTAATTTTTTTTTGCTAGTGCAGTGTCACTCTTGTTATGCAAATCACAATGACGAGCAGAAAAGTTTGGCAGGGACGGGTAGGGGATTTCTTCTTGATTTTTTTCTTTCTTCTCCCTATGCTTCTTGATTTTTTCCTTTCTTCTCCTTATGCTTGCACAGACTTGCCTCTCTTGCTGCTGATTGTTCTGGTCTGGAAAAGATGAACTTCCATCTACTCTTTTAAATAGTATTTGTCCTTTATTAGAAATTCTTTGGCAGTGGATCATAGGGAACCAAGGGCATTGCTTTGTCACCACCAATCTCCTGTCCCCTGCCCCCCCAGCAGCATTAATGGCCATTTGCTTTAATTATTTAAAGTTCCTTGTTTTGCACACAGATCAATGTTCAATGCCAGGTATATGGCTGTGCAGCCCCTGACTCCAGTACTTTACCCAAACCTCATCTTTCAAAGTGTCTGTTTTCTTTGATACAGCCTTTGGTTTTTATTCAGCACAGTGTAAGTGCTATTTAGAAAGCTTGAAGGTTTTATTTTTTTTCCAGGCCGGGAACATTTTCTCTGTAAATGTTAACCTTGGGACACAGTCCGAATTCTTTATTTTCTTGTGTTTTCCTTCATCCCCAATTAATTTTCAGCACTGGTGCATTCTGGGCTGCAGGTGACATAAGGGCAAAACCTCGTGGGTGACCTTTCCTCTTAGATTCACCTATGGTTTGTTCTGCTGTTGGATATAGATGGTCCACAATGACCATCCAAGGTGTTGGGTGAGTTAAGGAACTCTGAGAAGTGAAGATCTGAAACAGCAGTTCTCTTTCATGTGCAAAACCACCCCAAAAATGAAAAATGTTGAGCGGTATGCAGACATTGTAAGCCATACATAAGATGATAGCAAGGCCTCCAAACTGGCTCTTAGCAATTCCAGGAGCCTTTGTCCTGTGGGTAGGTGGTGCAAACTACTGGATTGTTCCAACTTCAGTTGAAATTCCATTGAAATATATAATTTGTGTGTGCATATGTGGTGAAAAGTGAAGAATTCACAGCAGCTGGCCTCCACATGTCTGAGCTGTTGGGATGGGCTGACTGCATGACTCTTGTAGTGCCTAGAGATAAGACTTCCTTAGCATTCAATTTCAGATAATTTTGACCCACAATCTCTAAAACATGAGGCTGTGGAAGAGGGCATGTTGTGTCTGGTGTCCATTTAGGTAATTTTAGGGTGTTTGTGGCCTTCTGAGCTCTCACCAGAAGCAAGCCCAGGCTTTGGTGTGGGTCTGAGGTCACACATTGCATTCTGTGTATGCTCAACAAAGCAAAAGTTTGCCATGTTTTGTGGTCTACCTGTGTTACTTAGGTTGCACAAAGACAAAGGAGTTGAGGAAAAAATGTCCTTTTAAAATTTGCATGTTAGAAACAGCAACAATTGAGGTCAAGTTTTGTCCCATGTTTTCTTCCATGAACTCGTCATAAATTTGGTTAGCAACCTTACAGCTTCCCAAAAGTTTTACCACTCAAGACCGCACAGTTAACACAAATAAATATGAAATAAACTGGATTATGGATTTAATTCACAGGTCACATCACTCACACCATAACACAGTGTCATGCAACAGAGGTACAGCTCCTCATGGGCAGTGGCATTAAGAGTGCTGAAGTCATGCTACAGAACTTGCTTAATGATTTGTGGTTTTCCCCCTATGTTACAAAATGTAGTTGAGCAGATGGATGCAGCCAGCTGTACACAGAGCTTTAGGGAGTACTGGGGAGAAAAGAGAAAGGGTTTTGTTAAGATAAATGTAATAATCTCTGTGATAATTAGTTTAATTTAGATCCCTGCATCTGACTCATTTTTGACTAACCTTGTATGAAGTCTTTCTTGCTTTGCTCATAGGTCTGTGAATTTAGTTTGATTACAATCCCTTTTTTTGTTCTTGTGGATTGCTCACTGATCACTGATATTTTTCATTAAGCAGTTGCTTTATTACATTGTTATTTAGAGGGAAGTAATTTGTGTTTTCTAATTAATTTAATTCTAGGCACATTTAGCTACAATGAGCCCATTCAAGAGGTTTTAGGTCATATTGACATTGTTTACCAGATGTGCTCATTTGTTTTAAAACATTGTTAACTCTGTGGTGACAACAGCCTTGTGTGATTGCTTGACTCTTCCATCTTCTCTAATCTATATGTCCAAAACCTCCCAAAATTAGAAGATGCATTTCAGGTACTAGTGAGAGATGCCTATAGGTATCAAATCACAGGGAAATTATATTGCAATGTCAGTAATAAACTATTACTATTCTGGCTTCTCCTAGCCAGGGATGTGAAGCCATTTACAGAACCACCAAAAAGCTGGATAATGCCAAAAAGATGCAGATGGGATGTTCAGTCTATGCTTGGCCCATTTACCTCTGAAAAAGTTGCAGTGAGGCTTCAGTAGAGAACAGGGAAGCCAAGAGAATGAGCTTCCAAGCAAGGCATGGCATGAGCAGTGCTGGAATTCCATGGTAATGGAATCCTAAGGCCAAATTCACAGGCTTGGGAAATGTTTTCACCAGAAGCTTTTTGGAAAAGCTCAGCATTTCCTTGCTGGTGGAGCTCCCAGGATTTGGGGGTTATTCAAGCACTTGATGTTCATCTCTGTTAAATACTGTATCCATTCCATCATCTGAGCATGAAAACTCCCCATTACATCTATCATTTACTCATTTGGCCTGCTGTGCCAGGAACTGGAGTTCTAAAATGAGACCCTAATTAGATGAATAAATAATATTTTCACAGGAAAATGTACAGGCAGGTTATTCCCCTGGCTATAAGCTTGTCCCCTGAAAAACTACCAACATTTGTTAACGTGTTCTGCAGTCACTTATTTTGGTAAGAAGTAAATTATTGCTTGTTCTGCAGCAAAGTCTGGCACAGAGCAGTGACATTGTAAGATTCATTGGCCTCTGAATGACCAACCAAACAATAGCCTTGATGTGTTTTCCTTTATTTTTCAACTGTTTTCCATCTCTTTGGGGTTGGAATAGCCAACATTAATGACAAACTTTGAAGGAAAGGTTTGTTCAGTAGTTCATACTTACTAAATTTTAACATTTAAGCTTTTGATGCAATAGACTGAATTCTGATACAATTTGACCCAGCAGCTCACCTGCATTTCTGCTTTATTTTTTGGAGGGAACATTTAAAATGTTTTTAAATATTTTCTGTCTCATGCTGGTTGGTTAAGGGTGTGTGTATGTGCATGGGGATGTGTTCCATGTATTGATTTAATAGGAAAGATCATCTCTTGGAAAGGGAGAGTAAACGTGTGTGCATGCATGTGGAATGAGTAGAGAGAGAGAGGAGAATCTCTGTCTGTTTATCTCTGTGATAAATGATGCCTGTTTAAAATGTGATTTGCCACGAATGTTATGAAGCGTTTTCCTCTTTAAGGGTATTATACAAACACAGTCCCTATCAGCAGAAATGAAGCTGCAGTCTCGATTGTTTAGTTCAAACAGTTTGATATTTCATTGTCCCTCAATCAATCAGTGCCTGGAGGAGTATCAGCTATTGGCTGGGAATGCATCAGAGTGACATGCAGAGCACAGATATTCCTCAAAAGCTTGAAAATATTTCATTTAAAATACTCCTTACAGTATGCATCCCAGTCTGAGAGCAGCAGCAAATAGAGCTCTGATTATAATTTTTAATTGTGGATCTTCCCTATTCAGTGCTAACATCTCCCAAATTACCTTAAAATAAGCATCTTCCTAGACAGATTTGTAATTCACTTGCACTGCTTGTTTTATTCTCTGTGTAAAAGTTATATGAGGGCATGGGGTTTAGAATAAACAAAATGCATAAAGTAGAAAACGTAATGCGGCATAAATGCCACATAAATCACATCCTAAAGACAAAAGCAGATTTCAAACATCTGAATTACTGAGCACTTAATGTGTAGTGTAATCTGTGTTTTGGTTTATGTTTGTTTCTGGAGTCTCACACAGAGAAAAAAAAATATTGGGGGTGTTTCCTCTGTCTTCCAACAGCGGGGGAAAAGGGAAGTCTTGACCCCAAGAAAGAGCTTTTCCTGCATTGTAGGTAAATCCCCAGGCAAGTGTCTCCTTTGCTGCTGGCAACTAGGCTCTATGCACAAGTAGCTGATTGAAATATCACTTGAGTTCTCTTGCTCATCACAGACTGAGTAAGAGGCTGCTTCAAAATGCAAAATTATCCTTGAAAATACCTTCCCTGGTGCCCTCCCAGTGTTTGTTCCTTTACATCACCTGCAATCTGTGTAAGCCCTGCTTCTCCAAGCTCCCCAGCATCCCCCCCAAGGGTCAGGGCTCTGTTCTCAAGCCACAGCTCTCTGAAATTGTACCTTACAGATAAAATCTCAAAGATTTCCACTTAGGATGGACAGGAAGGAAAACCTGTGTTTTCTCAGTAACATTTATAATTGTAGGGAGAAAAGCATATTCTTCCTCATGCTTTTGTTTTCCTTTGCCCAGCCCACACCTCTCAGCTCAAACCCAACGCACATTTTCCGTTCCAAAAAAAAAAAAAAAAATCAATTCCTAGAGAAATACTTTTTAAAAAATCAACCTGTTTCCCCTGCGCCGTCGCGATTGGTCCGATCAGAACCGCCGAGGCGATCGCGTCAAGAGGAAAGAGCCCCGGCTTAATTGTGAGCTAAACCTGCTGTAATCCAGGGGAGCATTTGAGATTCTGCCCAGGCAGGCGCTGGGTTTGGGCAGCGCTGAGGGCTGTGGGTTTCTCTCTGCAGCACAAGGCAGCATAGCTAATGCAGAGAGAGCTCTCCCCCCGCTGCTGCTTCCCCGGCTCTGGCTGGCTCTGCCTCTCGCCGGGCTTTGATTCGATATGAACAGACTGCTAACTCCGGTGCCAGAGCGAGAGCTGACATAACTCTGCAGATGGCTACCTTCAGATCATACACCTAGGGATGATTTTTTTTTTCTTTAAGGGAAGGTAACGCTTAATGCTAATGTTTATTTTTCCCTTGTTGCCATTTTTCAGGACTGCCGGTCCCAAAGAAGAGCCCAAAGTCGGTAAGCACTTTTCAGCTACTATTTCTGTCTGTTTGTCTGCTTTGAAGGGGAAAAAAGCATGAGTTCGGCTTGTTTGCTTTCTGGGTCTTGATTGTTTTAAGTTGTTTTTCTGTTGCAACCATGATTACCTTGCACGGCTCCTGCTGCATGGGGAGATGAGAGGGGGATGCAGTACGGAAGGGGGATTTGTTTGCAAATAAAGCCTCAGGTTTACAAATCCGCTTCCCCGACAGATGAGCTTCTCTATCGTTTAACTTAACAAAAAAAAAAGCTATTGTTTCCTTTTGGAAAGATGGGAGGCTCCACCTTCTTGCTAGATACCAATTCCTGTCGGGTGCTCATAGGCACCAACCTTTTCCATTAACTCAATGAGTTTTCTTGAGAACCTTTGGCTGAATTATTAACAGAATAGGAAAGCACGCACCTTGTCGTGAGAGACAAAGCATGAATGGAGCATGGTTACAGTTTCCAGGGAATACAACCAGCTGTCCGAGCGCTCCAGCTGCTCTGGAGGCATTTCCATACTGAGCAGGATTGTCCTGCAGGTGTAAGATTCCTCTTAGAAGGAAGATCCTTTAGAAAAGCAATAATAGAACAATATTTTCTTGTCCTCTCGAATGGATTTCCATGTAAAGCGGTTACCTGGAAACATCTTAGCATCTCAGCTAGCAGCACAGGAAGCTGTGATCTCAAGTATCGTTAAAGCTCCATGAATGATATTATGGAAGAAATTAATGTGCTATTTGTATGCAACAAAAAAGCAATGTTTTATTTTTAAAGGGAATGAAATACCTAAAGCCTGAAAGTTTGCACTGATCTGTTGAGAGTGGGGGAGAGACAAAATTCTCTGCCAGGAGCTTTGGGGAAGCAAAGCAAGTGAGGTGTTTGCTGTGCTGTAAGATGGTGTGAAACTTCACCAACAGTCCCCGGTGGTGCCAAAACCCGCAGCTGGGCACAGCCTGCCTCACTGCAAACCTGGGCAAGAGGTTTAGAAGGCGACTGAGCAGAAGCCTCTTGCTTTTAATACGAGCTCTCTGCTCATCCAAAAAGAAAGCCCTGAAATAATTAATGTGATTCTGATGGCTTAGGGCAGCGCTGATTAAAGTCATGTGAGCGCAGGCCTCTTCCATTGTCAGCTCGCATTAATGTTGGGAGGCAGAAGCGCGGGGTGTGCTCCTCGCGGATCGCGGCGCTGTCACACGCGGGGGGGCTGCTCCAGCCCTCGCTGAGCCAGGAGCCAGTGTGGAAAATACAGACGTGTCTGGCACGTTCCTGTTCCCTGCCTCCACCTTCTCCCCCGGTCAGAGCGGGATTGGCTGCACGCGATCTGGGCTATGACTTCTGTCATTAAAGCGGCCCTAATCCATCAGCCGCGGTCTTCCCCAGGCGTGGATGCTCCCACTTTGCCACACGCACAGCGGGATCCTGCTGTGTCAGGCACCTCTCTGGCTGGCAGCTATGCACAGTGAAAATCTGAGCAGCATGTAAATCCGTGGCTGGATAATCCAGCCTGGGTGAACCAAGAGGCTGCTTACAAACAGGTGTAGCTGTGCAACAGCAGATTTCTCTCTGCTGTTTGCTCTGAGGAGCCTGTCAGCCTGGGGAAAGCTGGCATTCCTTCGCCTGCCTCTCCCCAGCCTTTTCAGGGTTCCTTCGGTGATTTTTCCTACGGTCCTAGGTGGTGCTGTTGCCTCTAAAGTGCAGGATTCCCAAAAAGCAGAGCATCCTGTTCCCCTGGCTGCACAGGGGGTGATCACCAGCGCAATTAGCAGTGATGCTGGACTCACTGCAGCACCGTGAGCAGCCGCTCCTCGGAGGGCAGAGCCAGCGGGGCTCAGCCGCTGCAGCCGCTCCTTCCTCCCCAGGCATCGCTGACACGCGGGCACTGAGCGTGGAAACCTGGGGCACAGTGCCTCAGGGCATCTCCAGGGTGGATTTACACCAACCCAAAGCTCGTGTGGCCAAGGCAGCAGTCAGAGGCAGGGAAGAGGTGGTGTCTAATGTTGTCTGTCCTTGGTTTGTTGAAGGGCTGCCACTCCACTGCAGGGAGTCCAGCCTGACCTTCCTGGCTATGAGGATTCCCACTCATCACAGGCAGGAGCCAGTCCTGCCCCGCTGGCACGGTCCCTGTCTGAGATCCCCTCTCTGAACTGTGCCCGTGTGTTTCCTGGGGATGCCCTCAGTCCCAGGGACTCCCAGTTTGCTGCTGCACTGGCAGGGATGGGGTGAACATGAGAGCTGCCCTCAGAGCTGTGTGCCAGGGGCTGTCCCCAGCACAGCTGTGGGGCTTGGGGGGACATGCTGCCCATTGTCCCCGTGCCCTTTGCTCAGCATTTCCCTTTTCCAGCACTCCTTGTACAATAAACAGGCTGCAGTTAGAGGACAGCACACATCGAGCTGGGAGCAGTTGGCTTTGATCTTAGCTTGTGCTTGGTTTTGGTTTCTTGTGCTGCATCAGGGAAGTCACGACTCAGGTGTCCATCTTCTGCTTTGCTCAGGAGATGAACCCTCTCTCATCTCCTCATATCCCTTCCCAAAGCCCAGACATATTCCCCACTTACTGCCAGTGGCTGGTATTCCTCAAGCAAATCCTATTTTCTGTTCTCAGCCCCCAGCCCTGCATTCCCCAAAGGCCAGCTTCAGGCTGGTGGTACCTCCTGGCTGTGGTGAGATGTTAATGCTGTGAGAGGTTTGTTGGGGCTGGGGCTGTGACACAGCCTGGGAAGTTTTCTTGCCTTCAGCTCAGGTTTGCTGGGCTGTATTTGTCAGTCTGTATGTATCTTCTGACAGACTTTGCTTTTCTCAGATTTTAAGGAGTGTTTTTTCAACCTTAGTGAAAGAGCTAAATTAATAAAAAAACCCTTTCCAGCCATACATGGGACTGGACATGTCCAAACTCTATATTCCCTTTCCCCTCACCAAGGACATGCTCCCAGCAGCTCTCTGTGCTGCTCCTTTTTTTAAAATTTTCCTATTGATTATTTTTTGCATGAAAATGGATAATATTTTGTATTGAACATCTAGAGATATACATTTTAAGCGTGAAAATTCTCTATAAGAGCATTTTCCCTGCAATTATCCTGGTATAACATGGATGAGCACAAACTTTTTTTTCTTTTTTTTTTTTTTTCCTTGTTGCTTGCATCAAAATATTCCACAAGGGGGCAAAGATTCCCACTTCCAGCTCAGTTTGCTGTCACTGCCAGGACCAGCTTCTCCAAAAAGCTCTACAGCATAAAATCTGCATCTAGATCATCAGAAGATGGGATCACTGCAGGGGGGATCAAATGCTAAACTCTTCCAAAAATCTGATGGTTTTCTTTTGGATTTAAATAAGTGCATTGTCAGCATAGCTGACTTGTGATCAAAAATGCAATTCCTATGCACAGCTAGTCCCAGACAAGAGATTTACCACATTTTTTGGGTGGATAAGCAGCACCGGTGACTCTGCCAATGATTTTGGAAGAGAAATTGGTTCCACATGAGTCTGTACAAGACATCCCTCTTTATTCACAGTCCAGGGGTTTGGGTAGGGCATGAGAAACTCCAGCTTCCCATGTATTTATTTTGTCATGGCTTTAAAACAGAATCAGTATTTTATCTCATCACTTGTATTTAAGTGTGCAGTCAGCCTGAATGGACTGAAGGTAGTCACCACAGCCTTGATTTCTAGCCACTTTTGGTAAAGGTCCTGCTGGTGAGTCTCTGGTGTTTATCAGCAGCTCTGGAGAAGATCTCTCAAGAATCAGGGGTCCTGAGGTAGTTCAGTGGCCCAAGCTCTTCACAGCTCCTGGCAGAGGTCAGTACAGTTCAGCTGATATGGAAACCATGATCAGCACCTCAGGGTGAGCTCAGAACCTCCTGCTCTGTCACCAGCCAGACCCTGAGCTCACCTGCTGCTTTCCTGGGCAGAGAGGAACTGTGTGTGAGCTGAGCAAGCTGGACAGTGAGATTCAGACCCAGGAGGATTGGGCCTAAAGCTGGGCACAAGGCAGGAGATGGACAAGCCATCCTTTCATTGGCATTTGGTCAGCTCATCCCTCTTGGGAAGGCTCTGCTTTTTGTTTACCAAGACACAAACTTCATCTGAGCAGGATGGTCAGACCCCTGCAATTCCTCATGGCTATGAGGTACTGAAGCTGCTGCAACATGTGCTAAGAAGTTTGGCCCCAAACCTTTCTGGCCTCCTCTGGTGATCTGAAAGTCAATATTTATTGTCTTGGATTAATTTAATTACATCCATTCCTAATTACCATGGTTATATTGCCCTCACTCTGGTCCCCCCTCCTAAATAGAGATGTTTCAGGCTTTTTGAAGGAGTTATTTTTTGGAAAATCACCAGTCCCACTAAAGAGGTTATCACCTATTTCTTGAAAAATACCTATTTTTGCAATTGCTACTCTAGTTTAATTAGAGGTAGTTTTGCTTAAGATGTGCTGACACTTCCATTTGCAATCCAAATACAAAACAGAATTCACAGTTTGTTCAAAATGTAAACCTTTTCTATCACAAAGTGAGAGCACTTCTTGAAGTTCAAACTTTGTTTCTTTTTAAATCAGAAAGCTTTTAGAGAATTCTCATTATTTCCCTAAGGGCTAAAAAAAGCTTCACATATTAGTCCCTGTCCTCCACTGTAACCAGCTATTTCCAGTGGGATTGGCCTGAAGTTTCACAGGATTCTTGTAGTTATTTTAGTGGTTTGGCCAAACAAACCAATCCAGATGGCTGGACTGAGAGATGGGTTGTTTTTTTTTAAAGTTGATTATCCCCAGCATAGCTGTTTTAAAATGGTTTCATTAAAAATTGAAGGACTGCATGTGAATTAGCTTCATTTACTACTTAAAAAGCTAAAAATGTTGGAAATTGGTTTAGATATTTGTATTTGAAAGTCTGCAGATGAGTAATCACAGCAGGTAAGCTTTGTTCAAAATTGCTTTAAAGGACAAAGGCAATTTCACATTCTAGTCAATCGAGATACCCTTTAAAAAGATGCTGGTGGTGGATCAACAACTCGAATGCAGGGCTGAAAGGTCAACATTGTTTGGGCTGTTGAAGCTGGGATTTTTTCTCAGTGTAAACCTGAAGAATGTACAGCCTCACAATAATTTTACCTGGGGTTTTGGGTTTTTTAAGGCTTTAAAGAGGGCCCTTTGTATGGTTACTTTCTCCTCTGTAGTTAATTCAGCTGTTGTATGATGGAGCGTTGGCTGCCTGGGGTCTCGTGTTCAGAGTGAGCCAAGGGGTGCCCAGACCCGTGGCCAGTGAGCCCCCCATGCTGATCCAGTCTGTGTCTGCTGCTGGCTTCTCTCCCTACCCCAGCTTGGGTTCCTAGAGAGACGTATCTGAAAGCACAGAATTCTGTTGCACTGTTTTCAGATACCCTCTGCCAGCAGGAGGCTCAAATTCCCACCTGAGGTTTATTGGTGCTTGTAGCTGACCCCTTGTAGCAGGGAAACAGTGGATGTTGGATAAACAACCTGTGGGATGCTGTTTTTCTGCCCACCCTCTGTGTCACAGCAGCCCTGGGAGCACAGTTCTCTGTTCCAGAGCAGGTTGAGATTGCACTCAGCCTTGGTGGCAATCCAAGGTCCATCTCAAAAGAGCATTAAAAAGCATTTGCTGCACAGTGTGGGGAGCTCTTGTTGAGGATTTTGCTGCATGTTGACTAGTACAAGTACTGGCAATGCAAAGGTGACTTGTGCTTCATTGGAGCACACAGTTGTGAATTTGAGTTAGGAACTATATACCTTGCTTAGCTAAATAGTAAGTAGTCAGAACTCTTGACACACTGCTTTGGAATAAGCCCTGAGTTTAGATGGATGCATTTTTTCCTGTTTTAATATATTGAATTAAAGCATATCAAACTTCAAATAGACATTTTCACATTTGTTAAGGTCTGTAGAAGTCCCTTGGATGCTCTGGGGAGCAGAGCCATTAAAGGTGTACTCAGATGTCCACAGATTTGTTACGCAGGGAGAAAAAGTGATCTTATATAGCAAGGGCTGTTCTTGAATCTGTTTCAGAGGGACAGTCTGAGTTTTCACAGTGAAATCTGTTAGTTCTTCCATTTTATTTCAGGCTCAAGTTAGACTCAAATGTTATCTGAATAGAAGGTTGGTGAGATTTTCTGCCTTAATTTAGGAAAAAATAAGTGCGCTGAAACTAGTAACCTATAATGAGATTTAGCTCTGTCTTATGTGTGAGATGGAAAAATGCTCTTTTTTTTTAATGATGAATTACTTTGTTTTGTATATCTCTTTCTGTCAGTCTGCCTATCAGAATCTGTCACCGGGGAATTCAGCTGTACCCAGCATTAACTGGGTAGCAGCAAAACTGTGACTTATATATTTACTTATGTGCATGCAGAAAAAAAGCCTGATCAAAGAAGGGAGAAAAATTGATGGGAAAACACCCACTCAGCGACCAATAACCGTCTGTTCTCTCCCTTTCCACTCGCTCCCCTCCTTACAGCAACCACTTGAAAGGAAAGACAGCCAAAACAGTTCCCAGCAGAGCGTCTCGAGCCACCGCAGCGGGCACACGGCGTCGCCCGCGCACAGCACCCAGGTGCTGCCCGACTTCGCCGCCCCCGAAGCGCCGGCCGCCGACCAGCCCGACACCGCCGGCCAGAAAAAGCCAGATCCATTCAAAATCTGGGCCCAGTCCAGGAGCATGTATGAAAGCCGACGTGAGTACGAAGCAGGTGGAGTTGTTAAGGCTACGGCTCCGGCGGCTGCTGCCTGGGTGTTTTCTTTGCGGAGAAATGAGTGTTTTTGGTTTCTGCTGGAGGTGTGGGGATTCTGCTGGTTGGTTTGGTGTCTGTCGGTGGGATCCACTTGGTAGAGATGCAGTTTACTGTCTCATGAGGATTGGGTTTAGATCATCTCTAGGAATCATCTAAGGTTCATCTCTTAATATGAAAAACCCCTTTAAAATTAAAGACCGTCTTTTCCCCTATGTTTTTATTGTGCTTTCAAATTAGGCTGGAGGAGAGTTTTTCAAGTTTGTTATCCAGATCCTAACCTCTTTTTTGAGGTTAAGACTCATTATCTGATATGCATAGGAATTTCAGTAAGGAGGGGAAGTATTTAGTTTGCTGAAATTTATATCAGATGCCTTTCAGCCTCACTCTGGGGAGGAGAAAATCCAGCTGAGCCATTTTACTTTGACCAGAGTGGACACTTTAACAATACAGATATTAAATGCACATTGTAAGTGGCTTTTATGGCAATTAATAATCTGCTCACTTGGCTAATAATTCAGCAGGGTTTTGACTCTGTTCCAAGACCATAAATGTAGTTTCAATCAGTTTCTTCTTGGGAAACAAAATAAACACATTGGCTTTGCTTTAATTGCACTGCTGAAGATGATCAAATCTGTAAAAGCTTCTTAAAGAGTTAGAGTGTTAGGTTCATTTTGAAAGGCAGTAGTTACTTTAGTTAGAGAAAGGGGAATTTCAAAGTCTCAGTGCTGAGAGTACCACCTGCTGTTTGATTTTATTGTCTAACTGGAAATTGGTAAAACCAGTAAGAAATTAACCTTTACCTCAGAATGAAAAATGGTAGGACTTTTTCTCACTGATGAAATGAATCACTTTGAAGTCTTATATCCTGGGAAAATTAAATCATGAGTCACAGTTTCTTGGCTGAAGATGCCTCTCTTTGGATTGAATGTCTCAGCAATGCAGTTTGTAGGTGTCTCTGTTTTTGTGCTCTGCCTCCTTTCCCATCCTTTCCTGGGGACTGGGCGTGCTGACCCTGCGGGCTCTGGGGGCACGCTGATCTGCAGAGTGCAGTGACAGAACTTGTATGTGCAGCTCATGGAGATAGGGAAAAGGGGTGAGAGCTGAGGGACAGCGGCTGCTGAGCCCTGCAGAGCTGTGGGCAGAGCTCCCCCCCAGTGTCCCATGGCACTGGCCTTCCCACTGCCCAGCCCGCGTGGTTCCTGCTGGCACTGTGCTGCCATTGCCTCTGACCCCCTGCAGCTACTTAGCTAATTTCTAATTAACTGTTTAACTCGTACTAATTAGTCATTAGTATCAGCTTAGCAGCCTTAACTCCTGCCTGTCTTCTCTGATAAGACCCAAGACTGAGCTGGAGAAACCCTGAGGTGCACAGGCCGTCGCTCTTCTGTGTCACCTCCAGCACCATGTGCTGAATCCTCCCTCTTTCCTCGATGGCTGCAGTTATCCTGTAGAGGTTTTGTCCTTGGCTGGGACTAGAGCCCTTCTAGAGGCCTTTTCACAGTCTCTTGACCTGCTGGCTTCCCACACCCCATCTTTTCCTGTACCACAATCCTCACTGCTTGGGCCTGTTGCTAGACTGGGATCTGCTAGACCTTTTCAGCTTCCCTGGCTCACCTTTCCTTAGTCCAGCATCTCTGTAGTGGAGCTGATCCTCTTCTGCTTCAGTCCTTGTCTCTTCTGCCAGATAAAACCTGTTTGAACATTGGTGCTTTTCTATGACCTCTTCATCCCATTGCTGTTCCCTTCTAAGAAGGTGTTTTTCTGAGATTTCTTGGTTTCATAGTTAGGGTTTTTTTGGAGAATGATTGAAATGTGATATGGTCATATCTCCTTTTAAACCATTAGAGGTGTCCAAGAGCCTGTGAATTTCTATCCTTAAGCTGGAGTGAAACACATTCCCTGGGGATTAACCTGCACTCTTAGCTAGTGACATGGCTTTGCTGTGGGCAATGAAATGTGAAGAAAAGAACGAAAGATAAGTGAAAAATTGAACTGGATGTGCTCTTTCTACTTTTGTGGTCTGATCCCAGAGCATGACTGGTGGTTTTACTTTGAGGCCAGTGGTCAGCTCCTCCTTGCCTCACCAAGCCCTTATTTACCACCAGTCTCATAAGCAGAATCTGTGGCTCACAGCTGAAACCTGGCTCTGCTGCCCTGGGTGCTTGGGGTGAAGCCCTGTGTTTCTTTGCCTTTCTTAGGAGCCTGAATCATCCCTTGGAGACTTACTCCCA
This sequence comes from Ammospiza caudacuta, assembly GCF_027887145.1. Classification (NCBI taxonomy): domain Eukaryota; kingdom Metazoa; phylum Chordata; class Aves; order Passeriformes; family Passerellidae; genus Ammospiza; species Ammospiza caudacuta. Next base: position 16,333,652 of record NC_080604.1, on the reverse strand, counting down.
GTTTTTCCCAAGCGTGGCTCTTGGGTTATCTGCAGGGAGCTCTGCTGACACTGAGCATCAGAGTGTGTGATGGGAGGAACCATTCCCTGGGGACTCCAGCTCTGCTCTCTGTCAGCTCCACCTGTGCTCTTCCTCACATTTTTACCCATCTGCAGTTGGGTTTAACTCCAGTGCCACCTTTGAATGGTGGGGAAACAGCTATATCTTCTCTTTCTCCTTTACTTCACCCATTCCCTCAGGCTTTGGGGCTGTCATCCCCAGTGACAGCTTTGGGTGCTGGGTGTGACTCTCTCTCTGCAGCCTTCTGATGGAGGTGTGAGCAGCACTGAGTGAAAATCTCATGCACAGCAGGAGGATGTCACCCTAGTGCCAGGGCTGAGAGTGGGTGACACATGCAGTCACCAGGGAGTTTGGGGGGTTCTAGAAGGCTCCACCACTTGAGGAGCCCCCAGCGCAGCTCTTCTGCCACTCAGGGCTTGCCCTCTGGTAATTGCTGGCCTTGAAAAGCCTGAAAAGGGGTTATAGGATGTTCTTCAGGGTTTTGAATCCTCAACAAGTGGTCTGAAAAACAGGAACAAGCCTTTGTGTTGAAGTATACGATGAATTTAAAAAGGACAGAATTTTAGAGTGTTAGATCATCTAAAGTGTTTTATTTTGTCCCATTTTTGAAATTGTTGAGCATAAAAAGAGCATAGTGCAATTTCTCAAGTGCAGTTGACACAAGAAGATGAATTCATTAGCTCCAGCCAAGACAGATTTTTTTTTCATCTAAAAATAATATTGTAAAGAGGTTTTATTCAGTATATGAATTCCTCTTCTCCAAGATATTTCTAAGAAGTACTGAATCTGTAATGAATACCTACTGCCTTTTTCTCTGGGAATGCATCCCACTGTTACTTACATTAATAATAAGAGTGTAGACACAGATAGCAAAGGCAACATTTTAAAATTTCACAATTCCTAAAATTCATTCCTCCTGTACTTGAGTTGTCTTTGGACCAGTATTTCATTCAAAAAGACTGTATTTGCCTTATGTGCCCCGCCTCACTGAAGTCATTGGTAGAGAACAATTAGGTTGAAAAGGACCAGCTAACCCATAATTGGGTAAAAGCATGTGTTTTTATGATTTACCCAAAGCATCTTCATATCGGAAAATGCTCCAATTCTGCGAGGGAGAGCCACAGATATTGCTTGTTTAGGAGAAGGAAAAAAAATAACAAAAATTAAGCTAGAATTACTAATGCAAAGCTAAGGAAAGGCTCCATCACTGTTTCTGGACTGGCTGAGGGAAAGCAGATTAGAGCTGCAACTTTATTCCACAAATGTGGGTTAAAGTTCCTCCATGTGGAGCTCCCTGGGGCGAGGGGATCAGCCCTGCAAGGTGCTGAGTGTTTGGGCTGGGGCCCAAGGGAGCTTATTTCCAAGCTGTAAACCCAAAGGCATGCTCTGAGGCTAAGGCTGAGCTCAGATGTGCTGTGCTGCAGTCTGGCCCAGGGTGACCAGTCTTTGCTGGATTAAAATGTTTGAGAATAGCCAGCTTTGTGGGAATGTGAAAACAGAGCATTTGGTGGTGGCAACAAATGCACTCTTTGCTGGTGCTGAGCTTTAGCTGCCTGAGCTGCTCGTTGTGGGTAACTCATTGCTGCTCGTGGGAGTTGTGTACATGAATCAGAGGGAAGGACAAACCCTTAAGGTTTGGAAGCTGAAGCAGCTCCAAGATCCAGGAATGACACACTTGAAGAGCACTTAGAGAGAGAAACAGCAATTGAGTGGCTTAGCAGAGAACCACAATTCAGAAACCTCACACTGTTTTATTGAAATATATTTTTATAATATGCTTTTTACTTTTCAATGTATTATTAAACTTCCTTAAAGATTAACACAATCTGTTGTCAAATTTTTCTCATGTGGCCTGATTGCTTTGCAAAATACCGTATCCTACATATGGCCATCTGTCGAAACAGCAGTGACAAAATGAATTAATCTGAATTGCAGATGTGTTAATGAATCCCTTTGAAGGGCTTAAGCATTTAATTAAAAGTAAAGCAGAACACGATAGAGAATTTTTAAAGCTTTTAAAATATTCGAAGTTATCATTAATATTTGAATTTTATTTTCAGGCACACAATTTGTTTGGGAGGATTTTTCTGTCCCCAAATCTAATTAAAACAATACAAACAAGTCTTGACCCTAGCGTGTTGGCTCATCAGCACTTACATAGAACTAAAAATATTTGCACAATGACACAAACATTAGATAATTTCCCCTTAAAATAGAAAAGAGGAATACACTCATAAATTTTATAGTATTTCAGAGAGTATTTCAGCCACCTTCTGATCAGACTGAGTTGAAATATGATTTTTAGTAAAAGCCCTTTGGCAGGGTTATGTCCTTTTATTATATTAATAGTAGACAAACAGTTGCAGTGATACTCTTGGGCACACAGATGTATCTGTGCCCTTGGAGAATGTGTTGCTAAAAGGGACCGTGGTACTCACATGAGCTTGTTCATCTTGTCAAGAGCTCCTGGTGAAGCCATCTTTCAAAAGCTTTCCATGCCACCACAAAGGGTTGGTTAAAGGGAAAAGACAAAAAAAATTTGAATTCTCCTGCAGTGGGATAGTTTAGAAAATGGATTTCTTGCAGATATGGAGCCTTATGAGATCTGTGGGTAAATTGCAGGTGTTTTCATCTATAAAACTCTCCATCAGCTTTAGTGAGACTGTCCACTCCTAGTTTAAGATTTGTCCTCATATACTTTGCTGAATCTGGGCCTTAAACATTTCGTGCTTTGCCAAGCTCTGAGTCACTGAAAGTGCTGCTGCCTCAAATGAGCCAGTGACTAAAGCAAACTCACACTGATCATTCTTGAATCCATCTTATGTTGAAATTGATGTCACACTAGGCAGATTTTTATTTTATATAGCATGTTAAAGTTTGCATAGTCAAGTTTGATTAAAATAGTCTGTAATTAAGAACCGTGTTCATTTTTCATCACCACATATTTAGAATTTCTTTTAACATTAGGTGAAGATATTTCTATTTGGAAAACTAACTTATGATGTTGAAAAGTTTTTGTAGAAAAGTATGTTTAAGGTGTTCTCACATAAATTTTTCCTCTAAGGAGAAAAAAGGTTTTTCAAATATACCTGCATGCATGTGCATAAATGTGTAAATTCATATGTGTATGTATTTTATATCTACACATGCACAGAAATGTGAAACTTATTATGTCATAATCCACAGTAGCTATAACCTCAACAAATTGTGCATGCAAGCCTAACATGACCCATAAAATCACAATTAATTAAATGAACTAACAAGAAAGCAGATACATTAAGCTTTGCAAAACTGTAAAATTAATATTGCAGCTATGTCACCTTCACCTGCAACTGGACTGAGCAAGGGTGAGAGAGAGAGAGAAATCAATTCCACGAGTTTTGGAGAATGTAAGACTGTGCTGAGAATGTATCTGTGTCTTGTGATGTCTTGTTCTGGTGTCATTGCTGCTCTGTGGTGGGGGCTCTTCATCACCAAGGGAGCCTGGCAGGGCTATATGCCAGGTTTAGCCAGCCAGGGGCAAAGCCTGGCTTTGCTGTCCTGGCTGGATGGTGTAGGTGGTCGAGGGCGGGGGTATCATGCTCTTGTTTCCTTCATGTGTTTGCCCACGTGGCTCATCAATGGGGCTGCATCACCCATCTGTCCTGATATTCACAGAACTCTTCTTACCACTTTTGCACTGCTCTCGAAATGGTCTGGTTTAATTTGGGACAAGGACATTAAGTTTTACTGCTGTTAAATTTTACCTGTTTGGGCTGCGTACATGTTTTATCAGAGTCAGACATGCTTGAGATCAGTCAAGGTGCAGAGTTGCAATGAATGACTCCTAGAGGCCATTTTCCATTCATTTTCAACAAGTTTCAGCAGCACCATGTTCCCATTGAGCAAGGAAAGTGGCTCCTCAGAAGTGCAACTGAATAATGGGACAACCTAAAATAATTCCCCAGTATGGAACCTCAGAGGGTCTCACCTCTGAAGCTCGGGCGTGGATGGGTGTTCTGGGCTGTGCCAGTGAATCACTGCCCTGCAGAGCTGCTGCAATAAGTGGTAAAAGGAGCTTTGTACTCATTCTGTGAAACAGTGTGTTGTCTGTATATCTGTTTATCTGTGTTCCACCTCTCTGAAATCCTTCCAGTGGAAGGACCACTCTGTAAAAGAATCGGCTTCTTTGGGGGCAGACTTGTCTTTTTCTGTTGCTCTGGTCTGACATGGCTGGTTCAGCCTGGCCTGCTGTCCCTTCCAGCAGTGTTAATTGTGTAGCTGGGACCCAAACCAGGGCCATAAGGCATCACTCAGTGGGACTGGAGGGGTGACAAATGGGAAGGTGCTGAGAGATGCCGTGGACGCAAGCCCACACCGGAGCTCTCTGCAGCAGCCACTTTACCTCTGACAGATCCAACACACACTATTAATTGTTTGGGGCCAGCCTGTGCCAAAACAGCCTGAGAAGGGCTGAGAGACACTCCTGACTGTGTGTGCTTGTCACGCTCCCCTTGCTGAAGGCAGTGACAAACAGCAATTAATTCATTGTCTGGGTGCTGTTGTGCTGCACGTCTGTGCGTGGCGAGCTGCCTTCAGCCAGAGGAGATGAGGCACGCAGGCACCCGGCGTGCTCATCACCCGAGCGCTCTGTAATTGTGTCTGGACAAAAATCAGCCTCTCATTCAGGGAGGGCATGGGTGTTAAGCTTGGCTTATAATTGCAGGTAATTAAAATGTAAAAATATTATCTGTAAAGCCAGCTTAAATGAAAATGTCGAAGCAGATGTCTATAGCTTACCATTCACCTATGCGTTTAATTTTTAGTATTCCCAGTTGTTCAATTAGTGTTATATTTTAACTCATTGAAGAGAGAGCTTCAGAGGTAACCAAAAGTCTGACAAGCACCGGAGCAGACCCAAATTTTTGCAGAATAAGCACAGACAGTGTAAAGTCCAATTCGGGCCCAATCTGACATTCACTGATGCCAATGGAAAACAACCTGTTTATAGATACAGAAAGCTAGATGATGTGTCATTAAACATGCTGCATCCTGTGTCTGAGGAGGCACTTTTTAAAATTGGATTCCTGAACAATATACTTTGGTTTCTTTGCTGAAGTTATAGGCAGCTGACTGGTAAAGCAACAGCTTTTTATCATCATTAATTATAAATTTTGGGAGGGGATCATTACAAAATTAGTCAATGTTACAGATACTATCCAATAAATATTAAATGAACCTGAAGTTGCCTTCTGATATGATATAATGTTAGCAATTAGTTATGCATTTTTAAAAAAGGGATGAAAGCAAGCATGAGTAAGTTAATATAAAACATTGCTGTTCAACAGCGCTTCAAGGTTAGTGCTTCACTGTATGTAATATTCATTGTAAAAACCTTGCTGGTCTTCCATACTAATGAGTTGGTGAGGTAGGGATTTTTTTTATGTTTCCAGCTGCTTTTATTTCTTCAGTGCTTTTGCAGAGCCTGCACACAAGCAAGTGAGAGTCAGGAGAGCTGCATTGCTTTGAGTGGAGCCTTTCTGATTTACACCAACTGGGGATCTGTCCCACAGTTACTTGAAGCAGAGTTGCTTGACAGATAGCAAACTATGCTTGGGAAAGTTAATTAAATAGTAGAAGTCATAACAAGTGGCTCTTCTGTCTCCCATGTAAGAGGAGGCAGCTGTATTGTTTCTGGCAGAGTAATTCTCTGCTGTACACATTTATTTATTGATGGTTTGGAAGAGACTCTTGCAATGGGTAATGATGGTAATATTGACAGAAGGAAATATTATAGTGATAAAGGGCAAGTCACAAGTAGATGCCTAGAAAGTAGAAACCACTGCATAAATTTTAATGCTAATATAAGTAATAATCCTTTAGTATTTAAAACTATAAATGTTGATGGTTATGTCTCTTTTTTTTATGTAAAAAGGAGGTAGTCTCCAAGCCCATCTCATTTAAAGGTTAAAATTGCATGGCACATCCTTTTATGTACATCTGAGTAGTCCTGATTTGGGTAAAAAGGTGTGGTATTTTGATTAAAAATGATCGTTTTTCTTCTTTCTCTTCAGTTCCAGATTATCAAGAGCAGGATATCTTTCTATGGAGAAAGGAAACCGGGTTTGGATTTAGAATTCTAGGTGGAAATGAGCCTGGAGAACCTGTGAGTATCATGTTTTAGTTTGTGGCGTCTTTCAGAAACACAGCAATAGAATGTACAGCTGTCCAGAACTATGCTGTAGTATCATTGTTAAATAGTTACTGGTGTGTATATGTGTGTATATATATATATATATATATCTATAAAATAACCCCAGAACTCCATAACTGAAATGGATTTGGCTTCTCCTTCTACTTTAATGATAAACCAAATAAAAACACATAGGTCCTTGGACACTGAGAACAGGATGTTCTGGTCATGTTTGCAAGTATTTTGATCTTAGAATGGCAGATTCTCAGAATGCTCAGTTCTCTCCTTGAGTTCAGTTAATTTATTTACCATAAATCCAGTGCCTGTGGGACGTGTCATCCTTTCCTGTGCTGCACAGGTCACAGCTAGATAGTGGCAGCATGACTTTCCATGTTTTTCCCTGCCAAAATTATTTTGCTCATTTATGAGAAGAGAGACCACGAATTTGTCTCATGTTAGAGTAACTCCACAGAACTCACTGAAGATAAGCCAAGACTGAGTTGGAGAACAAGCATGTGGTGCAGAGCTTGTAAACGCTGCAGGCAACTGAAAGTGTAACTCAATCTCAGCTTCCCTGACAAGACCCTCAGTGCTATTAACCATCTTCCTGCCTGGTCACTGTCTGGTTGAAGAAGTTTCCCAAGGCTGTCTGTCCTTGGAGTGAATGGACTGCCTAAAGAAACAAGATGTCAATTTATTACAATTTCACAACGTGCTGTATTCACGCAGAACCGCTTTCACAGAAACAACTTCCCTGACCAGCAGACATTTGTCAACAATTCCATGTCCCTCCTAAGTCAGGTCCAACTGGGAGTGCCCCTTGCTTGCAGCTGTCTGTTGAGCTGGTTCTCATGGCTGTCTCTCCTGCTGTGCCAATTCCCCAGATTTACATCGGTCACATTGTACCGCTGGGTGCTGCTGACGCCGACGGCCGCCTGCGATCGGGCGATGAGCTGATCTGCGTGGATGGGACGCCTGTGGTGGGCAAATCTCACCAGCTCGTGGTCCAGCTCATGCAGCAGGCAGCCAAACAAGGCCACGTCAACCTGACCGTCAGGCGCAAAGTGGTTTACACAGGTAGGCTGCAGTATCACCCCGCAGGAGTGGCTTTTCTTGCCAGGATCCCATCTGTTCAGCAAATGGTCTAAGGAAAAAAAAGCTTCTAGTGCTGGGAAAACTCAAGGGATGGACTGTTATTTTTCCTCTTTTGCCTGTTTTTAGTCTTTTTTGTTCCTGATCAAATAAGTTTTAAGTATTTTTTTTCCAGTCGAGACTCTCTCAGTTGGCTTTCCCAATCTCCATAAGGTTTCTGATAAAATGGGGAACTGTTTGGTTGCAATGAAAAATTTTAGTTTGACTTATGCAGCAGACACTGTGGCCAGCTGCTTGTGTTTTCTGTATACTTCCCAAAATAAATGCGCAGCCTGATAGTCACCCTTAAACTGGGAGTGAGGGAAAAGATGATGAAGAGTCCAGAGAGGGGGAGGCAAGGGCACAGTGTGAGTGAGGGCTCTGGTGTGTGGTGGCTGCTGTCCCAGGCTCAGGGCAAGCTTCAACATGTAGTAAAGTGACCTCAGGATGAGAAACTGCAAACATTGTTGGTTCTGGTGGGCCAGGGTGTTGGTGTTTGTTGTCACAGAATCACAGAATGCTTTGGGCTGAAAGGGACCTTAGATATCATCCATTTCCAACCCTTCTGCTGTGGGTAGAGATACCTTCCACTAGACCAGGTTACACAGGTCTAGAGAGTTTTCTGTATGCTGAGTTACACTGGGCATTGTGTACACACTGCACAAGTGCAGGATCTAAATGAACAGAAAAGAAGCTGGTGGATAGACAAAGATGCAAAGAGAAGTGACACTGGTACCATTTTGGCACCCAAATAAGTGATTGAAAAACGTCATGATAGCAGAGAAAATGAAGACATGAGCATGAACTTTCTAAATAACATGTAGCCATATGTTTAATACTGGATAGTAACTTTTGAGTGCTGCCTGTCCCTTTGAGTCCCTTTAGGAACTCAGGTGTGGGATTTGCTTTTACTCACTCAAAGAAAATGATATTACATGCTTTTCAAGTTTAGGCATCATCAGATAAACAGGCAGTGATGTACTTTGATCTTAGAGAGAATCAAAATAACATTCAGGTTGGAAATTAGGTCCTCAGTGGAAGGTAGGACTAGAAGAGTACCTCTGGAATAGCTCTGCATTCTTATCCAGGCCTGAGTTCCTTCTGCATAATAATAAATAAATGTTCACTTCTCATTTCTTTCTTTCTTCCCAGTGTGCATAAACACTAGGTTATGTCTCTCCTCTGACAGCCTGTCTTTAATTCCTGACCAAGGTCTGGTGTAAGAGAAGGTTTAGAAGAGCATTGGGAGGAAGGGGAAGGGCAGCTGAATTTTTGTATTGTTTTTGTGTGTAGATTTTGTATGCAGTTTTACAGCCTCCAGGCTAGAAATTACCATGAAAGATTTAGATGCCTGAGATCTCTCTTGATATTTCATTCAGAGGCATGTTACTGCACATCGAGCTATTTCTGAATCATTGCAAATGTGGACACTTACTCTAGGATAAATTATTCAGAATCCCTTCTTTCACCTTATATTTACAGGCTTTTAAATTTCAGCAGAACTTTGTGGAGAAGGCTGTTCCTGAGTTTTGGTCCCTTGTTCCTTCTGTCATCTGTATGCCCGTAGAAAAAGATTGTTCACCTAAATGAGTACTCTCTGTTCTGAGATTCATGTAGGGGAAATTTTATGCTCCTGTAATCTTAATATGAAGAATGCTATGTATTTAGTACATACTTTTGAGTATATAAGTGCAGACAGGACTTCTATCTATGGATATTTTTAAATCCTTTTTTTTTTTTTTTTTACATCATGAAATTACAGGTTTAGATTTTGTTTGCCATCCATTTTCATGCTGATGCTTTTAAGATCTTCAACTTAATTTTGATTCACCAAATTGGAGAAGTGACCTGATTAGCACAGGCAGCCATTCAGCAAGGACAAGTGCAATATGCTGCTCTCAGCTGCACAAATGGTCTGTGGAGAACAGGCTGAGTAACAAGAAGTGGAAGCTATTGTGGGCCACGAGCTTTATGCTGAGGTTGGCTCAGGTGAAGAAAAAGACTGTGCAGGGATGTAGGCAGGGGGAAACTCTCCTGATTTCCCAGCAGATGATGGCTTAGTGCAATATGGTCCAGCACTTCAAGAAAGACATATTTGAGTTGGAGAGAGCCCAACTGGAAGGAGTCCAGAAGACCAGGGAAAATAAGGAGACCTCTAGAAAACATGGTCTGAAAGGAAATATTGAACAAATTTGGATTCTTTAGCTTAAAGCAGAGGAGGGGGAGGAGGTATTAAACTTCCCAAGACTATAAGAGGCTGCTGCAAAGAGGAAGGGAATAATATGTTCTCCATATGCCCGTTAGATAGCACTAGGAGTAATAGCCTTATGTAGCAGCAGGGAAGATTTAAGTCAGATATTGCAACCAATAGATTTCTTGGGGAGATATTTAACAGCTGATTAGACAAACATCTGTCAGGACTGATATTAGGTATAGTTGGCCCTCACTCGAGCAGAGTCTGGACTAAGCAATTTTTTTGAGATTTCCTCAAGCCTTGTGGTAGCTGATTAGATTTTAAACTAATACCCCTTCCAACTTCAGTTGCTGTTGAACACTTGTTTAATATTAACATTAACAATGTTTAATGTCTGTAGCAGACTGTACAGATGATAGTTGCTGGTTCTTCCATCCAGAAATGCTTGGTTCACAAGTTGTTTGCTCATGTTGAGAGATTGTTATTGCTAAAGATCCCATTAATCAAAGGCAATCAGTGCACTAATTGATAGCTTTCAGTTTAAAACTGCACAGAAGGTGGTGTTGTGAGATATTACTGCCTCTCCTTGTGGGTTGTGCATATATATGTACGACATACATATGGTTGTACATATATAACTGAATGGGGATGCAATAGCAAGAGGAGGCACCTTTGAACCAATGCAATCCAGGTTTAAAATGCCACAGAGCATCCAAGCACGCAGCACTGCACTGGTCTAACCAGGCTGCAGTTTGGCAGTGGATGGCTTTGGCTGAATGAGCACACACAGGAGAGGGTGGGCAGTGTGGGCAGCGTCACCACCGAGCAGAGCCATTGAAAGCATGGCCATAGATGGGTAGCCTAAAACAGGTGATTTTCTTTTACCCTTTTCTCAGTAGACACCTCTCTCTAAGCACTGTTAGGAAAATTAATTCACAAACATTAGAGGTTTATGTCCAAAAAGGAGACAGAGAAGTCCTTTTACTTTATTAAAATAAAGGGAGAGGCCATGGGGCATTCCCCTGGGATCTCTCAAATTTTTGGAGGATGCAGCCTCTGTTTTGATCCTAATTTCCGAGCCACATTTCCCTTCTCTCTTTCCCCATTGGCTGAGGTACTTGAGAGGTACAGACTTCCCAATATGCCTGATACCAAAGATTCCCCTTTAATGTATAACCTTCCCTTTTAATTTTTAATTCTTATGGAATTTAGGGGTTTTTCTTCCCCATTGTTTCTTTCATCTTTCAATGTCTAATTTCATTTATCAGCAAACATAAAGTTTATTTGTAAAAGCAAATATCTTCCATTCATCAATCAGTGGAACCCTTCCCATTATTTCTTTTATCTTCCAGTGCTAGTTTTATCTACCAGCAGACCCACAGCTTGTTTGTAAAGACAAATTCAATATTCCTCTCAACACTAAATGCTGTGTTGGGGAAGATGAAACAGGAAAGCCCTATAAGTATGATTGCCTGGCAAAAGATTTTGAGAAAATAGAAACTATAAGCAAGATTGAAATGAAAGCAAGCTTTGAGATACCTCAGTTACTGAATGATGAGAAAACAGTGGTGTGGCCAGCTGAAAGTAATCCCCTTTTGATGAAACAATACTCTCTGCTTGCAGAAAGGTGCAAGGCTCAGAGCAGACCCTACTAACTTAGCAGAAAGAGTCCAAAGAGGAGTTTTTAGAGTTTAAAATGTAACACACTAGGGCAATGTAATGATTCTTATAGGCTGTATATAAATGCTGTAAGATTTGTATCTTGTATTAGATTGGTTAGTGAGAATTAGAATATTCAACACAGAAGAAAATTTATTGAATTGTAACAGGAACCTCGCTCTCTTATCTTCTTATCCTCTCTCTCTGTCTTTCTCTTTACCACTCTCTTTACTTCTCTCGGGCCTGCTCTGAGCTGTGGCTGGCAGCTCCCAGCAGGGCCCTGCACCCAGGCCCTGTGCAATAAACCCCAAATCCCAGCAGGGCCCTGCACCCAGGCCCTTTGCAATAAACCCCAAATCCCAGCAGGGCCCTGCACCCAGGCCCTGTGCAATAAACCCCAATCCCAGCAGGGCCCTGCACCCAGGCCCGTTGCAATAAACCCCAATCCCAGCAGGGCCCTGCACCCAGGCCCTGTGCAATAAACCCGAAATCCCAGCAGGGCCCTGCACCCAGGCCCTTTGCAATAAACCCCAAATCCCATCAGGGCCCTGCACCCAGGCCCTGTGCAATAAACCCCAATCCCAGCAGGGCCCTGCACCCAGGCCCGTTGCAATAAACCCCAATCCCAGCAGGGCCCTGCACCCAGGCCCTGTGCAATAAACCCGAAATCCCAGCAGGGCCCTGCACCCAGGCCCTTTGCAATAAACCCCAAGTTCCAAGCCCTGCCTTCAGAGATCTCTCATCTCCATCTGTCCTGCCCGTCCTACCCCCATCACTCCTACACTGGTGCAGCCTGCTCCAACACTCTTTCTTCTCCCCTCCCCAGTTCCCAAGGCAGAGAATGAAGTCCCATCCCCGGCCTCCTCCCACCACAGCAGCAACCAGCCGGCCTCGCTGACGGAGGAGAAGCGGACGCCGCAGGGCAGCCAGAACTCGCTCAACACGGTCAGCTCGGGCAGCGGCAGCACCAGCGGCATCGGCAGCGGCGGTGGCGGCGGCAGCGGCGTGGTCAGCGCCGTGGTTCAGCCCTACGACGTGGAGATCCGCCGCGGAGAGAACGAGGGCTTCGGCTTCGTCATCGTCTCCTCCGTCAGCAGGCCCGAGGCGGGGACGACGTTCGGTGAGTCCCGTGGGTTTTTGGTTGCACCTCCAGTGAGAGGCAAAGCTTGCAGCCTGAGGAGGTGGGTGGGGATCTGTTTGGTTAAAAGTCATGATTGTCCCCCAATTTATGTAGTTATAGCAAAATCAGAGGTAAAGACTCCGTAGGTGTTGCCTCCTGGGTGTTGTTCGGCACTGAGTTGAGAAAAGTGAAATGACATCCCAACTTGAAGAGCTAAAATGTCACCGATGCAATTCCTGATGCTCACTTTCCAGGAGAGCCTCTCTGGGTTTTGCTCTCCCAGTGATGCTGTTTGCCAGTGCAGAAATATAGCAGGTGGAATGAAATATGTCTCGTGACGGTGGAATCAAGCCAGTTGATTTAAAAGCAGTAATGCTTAAACTGATTAACTTCTCTTTGGCAATCAGGGTTATTCTGATCATCATTATGTTGTGAGCATGGTGGTAGCTGGAAAGTTTTAATTAATACTGCTTCCTGGTGAGACATAAAATGGGGAATACTGTTAAAAGAACAGGATGTTTCTTTTACCCATTTGACCTCTTCCCAAATGCATTTCTTCAGAGTAGGAAGGAATTAAGTTTAAGCTATGTCACACGTAATATCCTAACCTAATAAAGGTGGCCATGGTTTCTGTCTCAAGACAGTCTTTCTGCTAGGCAGATATCCATTTCCAAGGGCTGCTGCAGAGGAGATGTACATGAGCTGGTTTTGCAAATATGCCCAGAACAGCCTATTCTCAAGCAGAAGTGTCATTGCAAGGAGGAAACCAGTCAGAGATGCTATTTTCTTCCCTTTCCATCTCCTCCAAAAGGAGGCCAGAGGCGGCATCCACTTGTACTTTGTAAAGGAAAGTATTCCCTTAGTCTGTGGCACATGATAGGGGTGGAGGGAAAGGAAGGACAGCACTGTCCATCTTCACAGTGCCTCCCACAGCAGCACTGTGGTTTGCAGAGAAAATGCATTGCAGGCTCCCTGTGCAGCTTGAGTGCTCCGGGGGCATGCAGGTGAAAGAAGTGGCCTTTCCTCACTCTCCTAGGCTTTATTTCTGATATTTCTTGCCATTACCCATCAGTGACACCCTTAGTAATACATCAAGGGAGCACCACCACCTTTGCTGATATTGATAGAACAGGCCGTTTCTGGCTCTGTTCTGGGAAGTCTGGCAGCAGAGATTTCAAGGGGGAATTCTGTAGTACAAAACTAGTGCACTGAGTTCTGTCAGTTCTCAGATTCTAGGCTCTCTCACCCTGTCCTTGCTGCTGGAAACTGCTCTTCCAAGATAGGTGTTTTGGTGCCAGGAGACAATGGTGTAATGTAAAAAAAGATCAAACTGAACACAGTCTAGAACAGAGAGCGTGCTTTTATCTTCTGAACAGATTTGCAAACTTGTCTAAATAACTTTTACTGTATGAAGATTATGCTGTAATTCTTTTCTGCAGAGAAACCCTGACCTGAGGTTGTTAAAAGTTGTGTTTGCTTTAGCCCAAAATTCTTGCTAACTGGAAGTTTTCTGTGCAGGGGCTCCCAAGGAGATCTGTTGATCTGTGACTGTTTTTCCTTTAATTTTTTCAAGTATATTCAGTTTTTTCCTAACACTCCGCATGAGATGTGTTCCCTCTGCTGTCTGGTGCTTGCTCTGGACCTGCTTTGTAGTTTTTTTCTTTCATGGGTAGTATTTAGAGATGGGCCAAACTGGTTCTAAAACCCACCTTGGTCACTTTGGTGTGGGCTCTTTCATCTGTGTTTAGTGGGTTGGATAGAGTAGAGACTCACATCCTCAAAACGATAAACTGCAAACTGGATGGGGCTTTGTATTACCAGAAAGAAAAACTTTCTAACATCCTGGTAAAATTAAAGACAAAATAAATAAAGAAATCTCCCTCATGTTTGTAACTAATATAACTAATATTAACACTTTCTGCCAGTTTTCATTGCATCTTTCCAACCTCACATATCCTTGTCTTAGCCTTTTCTTCTTTATGGTCTTTCTAGTGTTGTCATGTGTGTGTATCTCTAAAACTACTAATCAAATAAAGACTACAGCAGAGGTGGGAAAGTGCATCTTGAGGGTGAATGTATTGTGGATGCAAAGTGTGAGATGACCAGTGCTGTGTGCCCCAAGGCCTCTTGCCCACACAAAGGAGCTGTAAAAAACCTCACTGGATTTATCTGAGTGATGTTGTATATCCCCTGTGTCCCAATTCTGCATGTTATGGACAACCGAGTGTTTTAGAAACAGAACAACTGCATGGAACAGGAGGAGAATTTTGTCTCCAGAACACATTCATCCTAAAGTGCTCTCGCTCTGTGTGTCAGACATCTCAATGGTTTTGTGTGTGGTTTTAGAGGTATTTTAATGAGGAGAACCTTCTTCCTTCTTTGTTCCCACCTGGTGCATCTAAGATCATAAAAGAGGAAGGGTTAGTAGAGGCTGAGGTGGGTGCCAGCACCAAACAGGTTACCTTTGTCAGTCTTGGCCCATCTGTAGTGGTCCTGTGCCTTCCCTGGTAGTACCTTTATTCACAATGGAAGAAAAGTGTTTCATGTTGCTTCCCCATGCAGCGCTGGTAGAGTGGGTCTGTGTGGTAGATAGGGAGCCACACTCCCTCCTAGGCCTAGAATGATTTTATCTTTCTAAATTGAGAAAGAACAAAACATTGGCAGAAGCTTGAACAGCAGTTGGCTTAGAGAAGGACTGGAGAGGCTGACACTGATGTAACCTCGGAGGAGGAAAGTTGAGTTTTCTACAAACAGGTTCAATTTTTTTCTTCAAAAACAAAATCAGATTTGGGTTATGATGGAGCTGCTAAGTGCGGTTGTAGTCAATAAAAATTGCACCATTTATTAACAGAAATCCACTTGGGGGGAGTTTTGAGGGATTAACAAAACACCTTTTTGTGGAAGAAGTAAAGTGTTGTGCACTCAACTAGTTGATTGCCAATGTTTTGAACACTGGCAGCAAAGCTATCCTATAATAACTTTTGCTTGATGCATTAATTAATTAACCCTTAACCTTCTCTTTCCCTTTTCAACCCTTTTTTTCCTTTTCCCCTTCACCATATTCCCACATACGTAAACAATAAAAAAAACCAAAACCAAACCAAAACAATACAAAAAAAACAACCCCCAAACCGATACAAAAGCGGGAAATGCATGTGTGGCCATGCCTCACAAAATAGGTCGGATAATTGAAGGGAGCCCCGCCGACCGCTGCGGGAAGCTGAAAGTCGGCGACCGGATCTTGGCCGTCAATGGGTGCTCCATCACCAACAAGTCGCACTCAGACATCGTCAACCTCATTAAGGAAGCGGGAAACACCGTCACCCTGCGCATCATTCCAGGAGATGGTAACGTATCTGTTCCCTGCTCTCTTGCCTCGCCTTCTCCTTGGTGCTGTTCCCCGGGATTTTTCTGTCACTGCAGAGCCGTGGAGGGGTCGGTTTCCGCTCCCGCTGTGGGAGTTAGTGGTGAGGGAGGTTGTGAGTCTCCCGTAGATTTATTTTTTGTTTCTTTTTGTAGAAGTGGTTGGTTTCTAACAGGGAGGTGCTAATTCAATATTAAATAAAAAAAAAATTTCCATTCCATGCATCTGCCTAAAATGATCTTCCATAAATTTGATGGATCTCTCGATACACTTTGGTTTGATTCTTAGTTTAATAATGCAGCTTTAGAATATTTGGGAATCACTTGTTAGGATGTGTGATTCCTGAAGCTTTGTATAGACACAAGCAGGCTGTAGAGTAAGGAGATCACAGAAAGAGATAAACACTTTGGCATGTTTTAAGCTGTTTCAAAAGCAGATTTGCTTTTATTCTGGTTAAGTTGCTTTGGGAGCAAGCTCAGTACATTTTTAAATGACTACTTAAATGGGGATGGTTCTGAAGTTCCATTTTAAGAGTTACCCTAGACAGAATCTCACTGTTTCAGATGAGAGGGAATGTGCAGATTCCCCTATTAAGTTGACACTTGGTGCTGATTTAAGGTCACTGAAGTAGTTAATAAAAATAAGGATCTGTGTTATGTGTCAGTTCCATTAAATTAATCCCCAAATAGGAACTGATCAGAAACCTGTTAAAGTATCTGCAGCAGAACTAAAATTGCTGTGGTTCTAAATTCTGAGTATTTTCTTTGTTTATTGTGCTTCTCTGCCATGGATGGGTTCAAAGTGAGAGGTCTTTGGGCAGAAACCTTTCCGCATTGCTCCCCACAGACCAGGATGAGAAATGATCTGGTTATAAATTATTTCTGTTTAGGATGATCTGTTTTGCAGAAAAGCTTTATTTTCCTACTGTCTAGTGAGTACCAGGTCAAATGCTATATAATCCTCTGCTGCTTGGAGTAAATAGGGTGTTCATGAATAATAAAATGGCTGTGAATCCAGCTAACATCTGAGCTGGCCTCTGCATGCCTGTTTTGGAAGATAAACTGAGAGAGGAATTGTTCATTACCTGTATTTTAGTTTCTGATAAAAAGGAGGGTGAATCTTTAAGTAAATAAAGTGCTTATTTTCTAAAAAAGCAAAATCATCTGAGAACTAAGCAACTTCTAAATTATTTAAGAATTTTTTAAGAATATAACCTCCTGACATAAATGCTGAGCCAGTCTTGCTCATGCAATGATGTGTCCCAAATATCATGTAAATTGCTTAGGTTAGGGAAAGATGTACCTGTGATTGACATCACGTATTCCTGGAGGAGATGGCAAGCTGTTCTTTGGGGAAAGGATCAACTCTGCTTTCATAGCAATTCAGGCTTTGAGTCCTTTTATTTACTGTCACTTTGAAATTCCAAGTCAGAGTGCCAACTTTGCATAGTATTACCTGCATTTATTTTCCAAAAGACAGTAAGACCCAACACTCTCAAAATCTCTGAGGGGTTTGCTCTAAAACCCCATGAGATACAGGAAATCTGTCTCAATGTTGTTTTCTTTTTGATGTCTTTGTATGCTTTTCTTGATTTGTTGTTTTCTTTTGTTTCTTTTTGAGTGCTTTTTTGGCAAATATAAATGGTCTGTGTGCTTCAGGGAGGGGGGAGCATAAATCAGAAGCCAGTTGTCAGATAAACATGAAACTGAGGCGCATCACAAGACTCACAATAAACTCACACTGCTAATCTCTTCTAACATTATTAAAAACACCAAGAATTTTTGCTTTGTAATAAGTCTTGCACAAGTTAATTGGCACAGATGACTGCAGGATTGTGTTTGCAGTGAAAGGATGATGTTTTACAACACTTCCAGCAGATTCAAGGATACAGAATGCTGGAACAGGACAAGCTTATGTTAGGCATGTAATTGGTGACAGAGAGTTTTAGGGCAGAGCAGGGCAAGGAATCAATGAAATGTGTAGGGTTTAGAACACGTAATTATAATTTCACTAAAGATAATTTTTGCTGTATTCTGTTCCAGTTTTGCATGGTGGCTGGCATGTGTCCTGAAGCAGTGTCTAAAACACTGGCAAAATTATGCACAACTCCTGACTCATGGGAGAGGGTGGGCTAAAGATAGATGCAGTACAGTGGTGTGAAGATACATCCATACCCAAGATGTGTTGTTGCTCTGCTTGGTATTATTAGTGTGACCTACTAAAGGGTAGGAATCTTGCATTCTCTTTGAAGCCCATCTTCATCTGATCTCCAAATATTTGTGGAAGATTCAAGATTTGTGAAATCTTCAGAGGCTTTTGTTCTGGATGAGTACAGGACACTTAACCATGTTTTGGGGCTTTCTTGTGTAGGAGACAGATTTTGACATCAAGGCATCTTTACAAAATAAACAGAATTATTTCTTAAACCCCAACAGTGTAACTACACGTAGGCACATCCTCTGACACAAGCCAGCTGTCAGTGGCACATCATCTCAAGGGTGTGGTTTGGTCATGCCTACACTGAGAGGTGCAGGCAGACCCAGGAGCCTCTCTTGCTTTCTGAGCTGCTGGACACAAGCCAGCTCTGGTCTGGAAGATGTTTCAGCTCCATATGCTAAGGGTTTGGGCATGTTAACTTGGGCACAGCACTGCAGGCAAAGGAGCTGTGCTCTTGTTGCACCCATCTGTTTAAGTGGTTCTTCTTTTCCTCTGACCCTTTTCCTGAATTTCCCTTGACATGCAAATAGCTACAGAAAGGAAAAAGCTTCCCCTTATCTAGACATCTCCAGAACTAATATCAATGCATGAAGGAAATGAAGTTAAACTCCCAGGATCCACCACATCTTAATTCAGGCAAAAACCCTCCCATTGATGCGATTTTGTATTACAGCTGGACTCTGTTTAATAATGGCAGTTTTCTCCATAGCCAGTAAAATGAATTAGTGGATGCCTGTAGCTTGAGAGGCAAACAAGAGCAGGGTAGAAGGCCTTGTAATTTTATCTTGGAGACCCAGATGTCTCCATCCAGTTTTTGTCACTGTTGTCTTAGTGGCTGTGTATTCAGATTAGATTTCGGTCTTGAAAGGTGGATCATGGTCAGTGTTTTGTAGGTACTTGCAATCTGTGGGGCTGTCCTGGGTACAGTGGGTATAGACAAAAAAGGGGGTCTCCTGTATGCAGAGCTGTTCTGCAAAGGAGCAGCTGCCTGTCAGTGCAGTGGCTTTAGATACCACAAAATTAATCCACCCAACCTACAATATTTAGAGACTTCATTTGTTGGAATTGATGTCTTTAGATAACAGACAAAACTTTGTTCAATCCTTCTATAAGTGAGTCTTCATGAATGTGTCTAATGGTCTGGGGGTGGTTCCAATCCAGATGTCTTAATTTAATTTTTTCTTTCATTTTCCAGTTGAGTGTACAGTTTCATATACATACTTATTATATTAATTTGGGGAATTAAGAAATTTGATCCCATCTCCAGTTCTATAAAAACAATGTAATGTTGCTTTTCTGTGAAATGCTTTTGCAAAACTCTTTTTTTCTTTCAGTGAATAGCCCGTGGTCTTCCCTCATAATAAAAACAAAATCTATTTTGCAGAATCCTCCAATGCTACTTTATTGACCAATGCAGAAAAAATTGCTACAATCACAACCACACATACTCCTCAGCAAATACCACAGGAGACCAGGTCAGATTGTTTTCCTTGAGGAGGGCATCTCGACATGCCCTCTCTTCAGTTACTTCTTCATCACTTTCAGGTCCCATGAGCTGTATTTTTCCTCTCTCCCTCTCATTCATTGCAGCAGGAACAACACCAAACCAAAGCAGGAATCCCAGTTTGATTTCAAAGCACCCCAAGCAGCACAGGTAAGGAGTACCTCTCTAATTGTTTTGCTTACCACAGACTGTTGTTTCCAATCTGCTTGAGGGCTGTGTTTAAATAGTCCCCTTGAAAATTCCTACTGGGAAGCTGCTCTCCCTCAGTCTCCCGAAAAGAAAGAGGAATTTGCTGATTAGTTTCTTAATATGTGTTGCTGTTGTTTCAGCTGAGAAACATTTCTAACACATTCTCATCGAGACTTTGAGGGAGTAAAAATAAAGAAAAAAGGAGCTGACATTTTTAGGGCAGTAATAATTTTTGTGTTTGTTTATTGAATTGTCTGTTGTGAGGGGCCTCTCCAGAAACTATTGTTGTGTGCAAATGATAAATTCAGAGAATAAAAAAGAGGAAAACTTAATAAGGGGTGATAGCTGGAATGTTCCAGCTTGCACAGACGGCATCTTATTAGAAAGATTATCTATTTCACTGTTAACTTTCCTTGCCACTGGCCATCCCAGAAGTAACATCTTCCATTAGGGACTTCAAAACGTCCCCATAATAGCATTTGAGAAAAACAATGCAAAGGCTTCTGAGCTTCTTGCTAAGGAATAAATGATGTGGTACCAACACAAAAAGCCAGCACCATGGCACAGGCTCACCCCAGGTGCCATCAGACACTGCAATTAAGCTGGTACTGGAAGGAAGGTTGTCCTTTCCTTTCCTCGTTGGTAGAAACTTTAACCACCTTCTTAAAATGTCCCCTCCTGCCCTGGGCACAGGAGGTGCTGTGTAACAGGGATGCCCAAAAATGCACCACAGGACATGGCCAAGCCCACTCATTCCAGCAGCCCTTCACCAACCACCAGAACTCCAAATTGCAGAGTGGGGTCTGAGGAAGCAGCAAATCCTGGTCTGCGTGTGAAAATTCAACTGGTTTTCCATTTTTAATTATTACCAACAAAGCATTGCTTGAATAATTCCAACATGAGAGTGGAGCAGTACTTGACTTTCTGTTCAACTGGATGTTTGCTGTCTTCTCTCCAGCAGGACCAAGACTTCTACACTGTTGAGCTAGAAAGAGGAGCCAAAGGGTTTGGCTTCAGCCTGCGAGGTGGCCGGGAGTACAACATGGACCTGTACGTGCTGCGGCTCGCTGAGGACGGGCCTGCTGAGAGATGTGGCAAAATGAGGGTACGCACAAACTGGCCTCAAAATCACCTTGCTTTGGGATAAGCTGACTTCTCTGCCTCTCCCTTCTGCTGTTCTAGCTAAAAGGGAAATTAAATGTGAACTGAAAGTGATTTCTATTTACTGCTGCTGATGGCATCTGTCACTCTTGGTGCACTGTCTGGAGCAGTGTGTGTTCAGTGGAAGATTTCACCCCCTTCTTCCAACACTGCTTTCCAAACTCTAGTACATGATCTGTTGTTTAATGCCCAAGGGCACGTGTAGCTGTGAAAATGGAACAGCCACAGTCTTTGCCTGCTAGTGGGCAGAGAGGGGACAGAACATGTCTATGGCCCAGGGGTTAAAAAATTACAATGTAAGTTCTGATTAACATTAATTGTTAACTTCACATATCAGCTAAATGACAAACATTATATAACAAGGGCATATGTTTTAAAAGCCCTACTGAAGAAATAATTGGACAGGCTTTATGTAGTCCTTGGACCTTTGTTGGAGAATGCATTTTAATTTTCCCACATATGTCATTGTCTCCAGATATGGCATGTGAAGGGCATTTTCAAAGTTCTTGTGCTAGGGGTAGATCTATGGGTCCAAAATTTTTGCTGATGAAAATATGATGCAAAATCAGTGCTGCCCTGTGGAATTCAAGGCTTTGACGAGCTCTTCCATGCCATGTTTTCTTCTCCTGATAAATTATTGTATTTGCAGAATCAGCTTTGCTGATTCGTAGTAGGTATCTATATTCAAGTTATATATCTATATCAAACTATATCCTAGTTAGAAACAGACCTGAAAAAGCTCTTTGAACATCCCAGTTGGAGCAGACTGTGAAACAAGCAACCACTTTGACTGAAGACTTTATAAATAATCAAAATAAATAAAATAGCACCAGTTCTAACACTACTGTTGAGCAATACAGTAATAGCAAAGTGATTTTCAGAACAGCAGTGAAATATTTTGATACCTCAAGCTTTCTCCATCATCTTCATGTCTCCCAGACTCCTACACAGTAGGCACTCACTGGAAGGAGTTGGGCAGGTTTAGCTTCACCTGATGCATAGTTGTTCCAGCTTTGCCATGGCCACTGTCTTGTGGTATGCTGGTAGGGACCCTTGTGGGAACTTGTTTCTAATCATAATCTCTATTGCATTGGCAGATTGGTGATGAAATCTTAGAGATCAATGGAGAAACTACCAAGAACATGAAGCACGCTCGGGCCATTGAACTGATTAAAAATGGTGGCCGCAAGGTCCGCCTGTTTCTGAAACGTGGAGATGGCTCTGTCCCAGAATATGGTGGGTCAAACTATGAAAACATTCCTTTCTTCCCTGGCATCACTCCATGAATATTTGTCTCAAGATCTGAAGCGGGAATTCTTTTTTATTTTCCTTTCTCACCAGTGTCTTACCAACCTTTGCAACTTATAATTGCCTCACTTGTGCTGAATTTTCTACACATTTCATCCTTTGCTTGCTTCCATGGACTTGGGGCGCAGTGTAAGGCAAGATCATCATAGCAGTATTTTTTGGTGATCAGAGAGGAAAGCAAAACAAAACAAACCTTATTGTCTTGTCCTGCCAAAAAAGGAATGTTATTGAACTGTGCCAAACTGTTTCTCAGCGGCTGAATTGTTGTTTCACATAGGTCTCCTCTTCTAATCAATGCAAAAACTGGGATCCCGAGTTGCTATTCTGAAGCAGTGATTCATCTTTTTTGGTTAGGTTTTTCTCTTAGTTCCTGTCTGTATCCATAGACATGAATGCTGAGATGGCTTATGAGATTTTTGCCTTTCCTTAATATTTATGTAAATATTTATAAAGTTATTTGAGAAAAAGAAGGGAAAAAAAAAGCTTTACTGCAAAAATATATTGATTTGGCCTCCTGAGCCCTTTTCTCCCCCCTTAAACAGTCTGCTGGTTTCAACTAGTTCATTTGTAAGGTCTGAAAAGGTGAGGAGGTTATGAAAAGGTGCTCTCATGTCTGTCTTGGGGGAAACAGTCAGTCCTGGTTTCTTACTAAGAATTGCATTAGATTTCCTTTTCTTCCCCTGGAGGTTGGATTGCTGGGTGGCTTAACTTAGCACACTATTTAATATTATAATTATGTCTTATTTATTTGAGATAATTGTCAAATATTGTGCCCTCGATGGAGGGCTACTCCCAACCAAAGGTCTTTGAGGTTTCTATAGAAACTGATGATTGAAGGGATGTCCTTTATACTTTCCTCCCCGTATTTGGGTTATTTCTGTGTCAGTGAGTTCTGTGTTTATCATTCTCTCCATGCCCTAACACCAGAAACAAAACCCTTCTGCACAATTTATGAACCAGACTTTATTTTCATTTACTGTACTATGTTTGAGAGTTTCTGCTCAGTCTGCTCATTATTTAACTTAAAGTGACCAATTCAGAGTATAACCAACAAACAATTGAAGTGTTTAACGATATGGAAGGGAAGCTGTGGGTTTACACTTCTGTAATATAAATAGCACACCAGAAGGTTCAATGATGGCACTGAAATTCTGTAATGTTCTTTCTACTTTTGTCTTTTCCTATACTCCTTTGGATGTACAGTACTGTATCATATGCTAGACTGCATAAATACCCTGTAAATTAAGTGCTTCACTTCTCAAAGCATATGTCTGTTGCACTGAGGATGGAAATCCATCACCAATTTTCTTTTGGCTAATGCTAACCACTAAACGTTCGTTCTCCAAGCAAGGATTTAATATACAGGGGTTGCACTACTGTAAAGAATATCCTTGTAACATTTGGGACTCCTTTCTCTCTTCGTTCTGTTCGCTGCAGTCGCAAATGGTTCCTCTAATAATGTTAAGTTCCAATATTTTTCTGACTTGATTGGAACGTGCTTCTCTATGAGGCTGTATATTTTTGTAATGAGTTTTGTACTTATTTTTAATGTTGTGGTCTCTGGTGGACTTTATTTTTCGTTGTTGTTTGATTGTTACTGTTTTTTCTATGACATTCTGTGTCGCTGTTCCAGCTGTCTTTTAGAATGGATGCTCTCGTTGTCTGGGTTATTGAATCACCTCTTAGATGTCTCTTTATGTCACAATAATAACAACTGCTGTCTTTGCAGCCTTATATTTGGGTGAAGCCTAGACAATCTGACTGGAAAAATAAACTTTCTTTATTCTAAGATAAAATATGAAGATTTTTCTTTCTTTCATCTTTATTATAGGGAATCTAAATTTTCTACTTTTCTCTTTCTCTTTCTCTTACCTTTCTTGGTGCTGGGCTCTTCCTTCCTCAGCGATGATACCTCCTAATATCGCTGCATGTATGAGAAATGACAAGCTCGGGGAGTCTTGCTTCTACCTTATGGGCCATAATCAAACTACGGTTTGTAGCTAAAATCAATATTAGGTGTTTTTGTGCTGTGGCCTAATTCCCTCACATTGCTTTTCTGCTTCGCTATATTCTATATGTACAGCAATTCATCCCGAACACCCTGCGTCCCCCAAATTGTAAGTACACACACCACAGGACATGTTTGAACCTCGCTTGTACCTTGTGTGAGAGGCAGGTTGCCACAAGCCACGTGCTTACAGCCACAGGAAAGCAGCATGGCCTCAAAGTGCTCATAGAGCAAAACTGCCCACGTGTGAGTTGCAACATGGGTTTCACTTGGAATTCACAAAAATCACAGCCCATGCACACACCGGCCCTCCCAAGCTCAGGACTGGAAGTGCCACCAAATTGGAGACACTTGGCATGGTGGCAGGAGGAATGTAGAGTGTTTGGCTTGGTGGGAGGGAAGGCAAAAAGGAGAAAAAGAGGGGGAAAAGAAAAAAATCTGTCCTCACAAGTGTTTGTGAGAGTTTTCAGTCATTGCCATCAGGGCACTCCACCACAAGGTGGGTGTTGGGGTGCAAGTGTAAGGAAGTGGCTAATGTCAGCCAAGCTGCCACAAAGGAGTTACTTTAAGAAAGAAAACAATAAGCAAATAAAAACAGCACTTGCATTAAGGCAGCACAGCTACTTTAATGTTTTTCATGTTTTTAATGAATCATTCATAAACATCTGTTACAAATGACAGGAGTAATTGTAGCTTAGCTGCAGCAAGGGCTGGGGTTTAGTTTGAATGTTCTTCTTCTGCTTTGCAGTTTGTCTTGCAGAGGCAGCTCAGCTGTATTTTACCTCAAATAGGACATGAAAAATAATGAACTGGAGATTAGATTTGAATCAAAGCCATCCTACATATTACAATATCTTTCCATTGCTTTGATATGAAAAAATCATAACTACTGTCATCGTTGTTTGAATCATTGTGGCAAAACCAAAATCTACCCTAGGACTTTACATAACATGGTACAACTAAGTGAGATTAAGCTATGCCTTAAATGAAATGGAAATGGCATGATTACAGTCTAATTCTCACACCTTCAAAATGTTATTAATAGTCAATTCTATTTTCTGTACATTTTCTGCTATTTGAACCGAGGCCTCCCACATCTGGAAGGCAGTTCTTTATAATGTCTTAAAAGACAAAAATTATTTCCTAAAGGCCCTCTTCATTGGAAGCTATTAAAAAAAAGCAGCCAACAACCTGAACTACAATGGTTTTTTTCCACTGGAAAGAATATAGTATAACTGAAACATTATGAATTGGGCTCGGGGAGAAATGTAAAGTGCCCCATGCCCAGAAGAGCATAAAGATGAGATCAGCTTGGACCAAAATATGGCTAAGGATCAGAGCAGCACCAGTACTAACCTGTAACTCTCGTTGTTCACAGTTAAATTAACAAAAGCCTCGGTTAGCCTTCGCTGACTGCTTTAACAGTTGTTTGTTTTTGTCACTAATGAAGTCTGAAGAGTGCTAAGTGGTGTCACAGCACCACGGAAGGCATCAATACCAAACCCTTTGCTGTTATTTTCTTTCAGACCCCAGCAGTGACAGGAACAGTCCCGCCACAGGTTCACAAAATGTATCGGAAATGAAACCCGCGCCATCTGACCGACGGCAGCACCCATCATCGGAGTCCAGTTATCCACCAGACCTTCACAAATCATCACAACATGGGGACAAGCGGACTTACGTTAGAGACCTAAAAGGCAGCAGAGAGTTTAGCAGACATCCCAATGAACACCACACTTGGAATGGGACTTCTAAAACCAACGACCACGTGCCAGGCAGGAAGACGGAGAGGTCGCCAGAGAGGAGGCACGAAAGGCAGCCAGAGAGGGCGGTGGTGAACGGGCAGAAGAGGAGGTCTCCTGAGAAGCGCAGGGAAGGGACAAGGAGCGCTGACAACACTTTGGAGAGGCGGGAGCGACTTGAGAGGAGGAGAGAGCTCTCTCCTGAGAGGCGCAGAGAGCGGTCGCCCGGCCGGCGGCGGCGGTCGCTGGAGAGACTCACGGAGCCCAGGAGGTCCCCTGAGCGGAGAAGAGAGAACTCCCTCGACCGAAGGGCCAAGTCGTCCGACCGGCGGAGGGAGAGGTCGCCTGAGAGACGGCTCAGGGAGGAACGAGTTGGCCACCGGGAGAGGGAAGAGCCCGGCTGGAAGCACGAGCCCAGCCGCAGGCACCCGCCCGAGCAGCGCAGGCGGCCCTACAAGGAGTGCAGCACCGACCTCAGCATCTGAGGGGCTCCCCGGGGTCCCCGTCGCCTTCCCCACACCAAGGGAGCAGAGGAGAGAGTGGAACCAACCTGGCTTTCGCAGGCGACGAGACGTCCGCCACCTGCTGATCCTACAAACCGTTTATGCAGATGAAATCTTAAAACAAAACAAAAAAAAAAGCGTTGTGCCTGATGTATAATATTAAAGAAAGTATTTTTCAGTGTATTCTTTTTTTTTTAATTACTTGCCAAATGTTGGTCCTAAAGGATTATAAAATTTTGTTTCTACATTCTTTGTAGATTTCTTAAAAATAATCCCTTTATTGGGCTACTTTCCCCTCCTCCCCAATATAGTAAGTGGGGGTAGCCAGTAATATAATATAGGCAAAGGATTTTATGACCAAGTTTGAATAATTTGATCCAGACTGTTCTCTAGTGACTCACTGCTACACTGTATGTAGAAAATTTTTTAAGGGTTGGGGGTGGGGGAGGAAGAAAATTGTTCATCTCAGTAGGAATGGAGCGCTCCTGCTGAAGGAATTAAAAAGGAAAGAGACAAATGTTCCTAAAATTACAAGAACTGTTTGAAGAGACTACTGTTTCAATGAAGGATATTTATAATAATAATAAATAATTTAAAAAAAAAAAAAAAGCAACCAAACCCACACAGCACAAGACAATTTACAATAAGTAATTTGTAGTTTGTTCCATGAACAGTTTATACTTTCAGGCCCCCCTGGACAGGATGCGCAGAGGCAGAAGGACTGGTCAGCACCATGCCCGTGTCACACGCTAACGTGGACTGTTGAGCTCTCATTAGCCTCAGCAACATGTAACGATGATCTGTCATTAAGGCAGCAGCCCTGCTCATCTCCCAGCTGTATATGGACAGCAACCCCAGCATGCATGGCATTGTGTATCTGCTTGGAAGCAAGGGGAGGGATTGGGATTCTGGGACAAGGCGCAATGCGGTGGGAGCACAGTCCCCCTGCTCGGAGTGGGTGTATTCCTTCTGCTCAGGCCAAACCAGTGGGCTTTCATTTTGCTGAATTCCAAAAGCTCTCAATTCTTCTTGCTCTGTATTGGAAGGGTTGGTTTTTCGTTGTTTTGCTGGTTCATCCTTACTGAGACAAAAGGAGTGCACTTGCTGGGGAGGGAAAACAAAAAAAAAAAAAAAAAAAAAAGAAATAAAAAAGTATCAAAAGAAAATCACAGGCTAAAAGAGGCAATCAGTGGGACAACCTGGTTGTGGAAGCCTATCCATACCTGATTATATGCTGTAAATTTGAGTCTAAGAACAGCAGAAAAAGAGAAACCTGCAAGGTTCTAAGTTGTATTTTTAAATTTGCAAGCTGTGTGGTAAGTCTGCTGTAGCATTGGTCTAAGATTTAATGGATTACTGCCTAGCTGAGCCAAAATGTTTGCCGTTACTGTTGGACCACTAAAGTAAACTGCTGCTTTTTCCAGTGCATTGGTGTGTACATGTATACTGACTCACATCCTCCATATGAACACAAAACCATTGCAAGTCTATCACTGTTGTTGCCATGGTACTGTAAAAACAAAACCAAGAAAGAAGATGGCCAATCATTGTGTGTACAGTTGAAATTGTAATTAATAGAGCCTGTTGGAAAAAAAACCACAAAACTGTTGCCTTTTTCTTGTATAAAAGAGGATTTATGACAAAATTTAGGTGTGAGGAATGTGATTAAGTGTTTATATTTCTAAAAATGGAAAAAATTTGATTCAGGGGATATATTTTAATGTAAACTGAATCAGGTATGTAAAGCTGTTTTAAAATGGGAGACTGTATCAGTAATTCTAAAGCTTTTGTTGGTTTGAAAATATTTCTTTCTTCATGGTGGGCCTGCTTATGTATTATTAAGCACTTGTATGCAGTCTATATTCTCCAGTCATCATTTCTTGCAACATGCTATAGGCAAAATGCTCTTTTCTGTGTCGATGAAAAGCAGTATGTGGGCCAATCTTTTTTATAAAACACTATGCATATATAAATACTACATTGTTCATAGCTTTATTTGACTTAATTGGGTTTATACATAACACTAGGATGAGTAGATGTGGACTTACCCAGTAAGAGCTTCTTTCCTTGGAACAGACACTATGTATATGATGTAGCAACAAAGAAGGAGAAAGTCTGTGAATGCTATTTTTATTATCAAATAAAGTTTTCCATACAAAGCATGCATGCGAGTGTAGTGATAAGATAAAGGAAGAACCACACCTTAATGTTACTTATTCATCCCTGCCTAAATTAATAAAACCATAGGTTATGGTCACCAAGGGCCATCTATTAAATATGTATTAATCATCCATTAAATATATATTATCATTTCACAAGCCTTAAAGTTTCCCAGTCTTCCAGGGTAAAATTTCTTCCCCTAAAGTAGTCAGAAACTGAAGGTTTAGTGAAGCAGGGTCTGTAATTGTGTCTGAGGTTTGTGTCATTGATTCTTCATAACACATAAGCACGTGTGACCAGAAAATAATCAAGGCAGCAACTGGAGGTTGTTGGTGCCATATATATATATATATATATATATATATATATATATATATATATATAAAATACATATATATATATATAAAATACATATATATATATGTGTGTGTATGATGTAAGTGTATACACACACACACACACATATATATATATATATATTATGTATCACCAAGGCTGTAGGTCGCCCATCTCTTAGTTCTTAAAATGCAGAAAGACTTTAAGACTTTTAAGGTTGAAAAATGTTTCTATTACATAGATTTTTAAAAGAACTTTTAAATCTTGCATAGTTTAACAGGCTCCACTCATCTATTTACCTGAAACTTCAAGCAACCTGGTGGGAGTCCTGGGAGCTAGAGAGAGTAAATGGTTGAAGGATTTGTATTTCCAGTCACAGGGATTTATCTGGTGCAGCCTGAGTCCTTGAGGGTATGGATATTTTAAATTTTAATCTCTTATGATGATCAATGCCTTTTTACTCTGAAACCATTTTGTTGTGGTATACATTGGCTATGCATTTTTACCTTCTGCTGTTGCTACTATTTTTCTTCTCCTTGTTCATGTTATCATTTAAATGATCTTGCATAGGTGAGTCTCAAGCTTTGGAAGAGTTGAGTCTCAGCTAAAGGTATTACATAGATAATACCAAAATTACAGAAACATTTAATTTTGAAAATACTGCAAGTTGTAAAAAACAAATTCAAAATGCCTTTTCAGTGGTGGCATCCTTTCTAGTGCTTCCAAACCCCCTGAGAGCTGGAGCCCTGCTGTGCAGCATGAACATTGCAGCTCCATGCTCTGTGGTGCAGCCTTAGTCACTTTAATTAATTCCAGCCTTACTTTTGACCAGAAAATATTTTTCAAAACTTCTAAAAATGAAAAGAACCTCTTTTTAGATTGTAACTTGGCTCCTGTTTTGTCAAACAACATCCTACAACTGTGAAGCTGCCAAGAAGATGAATTAGAGTCTGTTTCTTATGAAGAACGGGGAAGTTTCTGAAGTGGTATGTGAAAAAGCTGTGCAAATTAATTCTGTTAGGGTTTGGATTTGTTTTGGGGTTGAGTTTCACACCTTTTTTTATCAGTCAGACACGATCAAGTTCCTGAGCCATCAGTGTGCTCAGTCCTGCCATTTGCATTGATTAATTCCTAATTGGGAAAGTTTTGACTGCAGAGGGATTGTTCAGCCAACATGGGGAATTATGTGGCGTTTGATCTCTTTGGTTAGTCTGCACAAAACTTCTGGGTTAACTGAGCTGCATTTGCTGCCTTTATACATTTTTACTCAGTTCACTCCTTGAATATTCATCCCTTGGCATTGGAGCCAGTGTTTTATTTAATAGTGATCTTGTGTTAAACCATCTGCTGTAATATGCTTGTTTTATCACTGGAGTGGTAATTATAGATACTGTTCTCCTCCTCACTTTGATACCTTTTGTTGCAACAGGCTTTCAGCTCTGTCTCTTGGCTGACTGTTCTGCTGAAGAACATTATAAATGGCTCATAATATGTTCAGTTTTTTGGCTCTCATAAATAGTACCAGGAAAAGATGTCATTTATGACTCACTGCTGCCATCTGTAAATGTGTGCCTGTTAGGCCTTTTGGATTGTATTTTCTTAAGATTTATTTCTAAAAAAGGAAGAGTGGGAACTAAAAAAAGTATCCAAATTTACTTTGTAGTTGCTGTAAATCTCGTGAGTCTGAGATGATGCCAGTTTCTGTTTTGGATGTGATGCTAATCCATCAGCATTCCTTCCTGGGATATAATGAAGAGGCAGTAAAATGCCACCCAGATGCAAATGTTGGGGTTTCAAGACAGAGAGGAGTATAAAATGCATGGTGTCACAAGGACTGGTGCTCAATGAATGTAGAAATTCAGTGGTTGAGACTGACCATGAAAACCTGAGCTTCCATTCAGAGATTTTTTTTTTCCCCAGAATTTAAGGCATACTGTTTCTGAATTTCTGTGTCTGAATTCTCTATAAGTGCCCCAAGCACATCCTACAAAATAGGGTGCAAATGCCATTAAAATGCAGTGAGGTTTATGCATGAATTCAGCCTCAGGCAGTGTTTCCCCCTGTATTTTGGCAGAGTTTAGACTTTCAAATCTGGGTCTAGAGGCACCAGGAGATTAGCTGTGGCAAGTCAGGAGAAAATAATGCCCTGGCCCTTCTGCATCCATGTCAAACTTCTCTGCACAGCCCATTTGGTGATAATGAGAGCTGCAGTGATGAGCTCTTCACTGAAGCAGCAGAGATGAGCACCCACCATCCATGGTGCTGACTGGACAGATGAGGAGCTCTTACCCTCAGCAAATCTTCTTTGGCAGCATTTTCATTGCAAACCCTCCTTTCAAGGAACAGTCTGAGCCTCAAGATGCTGAAGTTGGAACGGGGGCGGTTTCATCTCCTTGAGAAGTCTCATTAGCTTTAATTTTTTTGCAGCAAAGAGTTTCTTAAAAGAGAACTTCTGAGGAGGTTTTGCTGCAGCAGGAGGGAGAGGTCATAGTCAAGCAAATCCAAATTGCTGGCATTGTACCTCAGCCAAGGTTCTTTTGGTCCATTCTTAAGGTGATGCAACTTTGGTGCTGACTATAAGAGTCAGGCTTATGTGGAATGGAGATTCCACCTTGCTTATGTAGATTTTGTAGACCAGGCTTCATCTCTGCCCCAGTGTCATCTATTACCAGTTTTAAATTTCCTTTCACTTGCATTAGTAAGAAATTTCAGTCTTCAGGATTTTTTTGTGTCACTGGCTGTTCAGGCTCATGTGCCATCACCTGACATCTGCTGTGGGCTAAGGGCATGTGTGTGCATATATTTGGATGTATGGCTGAGCTTAGCTGCATCAATTTGTTGAGTCAGGAAAACAGGATGGTGAGACTGTCCCTGCAAGCCTGGTGGCTCCTGTTCATATGAATGAAATTTTGAATTAGCTGCCTTGCTTCTTTCTAAGGATAGTCAGAAATAGGAATGTCTGGAGGAGGAAGTTGGCTGAGGCTCATTCCATATGGGCTAAAGAAAATATTGATTGGATGTGGAAGCAGCTTGGAAAGCTTCTTGAGAGCTTGGGCTTTTGTTCCATATAAATGAGCAGTGTTTTTTTCTTCATTGTTTCTCAGTAAATTCTTCTGGATCCTTTTTTTCCTTCTGAGACTCCAGTTTGCTTCAGGGACCCACAGGCAACTTCTTTCCTCTCTGTGTGATCCAACAATTGTCGCCATGGCTTTGAAGTGTGGAGTCTGCTGGCAAAGCCTTTGCCTCTGTGACCTCTGAACTGCAGTTGTGTAACTCAGGGCTGCCTTCCAAGGACACGAGGCAGTTTCTCTGCTGTACACTGCAGCAGACAGGGTCAGCACGTCCTGCTCCTACTCCTCTGTGGAAACAGAGGTCCTGACCACAGGCACGGAGAGCTGAGGAAAAGCCAAGAATCACCCTCTGAAGGTGCACCCAAGAGCCGTGTCCTACTGGTTTCCAGATGTGACATAAAAACTAAAATAAGTCATTAACTTTTGGGGGTTGATTCACAGTACTTGAATTCATTATTCTGTGAAATTATTTACTGAATGGTTAGAAGATGTTTAAAGATTGCCGTGCACATTATTTGCATGGTAACAACAGAAAGAGAACAAGAAAAGACCATAAGAATATTCATGGCATATGTTTTCTTGTTTCTTGCAGAGGATGCATTAGACATCTGTTTTCCTTCTCCAATCCCTTCTCTAGTTGGAATGATAACCTGATGAGACAGGTGTTTTTAGACAAAATGCTGGGGGTGTCAACATGAAATCATTTTGCTGGAACCCCAGAGAAAAAGTCTAAAGCAGTTCTTCATTGGTCCTTGAAAAGTACTGTTTTATAAAAGTGGTACTTTATGTCACTTAATATGCATTAAATAACCTGGAAAAGGTTTAATTCTTTATAAAAGGAACTACTGACTGTGTCTTCCTAACATGCCCTGACTCACATGGGCCCAGTTTGTTTTTTAAACCTCTGACTGATTACCCAGCTTGAAAGTTGACTGCCACTGGATTTCCTTGTGCTCTTGGACAGCTTGGTCAGAAGTCTTCAGCTTAATTGTGCAATAACAATGCAAAAATATGCAAATATGCAAACTATAAATGGCTCTGAAGTGCTTCAAGTGACAGCACACACAGTTTTGATGTGGGAGCCTGGCACAAGCCTGTGTGAGGGACCTGTACCTGTTGGGCACATCCCTGCCTGGTGCCTTCCAGCTGCCCTCACAGCTGGAGCAGCTGGGCCTTGGGGGCTGCTGGGCTGTGTTTATTGCAGCACTCAGCACTGTGGGCTGGTAGGCACACAGCTCTGCTTCCCTCCTGAGTGCATCTCTGGGAGCATCCCAAACCAGATGGGAGCTTTCCTCCCAAAGACCTCCAGGTGAGGGCTGGTTCCTTTTGCTGAGAGTAGTGGTTAACACTGCCATCACCTGTGGCAGTGCATCAGCTCAAGTATTTTACCCTGAAATTCTGCCTATCCTAGAGATTAATCTTGGTTTGTAAGTAATATTAATGATTGTATCTTCTGTTATTGCATTGCTTCAGCATATTGTGAAAATCCATATCCCTCTGCTTACTGAGGATTTCATTCATCTGCCCGACTCTTCTAATTCCAATTATGACTTAATAAAGAGAGAGCCTTCCAACAACTTCATGGCAGTTACAGATTATTAATCCTTTCTGTGCTGACGTGTTTCACAGCAATGAAATCTCATGATTTTCTTTTGCATCAGAATTTCTTTTTGAAAAGGATGCACTCTAATTCACTGAGCCAAAAATAGACACATGCTGTCTTCAGGTTTAGGTGTACTTTACTCCCTGTTCAGTGTGGAAAATGATCCATAAGGATAGCTGTTCAGAAAGAAAAATCAAATTAATTTCAAAGTGTTAAGTAATTAGACAAGTAGACTGGTGAGCTTATTAGAAAATGTCCATCTGCTTGCTTGCAGTTCTCTGCAAAATGAGGTTTGGTTTGCAGTATTTTTTTATAAATATGCTTCTTCTACTTTGTGTTACTTAGTTTGCCTTCCTACCTGAAATCTTCTATAGCTGCTAAAGCCTGATGATTTATATCACTGTCTTATTGTATCTCTTTTGATAAAGTGGCATCAAGTTGATTCCTTTATTTTCGGCATGTTCCTTCATTTCCAGCACGTGCTTTGTCTTTATCATTTTTTACTGCAAAGCAGAGCAATTCATTCTTTCTCAGTCTATGGTTCCTACAAGGTCTTTTGCTAAAGGCAGGATGTTGTGAGGTTTTGGGCTTCATTTATCACAGCAGAACTGCATCAACAGTTTTGCAGCAAAATGGAGAGGATGGGTAAACAGTGAAAAGCTGAAGCAGCAGATTTCATACATCAGGCTATTAGCAAAAACTGATTTTCCAATTTTGCACAAAAACAGAGCAACTTTTGTTTGTGTGTAGTCCTGCCAAACCCACATTAACTGTATTTAATTTGATTGCTTAGAGTCCAGATGAAAATGCTTTTCAAATAATTAGTTGAGTGTAATCATGGAGATGCTGATTCCCAAAAATGCCTTGCTGAGGAAAGCAGAGAGGCAGACGCCCGAGACTTGCAGAAGTCAGGGGACATAATCATTTAATTAAGAGCCTTCCTGAGCAAGGTCAGGAATGTTCATAGGAGTTAATGATCAGCGTTCTCTCAACCTATGCCAGAAACAACACCGCTTGCGGTCTACTGATTAATGGTTTTCGTGGCTTCCTGTCCTTGCCTTTTTTTCTTGAGCACTCTGACAAGGATCTCCATGTCTGGGACTTGTTTCACATGGGCTATCAAGTGGCAGTGCCCCTCAGGAGCACATTCAAAACGTGGTTGTGGCTTTGTGTCCCATTGCTGTCCTCTTGCTCCACAGGAAATTCCTCTCCGGGAAACTTTCCTCACATTGCTTTGCTTGCTCTGCTTTGTGGTGCTCAAGTTCTCCAGAGCAGAAAATGGCACTGCACTGAGGACATCCATTCATTGGGCCATGCTGGAGAGCAGCTCTTCTCCCTTATGATCACTGGTAGCAAGTATTTAGAGGATTTCTGTTTTGCCACAGGTCCTTACAGTCCCTATTCCAGGCAATGCTCCCATCCCTGCCATGGTGGAATTTCATAGCTCAGCCTCAGGTGTGTTCTCAGACTCAGGAGACGCATTGACATCTTGGGTATCACCAGATCCTGGCTGGGGGGCTTCAGTAGCATCTGAAGGACACAGACCAGGATGCTGTGCTGCCCTTTCCCTCAGTAAAGCCCTCTGCACTGTCAGTGAACACAATTTTATACTGAAATTAAGATGCTGAAAAACAGAAATACCCAGAACTATGTGGGTGATTCAAATAAAATAGTGTTTCCATAGCAAAGAAGTAGTTATAGACTACATAATGGTCTAGAGTTATTAAAGAATCAAGAGAAGATGAAGTTTGAGTATTTTCTATGGTGGAAGTGAGCCAGTAATGGTAAGGGAAAGGCAGATGTTGAAACAGAGATAAAGCCAAGTGCACAAAAATCCATTTTCTTAAAACCAGCACAACAACAAAAAAGGCCTGTCAGAATGATAGTCAGGCTAGCATTTAGCTCTTGATGACTAAGTTAACAACAAAAAGACTGAAAAAAACAAGCAATAAGAAAAGGTAAGCAACTTAAAAGAGATTTCCACTCAAAAATGTTTTCCATTTCTTCTTTCAATTTTGTCAAAATGTTAACCTTTGGAAAATCACGTTTTCCTATAAGCATGTAAAAAAACCAAAAAACCCCACCTTAAGCATCTCACCTTTCAAATATAACCATGTTTTCCCTCTCTTGGTACACCCATAAGAAGATCTGGCATTGGACATGTTCCTGTGTAGTGTAAGTATTAGAGATAAAGTAGCAGAGAACACTGAGGAAGTGGGGAAAGCCTCAGACTGCTCTCCCCCACACGCTGTGGTGCTCTTCCTTTGCATATTTAGCAGGGTTAAAACTAGGTCAGAGTGGCCCTGCCATGTGCTGGGGCTGTGGCTGTGACATTAGCCCGGAGCTGCCTGTGGCTGCTGTCAGTTTGCAGGGCTGGTGGAGCCAGCCAGCCTCATCTTCCTCTTGCAGACCATGCATAAAGCACAGGGAGTCTGCAGAGGCAGCAGGAGGGCTGGGGAGGGATGGAGGAAGCCTGGGCCAAGTGCTTGCAGATGCCTCAAGGACCAGCAGAACATTGATGGTGAGGCCATGGCCAGGAAGGAGCAGAGGGCTCTGTTGGAGGAACAATGCTCCCCCTCAGGGCATGGGCCTGGATGGCAGCAGGGCTCATGGCTGGGGAAAAGGGAGGATTTCATGCAGGCAAAGGCTTTGTCGTTGACATGGACAGGGTGGGGGATAAGATCCGTGGGCAGGGACACTTGGGTTAAATGCAGTTCTGCCTGTCAAGCACCTCATCTCCCCTTGCTGAAGGAAAGCAGGACACGTTTCTGCCCCGTGTGATACCAAGAGCACACCAGCACGCAGCTGCTTGCCACCATTTGGTGCCCTCCCTTTTTGCTTGAGCCAGGGACTGAGCCCTGAGCCAAGTGTCAGCATCAGAGGGGATGAAACGGGCTGTGCTAGAGACAATGGGATGGGATGGGACAAGAAATGGGATGCAAGAGGCAGCAGTGCCTCAGAGAAGTTGGGCTCCAGCAGTCTGGGAAGGGTTCTTGCCTCCAATGGTGGAGGCAGCCCATTTCCAGTGGAGCCTGGGGACCAGAGGGTCCCAGTGGAGATTCTGAAGGCAGAAGGAGACAGGACCAGCCTGGCTGGGATCAGTCCTCATCTCTTGTGCTGCTGTTATCCTATTATCCTAGGAGAAGCAGAATATTTCACTGGGAATACTGGAACCATTCTGTATTTGTTGTATAAATGGGCTCTTAGGCTTGGTATCCAGGCAGGGGCTGGCTCTGAGAGTCCCCCTGGGTGGCACACCCCGTGCTGGGGAGAATTCACTGTCCCCAGCCCTGCAGCCCCCATGTCCCCTGGGGCAGCTGGGGCAGGCACCTTCTGGGAGAGCTGGTGGTGAATTTGGGGCCAGGGTCAAGCAGAGCAGGAGCTTTCAGAGACCTTCCAGCTGGGAGCTGAGCAATAGCTTCCAAAAACTGAGGATGCAAATCTCAGTGCCCTCCCAGGCAGCTGCAGTGTGTGGTGCAGCTCAGGACAAGAGATTTGGAGGAGAGGATTTTCTACCAGAGCAGATGGATCTGGCAGCAGTAGATGTGACAGTCCTGGGCAGATTCTCACTTTGAATGTGCTGGTTGCTGTCAGCAAACAGACACCTGCAGTTTGTTTGGTGTGCATGCACACATGTAGGTGCTCCCCAGTTTCCCTCCAGGATTTCCTGCATGCTAAACTTGGCCAAAGACTGTCAGGTTTTTTTCCACCACCGAAAAAGTGAATCTAATGGGTTCCTTGAATCAAGGTTTGAATGCATCAGATAACCTGCCCTTATCTAAATGCAGTCTGTTGGGTTCTCCTGGCTCTTGGCAGCAGCTCAACCCTGGGGTGACTTTCTCACCCTTCTGATAAAGGCTGCTTGTCAGATAAATCCACTGTGGCCTTGGGGTGAAGGGGGAGATGGCTCTTCCAAACTCTGAAGGTGTGGGGTGGTTTTCCCACAACATTTATGTCAGTCCAGCATCTGAAGAGAGTGTTTCAGGCTGGGATTTGGCCATGGGAAGTAGGAGTCAAGGTGAGCAGGGGCTCTTTGGTCACTGGCAATAGAAGAGGGGAAGACAAATGGGCTGCCAAAAGCCACGGTGAGCTCAGTGTGCAGCAAGGCCTTTGGGTGTTCTGTCACAGGCACTGGTGGCAAACACAATTCAACCCCTCTGTGATCCCACTGGGGATGGGGGCACTGGAGGATGCCAGGGGCAGCTGTGCAAGTCAGGCACCCATCTGCATGGGAGACAGACAAGAAACTTCTGCTCCTTCTGGAGCTGGCCTGCAGCCCGTGTCCCTGGGGCAGTGGGGGTAAATCTCCCATTGTGTTGGGGATGGGGGCGGCATGCTGGATGCTCCAAGGAATATTATACCTGAAATTCTTTATCAAGCACCCACATGTTTATCTTGGAGAACTTGAGAGAGTTATGAATCTGCTGAGTGTGTGTCAGGCTGGGGTGGAGAGCACAGGAACAATGATTGCTGTGGCAGGCAATATATTATGGCTGGCTTGCCAGCTTGGAAGTTGAATGCAATTATTCTTTGTGTTTGCTTTAGCCAGGGATAAGAGACTGTTTTGCTTTCTCAGGTGTTTTTGAGTCTTTTAACTCTGCCTTTGTCTTGCTGGGTTTGGGAATTAGCTCCTAAGTGTTTGTGCATTCTTCCCTCTCAAGCTGGAGGTTATTTGTGTGTTTGTGTGGAATGAAGCAGGTTTTCTGTATGGGATATTACCTCATGCTCCCTTAATTGCTTTGCTGCTGCTGCAGTTTTGGAGGGGAAGTGGCACAAAGAAGATGAAGCAGCATTTCTGTTTGAGAGGAACAAAACCCAAAAGTGTGCTGTTTATTTAAGAAGCTGTTGCCAGGCTTGTGAAATCAGCCTTGGTTTGTATAGTTCTCCTACTGCAAGAGAGGAGAATAAAAAGAAAGCATTCCAGTTTAGGTTAAAGGGTTAAAGGGCAAGACCTGAAAAGGAGACAAATATGTCCAAACAGAGGCATTCAGAAAACCACAGTGGCAAAAAATTTGTCCTCTCTTCTTGCATAAGCTGTCACCCTGCTAATGTGGCTCTCTGCTTCTAGAGCAGAATTGCTTTGCATCTGGCCAGCTCAGAGCTGGGGCACGGAGCATAAGTCTGTCAGTCCTCATCCATGCAGCCATGCCCTTAGTGTGACATTATTGCCACATGTGCAGCTGGTAATAATTTTTTGGGGGAGCATTATTGAGTTTGACATTGACATAGCAAGGATTTTGTAGGATATCTCCAGATTTTGTTCCTGCAGGGAAGAGGAACCACGCTGTAATAACTCACCATCTGATTTACCTAGAGATGTCACATAATATTCCCTCTAAACGGCCTGCATGAGTAGAGATGGGTAGAGAGAGAGATTTTTTTGTTCCTTAATTCGCTGGGAATAATTCATTGCCTGACAGCTGTGCTGGTGCCACGAGTAGGTGCATCCCTCCAGAACAAGCCCTGACAGTCCACTCAGCACCCACTTTGGCTTCACAGCATCTGTGCTCTTGCAGTGTCTCTGTTATGCAACCTCTGGGCCCCTACCCACAGTCTGTTGACGTTCATTTATTCATTTGATTTCATCCTCACAAGCAGAGCCCGCTGTCATTTCCACGTTACAGAGGGAGGCTGGGAACATGTTGACACAAGGCTTGGGCTCATGTCTGTGCTCAGAGAGCAGATGGGGAAAGCTCTGTGCTCACCAAGGAAAAGAGGGTATTTAAGGACATCTTCCCTCTGTAGAGAGGCTCTGTTGGATGAGACGATCAGAAGTGGGACTTGGTTTCCTTGAGACAGGTCAGAGTGAACATTTCGTCCTGTTTGTGCAAAATAAAATTCCACTTTATATGGGTGGGAAGAGGCAATAGCTTTGCATGGTTCAGTACAAACAATCCAAATGCTCTGAATATCTGAAAAATTCATTGAAAAATGAATCTGAAAGGCCAAGCAAGAAGAAAATTGCTCTGAATCCTCCAAAAGACTGGGATCCAGTCTCCCTTGGTGAAAATTAGTAAAAACACTGGAGCACTTGAAAATGGCACTCCCAGCTCTGCAAAAGAGGGAGGAAGCTCCAAATTCCTCAGAAAAGGCAAATTTTCAAGTCTCTTTTCCCTATTGCTTTGTGCCTAGAAGCACCCCTTGTTGTGTGAGGAATGGACAGCTTGCAGTAGGCACACAAAAAAGATTTAAAAGTGATTTTTGGGCTGGATGGTTTCATGTTTGCCCAGGACTCTTGGGAGGGGACTGGGTGGCTCTTACTTGAATTCTTCCTGTACTCATCTGTCCAGCTAATGCTCTTCTATCAGTCCACACCCCCAACATGTGTCTCCCACATTCCCAATTTGATCTGGCAGCTTGACACAAGAAATATGGTGTGGATAAATTTCTCATTTGTATTACAGGATAAAACCTGCTTTTTAATTGTGCCATTTGGAGAGGAAACTAAGGGTGGATAAAACTCTCCTTAAAAGGTGAGAGCAGCAGGTGCCATTTCGTTTTCTGTGGTTGTCTGCTGGTTCTGGAGAAAATGGATCTTGGCTGGGAGACAAAACCAAGGAATTGGTTTTTCACCTATGGAATTCACCCATTGAATAATATTCTGCAGGTGAGAAAGGTTTCAGTGATAAGGGAAAAGAGGCACTTTCTTGATGCTAAATGCAGGTCACCTGGAAACCCTGACTTTAACCTTAGAACATCTTCATTTGACCTCCTGTCACAAACCAACCAAGGCTCTGAAATGATCCACTTTATCTCCTCACAGGTAATGATCCTGCCTCCCTGTAATTTTTATCCAAAGTAGTTATGCTGTGAAAATGTGATGACTGCCTCTGCAGCACTCACCTGCTTCTATAATGGGATAATTGCAGTTAAAGCTAATGTGGCTTTAATTTCGTGCTATTATTGGGTTGCTGGTAGGTAAATATACAGAAGATGGTCTAACAAAGCAATTTGAAATCTCCCACGGTGTGCTGTTGGAAGGACTTATCAACCACGAGTGAACAGCACAGTCTTAATCAATATTTGCAGAATTGCTGGAGAGGAGATGAAGAGGGGAGCTAAAATGGGATGGCTTGTCCCTCACTTTGGTGCTTTGACAAAAGCTCAGGGCTTGGGATTAACCGTGGGGCCAGCACTTCTGCCGTGCTGCTGGTGCAAGGCCCAGGAACGGTGGCTCCCAGTCCTCCTTTGCCAGAGATGTTCAGAGATGTTCCTGAAGCCGAGGGACTCTTGTGTCACCACAGGTGAGGCCAAAATCATTCCCTTTCTCCTGCTCTGGAAAGGCATTGATAAGAAATGTTCCCTGAGCACCTGTGAGTGCTGGATGCTGCCAAACTCCCTGTTGACATCCCCTGGGCTGACTGAGGACCAAACTTGAGTGCTCAGCAAGCTTGGACTTGGATATCCTCTTCCACTAATGGAGAAAAATGCCGATTGCTTGGTCTGCCCTGCATGGTTTCACATAAAAGCTGAGCTGATGTGTTCCTGTAGGCTGGTGAGGAGCAGCACCTGGTCTCTCCTCCGAGGGGAAACTCATCAGGGCAATTAGAGGAGTTGTCTCCACACAGGTAAGAAATGGACTCTTAGTCCTTCACTGGATGTGTTTTGTCCATGGCTCTTCCTTTCTGCACAAGGATTTTTTCCAGCAAGCTTTTTTTTTTTTTTTTTCCCCTATTATTCAATTTCTGCTTCAGTCCCCTCATTTGGAAAGGAGCGGGTGCAGAACAATGCTGGATCTCCAGCTCTCTGGCGTTCTTTGATTTCCCATATTGTCCAAAAGCTCTGTCATCTCAGTCAATAGCATGCTCAGCCCTTCAGCCATGCAGGGAGCATCAGCTCTCTTGTTAGTCTTCAGACACTCAGTTCTTTACTCTGTTTTTGCTTTTCATTTTTCTATCTTGCTCACAGCCATATTTTTCACCTTATGGAAATCCTACCTGGTGTGTTCAGGCCTTAGTGGAGATACATGCTGTTTGTCAAGCAGCCTCTCCAGCTGCTTTCCTTCAATTCATCTCTGCTTAGAATTCAGCCCCTGACTTTCAAACCAGGCAGGATTGCAGCAGCCAAATCCTGCCAGATTCACATGTTAAAATTCTGTATCCCATGTATGTGGAAATAATTTAATATTCCTGAATATGGAGGAAGTACAGATTCTTCTGCAGGGGATGGAGTTTTGACTCTGATTAAGCTCCTAAAGGTAGTGTTACTATATGTTGGTAATGAATTTTTGGATAAACAAATTATTCTAGACTAATATTTGTCAAGAAAGAAGTTCCTTTATTTATGTTTATGCTTTGTGGCTCAAGTGTAGGATAACCAATTCAATTTCTCCATTTAATTAATGCTCACACGGCAGCACCTAGGGATGCCCAGCAATTAGGAATATGACATTTGACTCAGCAAACCAAAAAGTCGTGGTAAAAAGTGATTATTGTTATTTAAAAATGCAATTACTATTTGGCCCAAGGCAGGTTTGGCTCTCCTATGACTGCCGAGGAGATGCAGGCTGGACATAAAGGGCACTTGGTGCTGCCTGCTCTGGGTGATGTAAATGTTTTGTGACTTCTCTCACCTTAGCAAAGGTGCAGTGCCAACCTGTTACAGCAGCATTCTTAATTGCTCTGTAACAACACTTCCATTGTTGCTTGAGTATGCACTGTGGCCCTGCCTTCACCCCACCCCTGCCCTCGGAGCCCTTGACATTAACAGCTATTGATGGATGAGCTCGTTTGGACTTGTTTTGAATCCACTTGGAAATTTCGTGTTTGAGAGTTCAGTGCTGATGTGCCCGAGTTCAGTGCTGAGGGAGAGGAGGATGCTGGCAGAAGGAGAAGGAATTCCAATGGGAAAAACAGTTGGAAGGGAGAGAAATGCCTCTCCTCACCACCTCAAGACCCAGCTGGTGGGGAAGAGTCAGAGGCAGAGCTGGGAATGGAAAATGCAGTACAGATGGGGATGGGAGGGAGGCACGTATTTGGCTTATTCCTGAAGCTGTGCTTAGCAGTGGATTTTATTCTTGTCTGAAAATTAACTTAGTTAAGAAAGTGAAATCTGTCTTACAAGGAAAAATATCTGTTGTACATGTGATGGGCTGAAAAGGACCAGACCATGGAAACTTAGGGATTTGACTTTTTAAAGAAATCATGTCCTCTCTCCCCACCTTTCCCACTCTGCTCTCTCAGCTCAGGCATATGGAAGAACAGGATTAGCGCAGACACACAATTCTGACTGACATGGAAAAGGCAGTTTTCACCTCAAGGGAACTGAAAAATATCATCAGACACAGGTTGGATTATATAAGGTCAGGTGCTGTGCGAGGCTGCACTGATCGCTGCCACGTGCTGAGGGCCCATCCACTCCCCCAAATGGCTGGGCAGATCAGCAGGGGGGCTTAGGAGAAGTTAAGATGACATAAATTAATCTTATATTGCTTTCAGCATCTCCTCCAGCATGTGAGCTCCCTCTCAGCACCATTTATTAGTATTAATACCTGCTCCACTCCTTGCATCACATCTGGATGGCTGGCAGGATACAATAGAGGGCAGGAAGGATTTCTGTGTCTCCACTCCACTGGTCAGGAGCTGGATGCTCTGTTTGAGCCATGCTTGCTTTGAGGGCAATTTGTAAGCCTTTGCTTGAAGCACAGCCACCAAGTCAGTTGTACAAGCAAAGCTGATCTGAAATCCAAGCCCCTGATAAATCCCTTCAATGCTGACCTAATGAGTTCTTCATGACAAGAAGATTTCTGCTGTGAGATTCTGCTCATTCAACAAGCTATTTTTTATTTTCTAAACTGGTGGTGAGGACTGAAGAAATGGTCTCACACAGAAAAATGAGGAGCAATGGCACTTTGTGAGATTAATTGGTGACTCTATGGGTCTCACTGTCAAACACCAGATGTTCTGGCTTTTGTAAAGAAAAAAAAAAAAAGTGGCTTAATTTAGATTTACTTCATTAGCTGCTGATGTCACTGCATTCCACCCTATTCAAATAATTGATAAGATTCCTCTCTTTCCTTCCCAAGAGACTCATTTTCCTCTTTGAATTAATTATGAAAGGTTGATTTGAGGAGGAGTGGGACAAAAATCTCCAACCCTGCTTTCCTTCTTTCCTCCTTGCAGAGGAGAGTGTCTCAGGGAAGGTCTGGATCCACATGGATTGTGGATAGGGGAGCAAAGCCAGCCCTGTGGGGCTCCTCAGGCCATGCCCTGTGCAGAAACCTCCTCCTAAAGCAGGGCTGAGGGACCAGCACAGCCTCTGGTGATGCTGACACTCCCCACTGACATCAGGAGTGCTGAAATCAATGCTCCAGCACTGTGCCTAGGGCTTGAAGCACCAGCAAAAGTGTCAGAGTCTC
Source organism: Ammospiza caudacuta (assembly GCF_027887145.1). Lineage (NCBI taxonomy): Eukaryota > Metazoa > Chordata > Aves > Passeriformes > Passerellidae > Ammospiza > Ammospiza caudacuta. The sequence goes on along the minus strand of NC_080604.1, from coordinate 16,289,793 downwards.
TTCTCCCTCATTGTGGGAGGGCTGAGGTGGGGAGGCTGATCCTCTTAATAATTGTTTAATTTCTTAAACAATTATTTAAGAAAAGTTTATTGATGTTTCAAGCAAACTCATGCTGCTGGATGCTTTGGGGATGTTTTTAAATGGCAAAACCCAGAGCCTCTGCACAGCCACAGAAGGGCTGTGCAGGTGCCAACCCTGTTCTGTTCTTTCCTCCTGGGTTCCCAGCCTGGGATCCTGTCCTGTTCTCCTGCACTGAGCTTCAAGACCTCAGTGCAAGATGCAGATGGAGCTATTTGAGGTCTTTAAAAAACGGTGTCTTAGATGACTAATTATCATGAGCTGACTAATAGCTAATGCTTCTGGGCACGGCTGTACCTACAGTAGCCAAACATCTTTATATTTGCTAAAAATGAGGGGAAAAAAAAAAGATGAATTTTGCCTAAGCTGGAGCTTTTTCCAGGTCAAGTCTCTTCTTATTTAACTGTTAATCTTGAAGTATTACATAAAGTTTGGGGCTGTGAAAAACTTCTGCGAAGTCAGGGCTGAGTTAATTAAAAGGAAATCTTTTCTCTCTGGAGGTGCTGTGTCAATCTGGGCAGCACAGGGCCATCCCATGGGATCTTCCCAAGGAGACACCTCACACACCTGCTGCTGTGTGTGCAGGGTTTGGGTCTCTTTGGGGGACGATGCAGCGACCTCCCTCTAAAATCTCCACAGAGCCCCAGCAGGCTCTGCTGAAACAGAAGGTAAAAAGCACTGCTTTAAACCAGCCACGGGGTTTTGTACTGACATCAGTGAGATTTAAAGTTGCTGTTCAAGGTGAGTGCCCAGGGTGCTCAGAGAATCAAGGCTGAATTGTCCAGCAGTGCAGGAGAGGCCACATTTTTTGCTGAGATGTTTGGCTTTTCTCATATCCACTATGTCCCACCTTGGACTGCTGACCCCACAGTCTCACCCAGAACCAGATATTTCATTGCCCTTTTGAGCCATATTGTTATGGGTGATTTTTTCCCTTTCTTCCCAAGAAGGTTCCCGTGTTGGTCACACTGGTCAAGATTGGGTTTCTCACCAATATTTTTGTTTTCCCTTTTCTTATGGGAATTTCCTTCCACAAAGACCTTGAATTCTCTGTAGGAGCCTTTGGCAGCCTCCTTCAGGGCTCAGAGGAAGAAAGATGAGGCCACATCCATGCGCATTATCCAGCATGCCAGCAGTCACCTCTATTTCTGTAGCACCTATGGGAGCTGCAGACCATGCAGTGTGTAAAGGCTGCAGAGGATGGAGAAGGAAAACCCTCCTGGCTGCTGTAATTCAGCCTTGCTCTGTTGGCTTGTGACCCCAGGCATGCTAACAAATTGTGTGTGTCAGAGGCAATAAGTGATGTGAAAACGGAAGATCACCGTGTGTCATTTAAAATCACAAAAGGTTTAAAATATTTGCCAGGCTTCAGTCAGTTTGCACAGGATGGCTTTTTACTTTTATGTGTGGTAATGGGCATGTGCTTGGATGTAAAAGCTTCCTAATAGCCACCATTTTAGGGAGCTCATTCCACAAAGGAGTCTCAAAACCAAACTCATCTTGCCACACTGGCATGTGAACTGTGAGCTTTAAACAATGGTTTAAAGAAAAGTGTATTGATGTTTCAAGCAAATTCAGTTTGCTGGATGCTTTGGGGTTTTTTTAATGTAAAAACCCAGGCTACACCAGCAGAGATAGGTCTAATTCAGTTATTTGTTTTACTTTCTTTCTGGGCTGACTTCACTTTCCCCCCATTCAACCTTTTGCTGACTCAAGCAGTGGTAATCAAGGTTTGACACCTGCATGTCTTTAATTGTAGGCTGGCACCTGATTGTAGGAGCAGTGCATTCATTGTAATAACCAGGAGAAGAAAGACGTGTGACATTTTTGGGAGGGAAGGTGCGTGCCTGGTGAAAAATTAGGCGAGTACTTCAATTCCCTATTGACAGCCAGGACGTGCCTTATCAGCCATCTCATCGTGCCTGTGTTGAGCTATCAACAGCTGTGATATCACAGCTGTCAGCTCCTACAACCTTGAGACTTATGATTAACAGGATTTCCTCTTCAGTTATTAAAGCAATAACAAGAGATGCTCTGTGGGAAGCAGCAGAATCTGTGACAATTGAATGTGCTGTTTCCCTGAGATACATCTCCACTTATTTGCTGGCAGGAGGCATTAAGCAGCACACTTTTAATACCTGTGGGCAGGCAGAGCTCACCAAAGGTGAACAGGGTGAGCTCCCTTGATGTCAATATCAGTGTCAGACCAATGCTGAGGCTTTGGCTCTGTGTTAGCTCTTCAGTGTTTTGTCTCTGGTGGGACCTAGAGACAGCCAGGGCTCTGGGGTGGACGTGCTGGGACCTTCCTGTGAACTGACTACACGAAGGACTTCAAAGGGACTTTGAATTATTAAAGTGGCCTAACGTTGGGTGTCCAGAACATGCACTAAATAAGACAACTTTTGAAAAGGATAAATTTAGACCTGATGAATAAATAAAAGGGTTCAGAAACCAATTTCTCCTCAACCTTATATATACCCTCAGCAGGACAGACGGTGCCCTCGTGTTGGACTTTGAGTCCCACCTTTGCTGTGGACTCCAGACAGATCCCCCTGGGTCCCTGATGCATCATCCTTCCCATTTCCCATGGAAGGGGCTGGCCTCAGCTCCCCAGTGCTCCCAGAGCTGCCCCAGTCCTGCCTGCCACATCCAGCCCCTCTACTGAGGCTGTTAGTGCTGGTGCCTGGCAGGCAGCTCACACCTTCTGTGCGTATCACCTGGGGTATGACAGCTGTCGCAACTCTTTTTAAGAGGGCATGGATCCCATCATAAGTACATGGATTGCTCCTGAATGTCCTAAATTTGGCAATTCCTGTTTAACTCGTCAGCAATCTGTATTTCCCTGTGTGTGTTGAACTTGCTCATGGCAGAAGTCATTGCCAAGAACACTTCTGCCTTCTGCTTTTATTCTCTGTATGTATCACCAGGGCACAAGAGCAACCAAAAATCCATTTCTTTCTCAGCCATTCTTTGGTGTCAACTCCAAAACAAGCCCTTGCTGTTCAGCCAGGAGCTCAGAGACACAGTGGAGGTGAGGCAACAAGAGCACAGGTTCTGTGTCACGGCTGCAACTTTGGGAATCCCTGAACATGGGAAGTTCTTTGTCTGGTCCCAGTGGGCTTGTAAGGTCTGTAGCTATTCCTTTTCTTCTGTGTCCTCTCTGGAAGATTAAATCACTGCTCTGCCTTTTCTAGAAAGATTTAGGGTGAACTGGACCAGAATGTCTGCTAGAGTCAGCTGGGCCTACTAGAAATGATCAAGCAAAACTGAAATTTGGCATTTTGTGGACCAGCTCCAGTATGGATGGCTGCCTGTCTATCCATCAATGTACACAAATGCACTTGTCTGTCTTTCTATCTTGTCCTGTAGCAAACTACTACACACATATATAAAATTATATTTCATGATTCACAGAAGTATTTATTGCCTCATAAATCCCTCTGCAATTCTGGACATTTCATCTTTTCCTCTGATATTTTTGGCGTAAATCTGACAAATAAACAAAAAAGCCTTTCATTTACTGGCTGCTGTAATCAACCAGCTGTAAGACGAGGTGGCAAAGTTATTTATATTTTGCTCAGAGAGAGTAATTCTTTTTTCTCCTTCCACGTGGCAGAAAAAATGCTTTGGTAATGTCGAGGCTTAGATTTTCCTTTGAAACTGCCTCTAGTTGGCTTGCAAGACAAATGAATGTGGTTCACTTGCATTAAAAAAATGTTTTATAACCTTTCTATACAATGAAAACGATGTGTGACATGTAAATAATACAGAGGGAAACTTGCATCCATTAACATTTGTGAAAGGAATAACAAAGGAAAATGAAGCTGCGAGCGATTTCTCGCCTGACCTGGGGCTTTGCAGTTCATCAGCTCAGTGGTTCTCTGTTGCTTTCCAGCTTATTTCAGGTCAGCATGCCTCAGTGCACGATGCACTGAGGACTCTTAGGCTAACACTAAATGGGGAGTTTCCATTGGAGATAAACTTACTTCAGCACCAAGGTCAGAATTCTTCAATGTCTGAGATGCCTCTTGAGGGATGTTGGTGTGTCCGTGCTCACATCCTCAGGCAGGCTGGAAGGTCCTCTTGGAAATCGAGGAACTCATATCCACTCTTCAGGAAATTTTTCTTAATCTTTCTAGGCTAGAATTTGCTGCCAATTTGATTCCTTGAATGTCGGGTATTTTAGACCTCATATATATATATATATATATATATATATATATATATATATATATATATATTTCTACACTTTTTTTCCCCCTAAAAACTGCTTTCCCATTAAGAATGAACATTTCCTTGAAATGCTTTGTCTTTTGTCCATTTTCTCTTACCTTGAGAAATACTCATCTTTGTGTGCTTGTTTACTCCTAAGATGAAAAAGTACCTTTTCTTCCCAGTCACCATGCACGAACCTACAATAAAAATGAGGCATATAAGCCATCAGAGACATAGCTACAGGCAAGGAGCAAAGTGGGCTTAGTGACCTTGATGTGCACGCTGGAGTTGTTATGGCAACAGGCAAGTGAAATGACTGTTGCTAAGGCTCAGAGAGAGGAGGCAATCTCAGTCCCTTAGTGGTCATTATTCTCTAGTAACTTCATTTTGAGTTTGCTGCAAGCTACACTGCGAAGTGAACCAGCAAACCACCCTAAATACTTAGGAGAAATATGAATGGGAGGGGTTTTCTTTGCATTTCTCTTCCCACTGAGCCCCTGGAGTGACAGAGCCAGGAGCAGCCACAGAGGTTTTAGAAAACTGGGTGAAAAAGGGAAATAATTCCCAGTGGCTGTTGGGATCCATGGAGTGCCAGAGTTCAGGAGCAGTGGATGGTGCATGCTGGCCCCCTGGAAGAGCAGGAAGCATAATTTTATTTTTATCATCAAAAAATAATGATTTTCAGATTGTATTTACACACAACAAATTATAGTACTATCCCCAACAATACTAGAAAGTTTGACTGTTTTCTTCCTTTCCTCCAGTTGGCTTGATGGAAAAGTAGGAAGATTTTATATTTTGTTCTTGGTTGACCAGAGCTGGTTTTGCTATTCCTCTTAGGTGTGTGAAGACTGGACTAAAGTGTAGTCAAACTGGGTGAAAAATAATTAATTTTAACAGATAAAAATAAAGATACCCTTTAAGCAAGTTAAATGTTGTAAACCAATCTTTTGGCATGAGTTTTGTAAACCTTAAGGAGGTTTAAGGGTTTCAGCAGAATAGAATGCTGTCAGGCTTCAAGAAAACAGCAAGTGTACAAATAGCAATGCCAGTTTTCATTGAAGATGGCAAAATAAAAGAGCCATGAAAAATCTTAATCCCAGTAACATTCATGGAAATTGAATGCACAGTGGGAAAGCGCAGTCAAATTGCATTTTGCTGCGAAAATACATTTGGAAAATCACTGTTCCTGAATTCTTTCATAGACCAAAGCCAAAAACGAGGAGAGCCTTTCCCTAAAATAAATCCACAAGCCCCCATATTATACACACACCACCAAATCCCTCTGAAATGTCTCTGAGGGCTCTGGTGTCCTGTTCCCTGCTTGTGAATTAGTGAAGATTTTTTCCAAAGGCTAATTGCTAACCCCTTTCGATTCCCAGCTAACTTCCAGCAAAGCCAGATGTGAATTTGCAGTTCAGGCCTGGGTATTGTCCCAGAAAAAGCAGTGGCATTAGCAGCTGAGAGCAGTCATTAGGCGTTTGTTCCTGCAGCAGACTGATTGCTCATCAAGGGAGCAGAGCCTGCACAGGCTGAGCTGGATGCAGAGCTATGCATATGTATTCCCTCTTGAAAATGGACACAATCAGGCCATTCATGCATCCTGCCAAGATGCCTCTTGGTTGTAGATGCCCTGGGTGATTGCGGGAAAGATTTTCTTCTGCGTCTGTATAAGCTGGCGTTTATCGCGATGGTCTCTGTTGAAATCAGATTTTACTGAAATGTAGATGGGATAGGAATCCATCCTCAGGAAGGAAGCCAGTCCTATGGAGGGCATTAGGACTGGTGCCCCTGAATTGGTGGGGGTTTGAAATTGTGCCTGGCCCATCTCAGAGATGCCAGGATGGAGGGGAGGGCTGGGGTGCTGTGCTTGGGCACTGCTGCTGCCTCAGCGCTGCTCAGGGGCTTTGGCTGCACGGCTGCAGCACTGCAGGCTGCTCTGCCATGGCAGGGATGCTGCTGCAGAGCTGCTTTTTTGGGGTAGTTCTGTCACAGCTGCGTGTTGGGCATGGACACACTTCTGTCTCAGCCCCAGGAGAGCTGCCCAGTGTGGTGGTGTTCGCAGGGGTCCGAGGATGAGGGAAGAGAGGAGAATGTTGGCTCCATGTTTCAGAAGGCTTGATTTATTATTTTATTATATATATTATATTAAAACTATGCTAAAAGAATAGAAGAAAGGATTTCATCAGAAGGCTAGCTAAGAATAGAAAAGGAATGACAACAAAGGCTTGTGACTGAGATTGGCCATTAATTACAAACAACCACACGAGACCAATCACAGATCCACCTGTTTTATTCCACAGCAGCAGACAACCATTGGTTACATTTTGTTCCTGACGCCTCTCAGCTTCTCAGGAGAAAAAATACTAAGGAAAGGATTTTTCAGAAAATATCGTGGCTACAGCCCAGGTGGGGGAGAGCTCGGGGCTGATGCACCTGCTGCCCCTGTGAGCCCTGAGCCAGGATCTCCCCCTTGCTGGGAAACCCCAAGGCCACACTGCTCACATTCAGAGTGAAGCGTGTTTGTGAGGTGGCACAGGCGCTATTTGAGAAGCTGATGGCATACAGAAGGATAAGGGCACCTGTGTTACCATTTTCTTTCAGAGGTTTACATCTTACTTGATGTAACTTCTAACTTCCAGAGTTTGCCACACAGAGCCTTTCTCTGCTGTGCTAAGAGCTTTGCTGCAGTCTGATGTAGAGACTTCAGTGCCTCTCTGACCACCTCATATCAGTGATTTTAGTAATTCCACTTAGTTGCTAAGGCTCCTCTTGTACCCAGTACTCTTTCATGTGCTTTTTTAAAACTCAGACCAACAGAATGTTGGTGGGCCTCCAGCACCTAAGTGTAATCAAAGTATTCATTAAAAATTTTTTGATCATTGGATTAAATTGTTGTTGAGAATGTTGTTGCTAAACAACCAAGCTGATGATAAAACAAAGCTTTTGCATGAATATCCAGAACAGCAAAAAGCAATGGTGGAAGTTGCCACTGTCCTTGACATGAACTGCAGCGTGTTCCCACTCACATGGGAGATTGCAGTTGTATCAGCAGAAGAGGAAGAGCTGCAAGAGATCTGCCCCATCAGTGTGTAACCAAGGGCTAAAAAGGTCACACTTGTGATGCCTTGGTGTGACATGGTCACTTTTCCATTGACTCTAGAATTATGTGTGAAAATAGGAAGGTTTGAAATGGCCCATGAAGGTGTCAGTTCTGAAAGAAAACCCTTTTTTTTTTTCTTTTTGATGGAATGAAATGAATTTCAGCTGAACCCTCAACTTGCTGAATTTTCTATCTTACTCTTTTCACCTTTGAAAAACACTTTGCCTCCTACTCTCCTATGCATCCTTCAGCAAGACATCCCCAGCCAATGGATCTGTCTGTAGCAAGGACTTTATTTTAGTGATCAATGGCGTCAGAACTGCAGCATTTGAAGTTTTATGGCATTCTCTGATTCAGTGAGGTTTTTAATAATACATTGTGCTTGACACCTATCTCTGTGATTGAAATGTCACTTGGAGTCAACGTGGCCTCTTCTTGGGGTAGCAGGAGCAAGAAAGGTCAAACTTGAAAATAAGAAAGATGGAAAGAAACAAAAAGCTGGTGATGTCCAACTGCTTGGGAAGAGCTGGAAGTGATTATGAGTAGTTGGTGGGAACATCCACACCCTTCCATCATCTTTCCTCATGCATTGCCATCTTTTGCAGCTCAAAGCCAGCAGCATTTTTCACCCACTGTTCCAAATATTGTGATGTATAGAGGGTACAATTATTTTTTGCATGCTCATAATAAGAGATGGCTATTGTTTGAAAAACCTTCTTCTCAATATTAAAGGGAAAAAGTCAAAAGGCAGCAAAAAGGGGTTATCTTTTCACTGTTAGATAGTGTGGGTATAACAACATCACACATCCCAGCTGTGAGGAAAGCCACTGGAAGCAGTGGGAGCTCATCCCCAACCTTCTGGATCCATTTGGCTCTTTCAAGGTGTTTGGGTTCAGTCCTTGAAAAATACAGTTTGACTGCAATAATGCAGTTTCCTTTTTGAATATATTTGGGCAACAGCCACTGAAGCTGCTGTGCCCACAGCTGGCACAACAAAGTGGCTGGAGTGAAAGTTGGTGCTGTTGCTTGTGCACTGTCTGTTCCTGTACATTTATTTAACACCTCACTGCTTTGGTTCTTACCATTGTTATTGCTGTGTCAGGTGCTGGAAAGGGCAGCAGAGGAAAATAAAGATTTAATTTTAAGTCTGGACATTGTCTTGAGGTAGTGGAAGAATCCATGTAAATCAAGCTGGTTGTGTTTTCTGGTCATCAGTAGCTGCCAACACTTTTTTCTGCATTCTTAATTAACAGTGTCCTGTAAAAGGCCCTTGTGGAAAGCTTGGGGAGCCAGAGAGTAGTTTGACTTTCTTGTCTATGCCATTTGCCAGAAAATCACTGGGTTCTTTCATTTGTTTGCCAGGGTTTTGGATTGAAGGCGTGAAACACAAAAATAGCATAAAATAGTTTTGTTATTTATTTGATTAGGGAAAAATGCTCGTTTTGTTCCCAAAGCAAAATTTTGAGAGAGATGCTCAGTTTATTGATTTAATACCAAGCATGCTCTAACCCCTGGCTTCACCTCTGCCTGAAAGCAGCTCTGAGTGGGGAGGGAGATGTGGTGCATCCCTCTGCATCATTCAGTTTAAGGCTTGAAATAGTCATGAAGGATGTCAGCTCATACCAACCATCACAGCTCCTCGAGGGGAACTTGTCTCTCTCTGTTCATAAATAAGTGCAGACTTTACAAGAGAGATTAGAGGAAGAGATGTTTTCTTCTATTAGCAAATAAAATAACAAAAATAATTTAGGAAAAAATTCTTTACTGTAAGAAACAGGAAAGCTGTGACTGTCCCATCCCTGGAAGTGTTCAAGGACAGGCTGGATGAGCAATGTGGTCTGGTGGAAGGAGTCCCTGCCCATAGCTGGGGGGTGAAATGAGATGATCTTTAAGTTCTCTTCCAACTCAAATAATTCTATTACTTAGTAATAGGTGATGGAAAATGATGAAGAGGCCCTGGGTTTCTGTAGAACCAGTACAATTTGCACTATAAGCAAGGTTCTGTGGAGTGCTTTTGATGGGAAGGTTTAAACCAATAAAGAAGGGGGAAATTGCCTCCTGCACCCTCAGCTAGGGTGGGAATCAGACAGCAAACCCTCGCTCCCTCCTCACAAACCAGGTGGGCAGGATGTCCCTGGCAATGCCATGTGGAAGGAAGGGATGGTTTGGTTTCCCCACTGAAGGTGTGGAGCCTTGGCCATCAGACCTTGGTTGAACCTCACAGCACACAAAACGTCTGGGTGCTTCCAGAGCCTCAGACCGCTTTGAACATTGCACTCGGGATGCTAACCAAAACATCCTGAAAACAGCTGATCTGCTGCTTTACCCTTCTCTTGGTGCTTGTTAGCCTCACAACGCAGCTGCCTTGGAGAGTCCAGAGGAAAATGTTTGCAGCACGGGCAATCGTGTTGGCAGTCGGTGATCAATCAGCTCCCTTGTGCAAACACAGAGCCAGCCATTGATTGCTTGCTGCCCTGCCAATGATTGCTGCCCCAGGGCTTTCAATGGGCTAAAAATTCATAGTTGCTATTTGGATCCAGTCACCTTTCATCCGACTCAGGAAGTTAAAAATAAATTAGCTTTTTGCTACCAGGATGCTTATAAAATCAACCTGCTTTAGTGCAAGCTCTCTCTGGTGAATAAATTGCTGAGTGGGAAGGAGAGCTTCTGATGCTGTTTTCATGTTCCTCTGCAACTGCTCTGCTGCTGCCTTCTGCCTCTGTGCCAAACCTGGCCAGGAGTAAGAGCTACAAAGATTTATGTTCGTGTAATTGGTGTCAGGTTTGACTGGGGAAGGAGATGCTAATGGCACCATGAAACCACAGCCTGTGCTCTTGGGTGGCTTGTGCCAGGTTTATGCATAGCATGGTTACACTGGAAGCACTTTGGAAAGTTCAAGGGAAAAGATCTGGGGAAAGAAAACCTCTGAAAGTTTTTGTTGAAGGTCTGAAAATGCAATCTTCCCAGTTTCCTTCTTGCATGGCCATCCTGTGGAATGGTGACGTCCTGAGCTGCAAGACAGGGGAATATGCTCAGTTCCTCTCAGTGAGAAGAATGAAGCCTTCAAGGTGACAAAATACATTAATTTTGTTCTATTTGTCAATTTGTTGGCAGTTTTTCAAACAGTTCTAATATAGCTCTGCCTGCTCTATGTGGCAAGAGCAATATGGAGATAAAGCAGCTTTACAGATTGGCATGTGCCTTCCTGAACAGTAGGATTACCTGCTTTTAAATAGTTTCCAGTACGTAAAATGACACAACTGGATTGGAGACAAACGTGAAATGGATCTCTCCACTTCTATTAAGTTTCATTCTCAACTGAGTGCCTGCTCAAAGCAGATACATCTTCACTGCACAGCAGGCTGGAAAATGTATCTAATCTCTTCCTCCTCTAAATGTAAAATATTCCCCTCTGTAACTCAGAATAAAAATCCCACCTCCAGAGGGCTCACACTGGAAAACCCCAGTGGGGCTGGAACACTCAGCTTTGAGACCAGCAAGAGACCCCTGTGCATCACCAGAGCCCCACAGACCCCCTCTCCCTGACAGCCTTTCTCTCCCCTCCCTACAAATTCCTGGTTTTTCCCCCCTCCCTGTGTCTATTTTGACTTGTGGCCTCTTTGTAGCTACATCATTTTTCAGAATGTCCCTTAAATTCACTTCTGCGGTGTGAATGCATTTCCCTGTTGGTTACAGCTAAGCTGATGTAACTTTTGCTAAGTTAAATCAAAATACTCCTCAGTGTTGCTTCAGTTACCAAGGTGTGTCAGCAGCAATGACTAAGCACAGTCAGAGTTTAAGTGATTCAATTGAAATGTCTTAAAGCAAAGGAATTATGCAGGGTAAGGCCAAAATCTGTCACTTTGACCAATGTTTTATTGGTTTTGAATGTAAAATTAACTTATCAGAGAACTGGCCAGCATCCAGACATTTTAACATCTTTAGATCCTTTAATATTTTTTAAATATTTCATTAGTGAAACAAATGTGCAAAGTGAAACAACTCCTCTATCAAATGGGACTTCAATTCTCCAAGCTCAGGGAGCAGTTCTGCCCTTCTCATCAAGGCTGGATAACAACTAATTCCTCTAAGATTACAATGCTCCTCAGCCAGACAAAAGGAGCAAAAAACAGATCCAGAAGCAGAGTGAAAATAATAGAAATAATAGCCTCTTCTGCACCTTGAATTAAGCCAGAGATTTAGAAAACAGTTGTTGTTATGATTTATGTCTCTGGATTTTCAATGCTAAAGGTTTCATTGTGTTAGTGCTGGGGTTTAAATGTAAGTCATCCTCAGAACAGACTGTAATTATAAAAAGGAATGATGTAAGAGGATGCATTGGAGAAAAATACAATTAAACACCAAATATGTGAAAATGCACTTGAGGTAATTAGCAAAATGCTGGAGTGAGGACTTAGGGCTGGGGGCACAGGGAGCACTGGTGTCCTCCTCTGGCACTGCCTAAGGGATTTTTCAGCTTTTGGTGTGTTAGAAGAGTTTGGTACCTCAGATTTGTGGGTGTGCATACCTGGGACATGTCTGGCTTTGGTTTCTTTGTTGGGTTGAAACATTTCTCAAACTGGACTGTTTCAGATAAGATTCGTGGCTGAAGCAGATCTCAGGCCTTTCTGCACCCGAGAGTCAATCTGCATTTTCCTGCCTCTAGCAAGAGCAGCTTCCTCTCCCTGTGGAATTTGTGTCCCTTTCTTTTTATAAAAGCACATTTCTGTTGGGTGTTAACTTGCAGGAGTTTGCTGTCCTGTTGTGTAGCTGTGACCAGGCAATGCAGCTTTCCAATGAGATAAAGCAGTGAATATCAGCAGTCCATGTGTGTGATGGAGGAGACAGAGACTGATCACACTCACTGTCTCTAAAAACTGCCCACACCTTGAGTCAGGTAGTGAGGGAATAGTTACAGCACTGTGCCAGAAAGGAGAAAACACAGAAATATTGCAGTTATATTTCACAGCACACTCTCCCCAGGGCTCATACATTCACCTTCTAAAGGGGCTTTGCCCCTTGGCTGCTTCTCCCCAGGGCACAGGAGGAGTGTAACACCTTATCAAGAAATTATCCAGATGGCAAGAGTGAGGATGGCTTCTTTTGGGACCAGCACACCTCTGCTGCAGCTCTGGAACAAAAGAGCAGCAGAGATTCACAATCTTGCCTGTGAGTCTCCCTGGATTTGGGTGAGCAGGAGACACCCAGCACTGCATGTGAGCTCTCACCACCTGAACCAGCTTGCCCTGTGACAGCACCAAAATCCAGGTGGGCACTGCTCCCAACAGTCAATTTATCCCTCACTGATGGAGGGCATTTTTGGTGAAGGCCAAAAATCTGACAATTATAGCCATTCTTTAGTTGTAATTCGAGCTGTATTCTCAAAAGGTTACTCTGGTAGTTTATGGCTGGCTATTTTATCTTTTAATTAAATGCCCATCAAAGCTCTTTGATCTGAGGAACAAGAGCTCATAAAATGCAGAGTCACTGCTCTGCCCAGGTAACTCTCAGTAATCCAGATTGTCTCATCCTGCAGCGTGGAGGAAATTTGAATTGAGCTGTGGGCTGCTGCTGGGCTCCTGTCAGCGCTGGACTTGTTGATTTGCATTCTGAGAGGATCTTCCAGAAGATAATGGGATTTGTGAGGAAAGTTGATTCTACCTTGTTATCCAGGGAGGGAATAACGTCATCCTTTGAGCGAGAGTCAGTGCAGGATGGTAATTACCCAGATAACAGGGAACCAGGGAGGCACAGCTGCTTAGCCTGACCAGCTCCAGATTGTTCCCTGTTATAGAAATGCTATCACAGAGTTTCCTTAAGCAATTCCCTGAGGCTAGGACATGAGAGAAAATAAACCTCCAGTCCTCGGCGGCAGAAATGATGACACAATTGCAGGAAATCATGGAAAGCTGAGACTTCATGAGATAAAAATTATATAGCTTTGGTTTTCTTTTGAATGCATCCTACAAAGATTTTGGACTCCTAGATCTGAATTTAAAGCTCCTTCTGACACCCTAAGAAGCAGTAATTTTATTTATTCTTGATGTTAAGTGTTTTTCTCATGATCACCTGAACTGAAAAGTGCAAGAACTCCAAATAATTCATGGTTCATAACAAAATGTTTGTGAGAATGTGTCACAAACTGAACTGTCTGTTCAGTGCCACCCTCACTGCTTTGGGTGCTGTGTCTCACTGCAGCAGACACTGCTTTGGGGCCCCTGGGCTTCATGTTAATGCACCTTGAGGGGTCTTTGCTTTAAGTTTCCCTCTGCTCACATGTGTGTGCCTGCTCTGTGCATCTCAGAGGGATTCTCCTGGGAAGACCCTGAACCCTGGAGGAGCCCCTGGGGACTAGGCAAGGAGCCAGAAAGGAAGAGTGGTGTGACAAGAGGATGTGGAGTAGGAAGAAAGCAGTAAGAGAGGGCAAGCCACTGCTCAGCAGGGCCCTGAGCAGCCTGTCAGGGCTGAGAGCTCCAGGAGCCTTGGTTTCTGCTCAGTGTATCCCATCCTTTCTCCTCCTCTTGACCAGATGTTACCAACCCTGGAACCACACTGGTCACCCTCACTTCACCTCCTGGATTTCTTCAGGAACACCCTGGATGTGCTTCCGGCAGCTCCCAGGAAATGCCTTCCCTTTCTCCTCACCTTTCACACCTTCCCAGCTTGGGAATTGCTTCATAAAAATTCATATGAGATAGCAGAGCCCAGAACAAGCTCAGGCAGTGGCTATTTACACACATAAATATGTGAGTCTGTGTGCCAAGCTTTTCTCCCCATCCAAGCTCTTCACCCCCAGGCTCTCTCCTGAGGAATCCCTCCAAGAGCCCTTCAGCAGGAGCACCCACCAAACCTCAGTGCAGGCCATCTAATCTATATCCCAAGCTGTTTTGTAGTGATGCTTCACCCCTCCTCTGAGTGCTGGCCTGGGAGGTGCATGAAGGGCTACAGAGGAATTCTGACTTGATTAAAATCTGATCTGTGGATAATGTCACCCCATCCACACAGCACCATACAAATGTGCTGGTGATCACTGTCATGGTTAACTCCTCCTGCAGTATAACACCCTCTTTTTTTTGCACATTTTTGCACAACAAGAAATGTTTGTAACATTTCTTTGCCATGAAACCTGATGTGTTGGTTTAAAGAACCAAGTGGAGTATCTTCACCACAAAATAAATTAACAACCAAGTTTGTTCATTCTGACACCATTGGAGCTCCCTGTGGGTCTCCTGCTTTCATTTGTGTGCAGTTGCTCCTGTATCTCCCTCATCCTCTCAGGGGTAAACCCACAGTTTTCTTGTCCTCAAGAGCTCCCTGGGTTTTTACTCCAGGTCAATGGGGCGGGACAACAGCTGCAGTTACACCAGGAGCAGACTGATGTTATCCACAGAAGCATTTGCAAAGCATACGGTGCATCACAGTAAGTATTCCTTATGTGATAGTTACACTTCACTACAGCACTTAATCTTGCTGTTAAATCATTCAGACAGGACTCTGTCACCAGAGGCTGTCAGAGGTCAGCTCTTTCCTGCTATCTTGAAAGCCAGAGTTTGAGTTCACTAATGGCTTACAAGGATACAAGATGCTAAAACATCATTTTTTGTATATTTCAGATGTACTTCAAACTTGACTCCCTTCAAATATAATATTCCTCATTTCTCTATGAACAGAAACTTTTTTGCATGAAAGTAAATCATAGTGTAACTCTGATATGAGATATTAACTGGCTTCTACCATACAAAATATTCTCATATATTTTGTAGAAACAATGAATTTTTTTTTATTAGACAAAAAACCTCACTGTGTCTTGTTTCTGTTTGTAGACTTTGATTAGATACTACTGGCAAATGTAAACATTTGGATTTATTCCCCACTTTGAGCAAAGACTTACTAAATTTTTTTTCAATGAGAAGAAGGAATAAAAGCAAAGTTCTCCTAAAGTTTTAAAACTTATAGCTAATCTGGAAAAAGGCCATAATTGATGTTGTCCCTGACCTTTCTCATCTTTTAATTTCAGAACAGGGAAACTGAGCCTTGAAGAGCTCTATGGCAGTGGGGTGCAGATATTCTTTGTGCTGTCGTTATGCATTGTGAACTCCAATAGCAAAAACTGGTATTAAATGTTAGAGTGACTATCTATAATCAGTTAAATTTCTCTCTTAAAGATAAACTTTAAAGGTATTCTCTACCAAACTCCATGGACAGACTTTGACCTGTCAATTAGCCACCACGATGCAGCCACACGAAAAATGTGCAGCATAAACAAAATCAATTCTATTGATTTCTGAGGGCAAGTTCACTTGAGGGATGTCTCGCAAAGCCCTAAAAAAGCATGATTTCAGTGCTAAACATTTCTAGAGCCAGGGCTCTTTTTTCATCAATGCACTATATGTTGTTACTCTCGTTTGAGCTGAATCCTTTCAAGACTAATGGGTTTAATCACCACCCTTCATATGGCAGCTCTAAGAGACAGTGAACACCTGCTCCTGCCCTGTGCCACTCCCTATCCCTCCCCACACACACACACAAAAAACAAAACAAAAAAAACCCCCACAAATTAGTCTTATTTGGACTTTTGAAAGCCCCAAGCTTGGATGGATGCTCTTTACCAAAGTTTTGTATGAATCAATTTGCAGAAGAGAGAAAGAGTTACTAACCTGGAAATTATGTATGTGAAGGGGAGCTTAGAGAGAGCTTTGGGGTCATGAGGAAGGGACCATTTTCAGTGATTTGGTCTCCTTGTTTCGATCTACAAAATATGGACCCCATGCAGTGGAACCACCAAACTCATCAATTTCCCCTAAATGGCAGAAATCCCAGGCTCTGAGCTGGGACTCATTACTCAGAGCAGCAGTACGGGCATTGCCAGTGCTTTCTGTGCTGGTATCTGTTCATCACCCCACTGCCTGCTCAATCACCAAGGCCCCTGACACGGTGCAGAGACACTAAAGCCCAAGGAGGACAGCAAATGTCATCACTCATTTTCCTGTGCAGGTGGGGAATTCAGCACCAGCTGCTGGGGCACACAAGGGGAGGCTCTGTGTCCACCTGCACCTGCAGAGAGCATGCACTGGAGTCTAGAGCAGCCCTGGGAGAAAAAACCCATCCCCTACAGAATCCTTTGTGAATCACACCCCTCATGCACTGTTTTGAGTGTTTGGAGCTGTTAAACACACTTGGTGCTATGGATTTTGCCTTATAAAAATTTTTTCTTGTTACCATGAGTATTACAGCTATAACTCACTGTACAGCTTTTCCCAAATTCTTCCTCTCATAAATGTCCACTAGCACGACTGAAGGAGGCTTCCAGGGTGGTAGAAACAAAACCTCTTTGAGAACAGCTGCCTTTATCTGCAGGTGGCAGAAGAAGCCTTTTGATAACCCACTAAGGCCTTCCGTGCCTGACTTTGAGGTGCCCAAAGGAAGGTTTAACCCCTTCCTCATCTCTGGAACAGCTGCTGCTGCAAAGGGGTTCTTCAGCTGAGTAATCTGTCCCCAGGAATGGGCACATCAGTTCTTTACTGCATGATCAACACAGCTCTATCCAAGGGACAACTTTCCCAGGATGGAGGGCACTGTGCAGACTTAACTAGTTAAGCTTGGCTGGTTGCTTTAAGAGGTTGGCTTATTGTGCACAGGAACACCTTATTTTATTAAGAAAAACCCCTGAGTTGTAGATATTAATGATTTATAAATGTACTGACCTCAGAGGAGGAGTGGCTGCTGTTTCTTTTTGGAAACATCTTGATAAATGTAATGTAATTCAAAAGGTCACAAACCCCCAAACTCAGACCCTGCCTGAAAGGCCTGATTGGAAAGGGATGCTCAAATCCTCAGTTTCTCATGAACCTGCTGAATTCTTCATGAGCTTCCCTATGAAAATAACCAAATAACACCATTTCTATTTAAAATATGCATTTTGGAATGAAGCCTGTGAAACCCCCATCCTTCCCTAGTCAAATCCTTGTCTACTTTTTCACAGATCCTGTGCTCTGTGAAAACACCTGCAATTTTATTGTTGTTTATTGTAATTTTGTTGTTGTTTATCTTCTTTTCCTAATTAGGGCTCCACTGAGCAGCTTTCAGTCTGTCACATTGTGGGACACAGCAGAGATGGTGCCTTGCACTGCACAGGCAGTGGCTGCAGCAGCAGAGACAGGTGATGGAATTGTTTTGGAGGCTCTGCCTTCATTAGCAGTGAGGTTTTAATTAGCTGACATGGTACCTGCTGCAATTTGACCCATTCTAAGCAGAGCAGCCAGCATGGTGTCAGCTAACCCAGCTCTTCCTTCACAACCACATCCCTGATGAAGATCAGCACTTTGGTGGAGTTCTGTCATGGGATGTACCATCCTTCTCTCCTGTCTCTCTGCATGCTGTGGTGGACAAAAGCAGGACAATAGATATTTGCTTACTGGTCTGGCCTTTCCAGGGCTCAGGGCTCTTGAGCTGAACTCGGTAATGTGAGGAGAAATGGGAAGGATGGGTCAAGCTTTGAACAGGACTCCACATCCAGTGAGGATGGGATTACTTCTCCTTTCCAGTTATCTCCAGTTCTGGAGCATGTTCTGTCAGATATGGCTAAAAATGAGGGGATCCCTGTTGGCCTGGGGTGCAGCATTCCTCTGGGGTTTCCCTAGCAGCCTGGGCAGTGAGCATGCAGCCCTGCAAACTGCCATGGCTGTTGGTTCACCTTGTCTTCATGACACAAAGTGACTCTTCAGTAATTCACATTACTAAATGGGAATTAGGTGAGGGCTTTGTCATCAAAACTTCCTTCTTTAAGATGTCAATTATGTCCCTCTCTGGTTTTTAGAAAACAATTATGCTACTATGCTGGTTTCTCTCCTCCCCCCTGCTATTTTTTTGTTTCTGCATTTTATTTAGGTTTCTGGTCCTGAAGTCAACAGTTCTACAGGTTCACGTTTGTAAAGGTAATTACACATTGAAAAACTCAGTTTAAATTTGTGCCTTTTGAAAATACTGCAACACTTCTGTCTTTTCCTGCAAGCTTTTAATTACTGATATACATTTGGCCCTTAAATTGTTTTTCTGAAATCAGATTGAGTTCAGATGTTTCTATTATCTAAAGCCTGTGCCCCACATTTTGGCAAATCAATCATTGCTATTCCTGCTTCGGAGCTGTGGAACAGGCTGTCAACTGATATTAATCAATCTTTGTCATTGCCTGTTTCCAAAAGTCATTAGCATGCTCAGCCTCACATTATATTTTCCAGCAGAAAAATAACACATTGTCAACTGTTCTTTGTTATGAGTTACTACACAAGTGACCTTATTGACTGCACACATGTAATAGAGGTCTGTATTTACTGAGAACCTTGAAGTCTTTGTGTTCATCTTTATCATACTTCCACTTTCTCTTTTTTATTTTTTATGTAACTTTTTTTTTCCTTAACAGGAAAAACAGCTGTTCCCAAGAAAGGAAGATAGCTGAGGAGCTGGTAGGAATGTTACAAGGAAATGAAGATATGAAGTAAGTACATCTGACTGTTGGACATGACTAAGAAATGATTAATGGCCCTTTAACACATTAAAAAAGGTCTGTCAACAAATAGCTATTTTTGTTGTCACATAGTAACACTTTATGTTCCTATAAATGTGTCCACTATGAAGTTGGCATGTGCAAAAATCCTTCTTCTCTGCCATCAAGGCTTTACAGATGGATTTCTCTTGCCAGTTATTCCTCACAATGCTTGATGGAGGCTGAACATAGGGAGACCTCTTTTTATTATTTTCCTCCTCTTCCTTTTGAGAGAACAATTCAAAGAAAGATTTCCACCCCAGTGTCTTGGGAGCAGTGGACAGATAGCATCCAGCAGTCCAAGCCAGTCACAGCCCCAGTTCCTGGCAGCTTTTGTCTGGGAGAAATCCTCTGATATTTTCAATTTTAGGAGGCAGAACCACTTTGCAGCCACAGGCAGGCTCAGGGCTCAGAAAGTCCCATCCCCTGCCCCAGTGGCAAGCACATTATAAACCCCTTTTTAAATGAAACAGTCTTTAATATAAAGCGACTTCCTTGCAAAGCAGAAAGCAGTTCCAGCCCAGGATGCTTATAAACCTATTTATCATTTCCAGAGTAAATCCACTCAGGGCAATAATAACAATTTTTGCCCTTTGTCCTGCCTTCTCAATGTTTCCCCAGTGTTGGCCAAAAGTGCATTTGGGAAAAGTTCAAGCACTTGGTTTAGTCAGTGAAGCACGCACCAGTTTTGGGAGAGAGATTTTTTTTAAACTTCCGTGAATAAAAAAGTCCTTCCACACTTAATAAGTAGGTATCCTCACTCCCTACCATTTCTAGAGTGCCTTAAGGTGTAGCCTCAGGAAAAATACATTACAGACTCCAGTCCTGACCAGATGAATACAACTCTTGTGAACAAATTCTTTCCAGTTCTCACAAGCTGAAGTCAGCAGCAAGTAATGGGAAGCATTGCAGGGCATTGCTGTTGAAAAACCCTTTCCATCAGCTGAGGATCCACAAACCCCCACAGTGCAGCTTGTGACATCCAATCATCCTCCAGTGGAAAAGAAAATACAATATTAGTCAGGGCTTCAACAGCCCTTCAATATGTCATCAGCTTTATTGGGACTAAATCTCAGGCAGGCAGGTCACTCTGCTCTGCTCTCATCCAATGCTGTGTTTTGCTTTAACTGGTTTATCAGAAGAATCAATCCTGCTGGTATAATAAGGGTTCTGGTAACTCTGGAAGAAATTCCTCCTCCTGTCTGTCAGAAAAACAAGAATGCAGAAGTTCTAAATCAGTTCACACTAGGACACCTTAAACTCTGCCCAGTAAAAGCTTCACAAAATAGTTTGTTGGTCTTTTCCCAGGAAGTTTTATTATTAATACTTAGTAGGAAATGCCAACTCTGAAATGTCAAGTTTCCTGGTCAAAAAAGTTATGTCATCTTTTCTTCTCTAGGTTTTATTTAGAAAAATGAATGCAGGATTTTCTGACATACCAGATCCTGCCTGAGTCTATGACAATAGTAGATAATTGCCAGCAAACCACTTAGTGCATTTTAATAATGCCTGAAGAGCTTCCCAAATCTTCAGCCACATATCTCCCTTACAGAAACTTTTTCAATATTTATTTAATTTGGGAGATGCCAGGGAAGGCTGCTCTCCACTTCCTGCCAGACAGAAAAACTGGGAGCAGGTCTCACAAACTGGGGGCAAACAGCAAAATTGACCTCAATGGTGTGACCATCCACTGCCAGCTCTGCTATCACAGCAAGAGGGGAGCAAAGAGCTGGATTTTAAATCCAATTTAGAAAGTTCTTTTTCCCCCCTACAGCTTTGTGCTGCAGCAAATGATCTTCATCCTGTTTGAGGCAGCACAAGCTTCAGTGATTACATATTTCATAGGCCATTGATTGAAGAGCTCTTACAGTCCTTTCCCCTTGTGAATGAATGTTTATCCTCCTTCTTCAAAGGACCCAAGGACAAAGGTCTCAACTTAAGGAAACATTTGTAGGTCCCCATGGGCAGCTTTGCCTGCATGGAAGTGAGCACATTGGAGTTTATGTCGTGACAACCCAGCCAAGCCCACGCCTGAGTGTGCAGCTGGAGAGGGACAGGCTGCTCTAAAATCAATTAGGAAATGATGCAGGATCTCCATGTCTGTATTTTGGCACCTATTTTATTTTCTCTCAGTTTTTTTCCCTTCTGCTTATGTAAGTAATCCATTAAATAGCAATACCCAGGAATGAATCAGTGCTGTGTCAGAAAAGGTCCTTCTTCCTTAGAATGAGGAAACATTATCAGCTTTTCTTTCTCCTCTGTGAGCATCACTCCTTCCTCCTTCAGTGAGTTTCTAATGTCTTTCTGCTCCAGTGCTGGCTACTTCACAGCCTGCACAGATTTCTGAAAATAAGTTTTGTAAGTGACCATTTCTGCCAGGTATAACTTCTGTCCAAGGCAGGTCTGATAAATACTGAAATAAAATCATACCTGATCTCTGTCCCTTCTGCAGAAGACACAGGTGATGTTTGCAGCCACTTGAAAGGAGCTGTGAGAGCACAGGCAGAGATCCTGCAGGGCAGATAGAGAGACAGTGCACAACCCTGTGCTTTGACATTTCTGCAGCCTCTCTCCATGGGCTCTCCCATCAGTCCAGCCCTGCTCCCAGAGACCAGGGGAAGCACAGTGGGTGCTGTGGGGTACCACCATCCTTGGGAGGGTGAGGCAGTGGATGGCTTCAGGGGTGGCACTTCAGCTCAAAGGTGTGGCAGTGCCACTGAGACCTTTATCCCCAGCAGAATATAACCCAAACACTGTGCCACCCATCAGGCCTCCTGGGATAATAAAGGACTAAATGTGTGTCTTGAGAACTCCCTCCCTGAAATCTGCTGGAGACTCTGTGGAGGGAGAGCTCTAGACATGCTATTGCCCATGACTATTGTTGCTCTTTCTAGGTAAAACATTAATCATGATGATTTTTTTTTTTTATGCTTGGGTTATGTGACTCCACAGAACTAAATTTTAACACAGTATTAATTAAATGCTGATTTCTGCCATTAACCAATGCTTTAAGAATTTTAACACAGCCTGTATGAGCCAAAGTGCTTTCCTAACTGTGCAGTTTTCTATTTTTTCTCTTTTCCATTGTTCAGATGCTTTGAGTTGTGGTTATATTGTTATTTTCCCTTTGAGTTTATTACTTTCACCCATCATTTTAATCTCCCTGGAGTGAGTGAATGGATAGCCTAAGCTGTGCAGGACACCCGTGCTTTTAGAATGACAAGAAATGGAGATGACCTGCCCTCTTGGGATAAAACTGGCACTGCTTTACAAACAAGTGGGTAAAACTGGTTTCATAGATTGCCCCCCCTCTAATTAAAACACGAACCAGTCACCTCCCAGCAAAGGCCCCTCGTGTGCTGGAGCACAAGAGGGCAGTGTTAGGTTGGATTGAGCTGCACAAAGGTGTGATTAACACGGGAACAGTTCATGGCTCATTAATTTTGCCAATCGGTGAAGACCATGTGTGGGTGAGGGCAGCTCCCACCGGGGCTGGGCTGTGGAAGAGGTGGCCAAGCTCCTGAACCACCTTTCTTGCCTGGATCAGCATCAGCAGCCATGCAGCACTCCTGGGCATGGCATGGGGGGCACCAGGCTCATTCCAAGGTGCCATCAGCCACCCTGAGCCCAGGGGGCTTTGCTGGGTGTCTGTGTGTCTGTCTCTGCCCTCTGGGAGTTTCCATCCTGCCCTGGCATGGGGTCCCATTGATGGCACTGGCTGCAGTGCTCAGCAGAGCTGCTGTTCCTTACCCTGGTCTGCAGGAACGGCAGAACTAAATCCCTTCCCTGGCATGGCTGGGGTGAGATGTCCCAGCTCCCACATCTCTGATGGGACTGCTGGAGTCTTTGTGCCTTGTGACACCACCCAGCACCTGCAGGAACAAACCCACCAGTCCAGCTCAGGGTCTGGCCAGCCTTGACAGCAAAAGGCAAGCTCATTGTCAGTGCCTTTTATGGGGCAATAAATGAGAAAAAGCTGAAAAAGAAATATTATGCATGGAAAGAGCTGTGAGGGTATGAAACTGATGATGTCCTCCCAAGGACAGGAGGGATGGGAAGAGGAACCTCTCCACAAAACAAGCATCACATCCCCTACCTCATCTCTAACAGCATGGTCCTGTTCTACCCAAAGCACTCTGGCCTCTCAGGCTCCTTTGTCAGCCTCTGGTTGACAAAGGTTTTCCATGAATGATCTGAGAGTGTGGGTATCTCTAACTTTTTCCCTGTTTTCAAGGGAGCATGATGTCAAAAGCAAAGGTTTTATGTGCAGCTCATGGCTCATCTCAAACGTGTATTGCTGCACACGCAAAACAAGGGCTGAGCAGAGCCGTACATAATTTATTTGTGCCTGGAGGCTGGTTGCTTTTGTGCTCTCTGGTTTTCTGGTCCTTGTATCATGCTTGGGAATGATCTTGAGGCATGGACATGAGCACACAGTGCTCCAGCCCCAAAATGGAGGCCACTGAAGGATTTTCAGTGCTGCATCCTCCCAGCCAAGGCTGTCAGGCTCAGCTGGTGCACAGTCCTGGGAGATCCCACTGCAGGCTCAAAGCCTCAGGCACCATTTTTTGATGTACACAAAAGACCTTGTTTTAATAGGAATTAATTAGCAGTTTAAGTACTTGCAGGGTAGGAAATCCCCCACAGGGTACTCTCGTTAAGGTTTCTTTACACATTACCTCCCAGGAGGATGCAGACTTTCCCTTCGTTTCCTGCATCACTCCCTGCTTCAGCAGTACCTCCACTAATTGTACTACAGCCCCAAAAACTGCAACTGCAACCATAAATCCCTGCCAGTGCTCATCTGTTCCCCTGTGTTAGACAGAATGGTGATGGGCAATAATTCATCAAAGAGCCTGAGGTTATAGTGTCACATATTCATGCCCAGGCTGCAGTGATGATGTGATAATGTCAGTGTAACCACACATCCTGTTTGCATTATTTATTGCTTTCATGAATGACAAATTTGTATTTTAAAATGACTGAGACATTTATCTGCTGTCCTGAAAAGCCAAATTATGAAGGTGGCATAATCTTATCTCTAGGGCAGACATTCCCTTTTATTATTGGCATTTAATAAGAGAATGTGTAATTAAAAGAAAGTAATTAACCTATTTCTAGGATGTTTGTATCTTGAATAAACAGGCAGCTGTAAGTGTGCTGCCAGGAGTCCTGTCTGCCCAGGCTGTGCTCTGAGGGAAGCATTCTGCATCCCAGGGTGAGGAGAGTGGATGGATTTCTCCGGCACGGTACCACAACACCGCATTTTCTTTAGGAGTGGTTTAAATTTTGGAGGCATTTTGCACAGGGGTGACTCTTCTTCTTGTAGGATGATCAGATAGTTGGGGCAGAATCTGAAGTGAGATGAATCCTGGCTGAACCCTGGCATGGCTTTACCACAGATTTGGCAGCCCTGGCTGTTTGGAAGACTCCCACAAGTGGGGGTGACTGAATGGGACAAAGATCCCACTGCCTTCCTTCTCCAGTGGCACTCACCAGAGTAGAAGCAGGCAAATAGTTAAGTAGTGCTGAGTTACCCACCAGCAGGAATCAGTGCTTGCCTCCTGGGCTGGCTCTCTGTGTGACTTTTGTGCCACACCTGCTGCAGTGTGCAATGCTTTGCAAGGAGCAGCAGGACAAGACAATCACAAAAAAATCCTTTAAGTCCTCTGTCACTGTTCTACATTTCACCCTTTTGAAAAATGTGACTAGCTCCTATCATTTTAAAAGCTTTCCTGATAGACCTTTTCATCTTTCCATAGCAGAATATATTGTGGGCATGAGAAAGACAATGGGCATGAGTAGCTGCAAGAGAAATTGCAAGTAGACAAATGGGAAAACATTTTCACAATGGATGTGAAAAGCTAGCAAGGGAGACTGGGATCCTGGAGATATTCAGATACTGTGCAGGAGGCCCTGAACAACCCAATGCCCATGCTTGGAGCAGGGGTTGGGTCAGTGACTCCCAGTTTGGCCTCCCAACCCAAACTACTCTGGATCTGGAGGGTGCTGAGCTCCCGAACCCCCTGGGTGACAGAAAGGGCTTGTGTGGCTGCCCCTGGGGAAGCTCAGGATGGAGAGCCCTGGCTGAGGCTCAACCTGCCTCAGACACAGGAGCTTGGTGTGCTTCTGGTGCTGCCAGGCAGAGCAGCCTTTGGTGCAGTTGAACACAGGGATTCAGAGAAATGCTGTTCAGAGCCTGTGCAAATCAGGCAGATGCTGGGAAGCTGTTCTGACACCTAATGAGCCACTGTTGTTCTGCTCTAAAAGTGCTCTGTATCTGCTTATCCTTTGCAAAGTGACACCAGTATGAATGTGTCTGATTTTGTAAAGTGTGTTTTTTTCCTGCAGGCATTCAAACAGCTCTGAGCTGCATGATTATGAGAGCTGAGCCTCAGCTCCCACTTTGCTGTCATCGTCAGCATTCATAACCAGTGCTGAGAGGCGTTGGTGGTGAGAATCCAGCCCTGGTGCAGCTCCAGGTGACTGCTGCCTTCTCCCAGAGCCCCAGCACACACTGCATGAACATCACCATGCAGGGGCTGCAATCACTCTGCTGGATAACCAGGTAAGAAAAGCTGTGCCTACCATTTAAATGAGATGCTGGCTCATCTGAGATTCACAGTCCTGCCATGAGGTTAATTAATTTTCTTTAAGTAAATATGGTAGTGAAATCATCCATTCTTTTCCTTGGAATGCTGAAAGAAATTTAAAGAAAATTAAAACTGATGTGAATTTACACTTCACAATTGCACTGCTGAGCCTGGAAAATATTTGCCCCAGTGCAGATGCAGGTACATTGGAGTCACAGATGAAGCAATCCCATGGAGAGTAAGTGAAAAAAGAAAATCAGCTTGAACATTTCTCATGTAACCAAAGTCCAACCAAAGCCCTGCAGACTGGAGAGGTGGCCATGGCAGGATGAAGGTCCATTAAGACCGTAACCACCCAGAGGTTTTTGGTACTTGCTGTGGCTGATCTAAGCTGGGTGTGTGTAGAACAAGGTGTTCACATTCCTCAGACCCCCAGCTGCTGCATGGGGTGTCAGCTGCCTGGAGATTTGCAGTTGTGAAATGAGTTGAAGCATAAATGCAAGTCTTGATATTATCTCTGGAGACAGTGTCAGAACTATTTGACACCTTATCAATTCACAGCACATCTGTTCCAAAGCTCCCTCCCTGCACAGGAGCTGTGCATGAGGAGCTGTGCTGTGCAGGGGGCTCAGGGCAGCTGTCACACACTGCAGATGTCAGATGCTGTGCCTGCTGCCCAAGGCACAGCCAGCCTGTCCCTGCTAGCGCTGCGTTTCTGGCAGTTTGTTCTGATGTTCCCTAAATGAGGGAATCACTACAGTGGCTCCCCAGCCCTGGCTCTTGAGAGCCTCCGGCCCTTCCACCTCTGTCCAAAGGTCCCTGAGCTGGAAGCCAGCCCCTCAGCTATGGTTGGTGCTCCAGCACAGCTGCAGGAACAACCTCCTGCCTTGCCAAGGAATAAAAGGGGAGGGAGATCCCTTTTCTGCAGTGAGCTCATACTCAGGGAATGGGCCATGGCAGCTCATTACTAACACATGCAGTGCTAGACTGGCCACAGATAGTGGGGGGCTGCTGGGGACTGCCTGCAATTCCAAACAACAAAGCAGGAGAGCTTTGGGCAGGGGGTGACAATGGCAATTGCACCTCTTCTGATGCAGAGATCAGACACCAGCTGGCCAGGTATTAACACTGTTTTAAGCAGCCATGGAGCTTTGAAGTGTTTTTCCTAGCTCTGAGTGTATTTTCTTGAAAGCCAAAGTACACTTTGAGTGCTGTGCTGTCACTGCAGCAAAGGATGGGTGGCTGTCTCAGAATAGAAGGCAGATATATATTTTTGTTGAGATTTAGTTTCTGAACTGGTGAAGCATCGAGCAATTGCCATAAAGCTTTTCTCTGAGTAATACTCTTGTCCTTCTAGATTTGGGTGGCTATCTGACACACTCTGTTGGCTGAAGATCAAAGGGTAGAGGGAGCCTGTGTGTCTGGCTGCAGTTTCCTTCCACCCTCTAGCCAAACAAAGCCAAGGCAAACGTGACATCCCCCTGTGAGCTGGGCCTGGGGGTGGCTTGGGGGCTGCAGGCAGGAGGGCTGGGGGAGCTGGGCTGCCCTGGCTGGTGGGGCTGTGCTGGGTATAGTAGGATTATCCTAGTAAATATCTATATTGTGTAAGTGGCTGTGCCCCAGTCCCAGTTGTCTAGTTGTTCTAGATGGGCTACAGCTGCCAAGTCCTCAATTGGGCAGCAGCTGTGGCTCCTGAAGGCAACTAGGATAAAAGGCAGTGGGCTTGTTGGTCAGGGAGAGCTTTGGAGGAGCCCTGACTAAGAAGCAGCAACAAGCAGAGGAAGAAGTCCATGCTGTGAGGAGCTGCCCATGAAAAATATCACTGAGAAGGTACAGGACTTTAGAAATATGATTGCAACAGTATGGGACTCTAGAAATATGAAATACAACAAGATAACAACAGCTGGGTTCATTCTCCCTGGCCACAGCACCTGGAGAAGGAGAGCTCAGTGGGAATTGAGCTGTGTCACACTGGGTGCCACAGGGATCCTGGTGGAAAGGATGGAAAGTGTCCTGAGAATTTCCTGGGAAAGACCATAGGGCCTTTGGAAAGCTCTTAGGACACGCTGGGCTAGCATTGAGAGAGTTGAGGTGGAGCTGATTCCTGGGACAAGGGGATGCTACAGAGCAAAAGGGCTCAGCTGAAGTCATTCCCTTCTTGCCCATGATCCATCATCTCCCTCCTCTTGATGGGACTGGTTCTAGGCCCACAAAGAAGCTGTGTTCCTCAAGTCTCAAATTCTGTTTTGCAGAGGTGTTACCAGGCTCAACACCTTCCACATTGTCATCTCTCAGTGACAGCACTGCTTTACTGAGCCTTTGAGCTCCTCAGGGAAGGGCACCCCAGGCAGAGGGATGCTGTGGATTTTGGGAGCTGTGAGTGTATCCCAGGAGCCACATCCCCATGCCCTTCAGAAGGTAGGCAGCCTAAAACTTCACTCCAAGGTCTTTCCTGGCCAGGAGTTTCTCTGCCCCTTCAGGGCTGATGTCCCTGTGGTGGCCTCTCTCATGAGACCAGGACCTTCGGAGTGGTGGGAAGAATGGGCCAGGAGGGACAGGGACAGAGCATCTCCTTTCCATGTTCCTTTTCCTTCCACTGGCACCATCCTGCACTGCATCTCACCTTTGCTTTTGAAGTGAATTACAGAACCTGGAGGAAGAAGCACTTGTTTTATACCTCAAAGGGAGAACAGCACTTGGAGCTACCTCTAAGGCCAAATCCAAAATGTACCAATCTGACCTGAGACTTTTCCAGCCTGCACCAGAGAGCTGCTGCAAAGGATCCCATGCCCTCCAGGATGCAGGGAAAGCTGTGCATCCTTCTGCAAGAGAGGGATGGCAAATGGGAGCCATTAATGGTGCCCCAGCCCCACTGCCAGCCTGGCTCGGAGCACTGAGGTGCAGCCTCCTCAAAGGCTGTGCAGAGGGTTTGCTGTGGATGGTCCATGTGGGTTCTCTGGCAATGGCATGGACAGAGGCTGAGCTCACCAACAAGCTCCTGCCTCCTGCTCTCCCCACCACCACACTTCACAGGGTTCCAGTGAGAAGTCAGGTCTGGGGCCATGATGAGCCCCAGACTTGGATTTGCATCCAAGTCCCAACACCCACATGTGAGGCCTGGCCCTGGGACTTCAACAAGATGTCTTTGGGATGAGCCCCTTGGCCTGGTGGGGGAAGCTGTTCTCTTTCCACAGACTTCAAAGTGTGCTTGGTAAATCTAATTTGGCCCAAATTTACTCCCAGACATGCTCTCTTCAGAAAAGCCTGTTTGCTTTCCTCCTGGCAGTGACCCAGCCACGTGAGGCTCTGGTTGCACAGAATTGCAAGTGCAGTGTATTAAATTATTGCTTCTCCTTCAACTGACATGCAGAATGGAAGTTACAACTGATCTGGTTTTCCATGAAAAAATTTATTGCATTTAAGTGTATCTAATTGAGTGAATTTTGTTTGCATGCAGGGACTGCTTGTCCTATTGTCTCTCTATCACTCTGGAATTGTATTAACAGTGCCCAGGGTCTGTAGCCTTATAGATCCTTGTGTGTATCCCCCTTCCAGCCACATTTCTGTCATCTTTTCAGCCAACCTCCTCTAGGCCATGCCTACCAAGGAAAAAAAAACCCTCCAGCTCTCAGGCCTTAGTGCAGGCACTGAAAACCCAGGTTTTTACCTCTTATTCCAGGCAGGCACTAGCTGGTTGATTGTTTTCTGCATAGAGCAGTCTCTTCTCCCAATTACTGCGACTGTTGGAGCTTTAAAGTTGATGATTGTGTGTTGTTGGAATACAAATTGATCATTAGAAACATTAATAATGGCTGCTTGACTTTATAATTAGCCACGTATCTGTATTGCATTCAGGAGCTATTAGTCTTCAATGAGCACATTCCAAATAATCCATTTATATTTAAATAAATTGACACACAATAGCTATCTTAATCAATCTAAATATAATTCCTATTTAGGAGCCTCTGCTTTGCCACTTATATTTTTTTCTCAGGGTAGCAGCAGCTGGGTTTGGTGGGATTTGGAGCTCCAGGAGGGCTGAACTGGAGAACAGGCTGTGGTTTTCCCCCCCTGCATCTTCCCAGTCCATCAGGTAGAGGCAAACTCAGATCATGATAGTGGAATGGGACTTGGATCTTCCAAGGGGTTTGGATCTTCCATCACTTGTGTGGATTATTGGATGTATCCAGCAGTGTCATGGTTTCACCCCAGCCAGCTGCCAAGCAGGAGAAGGGAGAGAATTGGAAGGCTAGAAGTCAAGAAACTTGTGGGTTGAGATAAAGACAGTTTAATATAGAGAGAAAAACCCAAGCACAAAGGCAAAGTAAAACAAAGAATTAATTCACTGCTTCCCCTGGGCAAGCAGGTGTTCTACCATCTCCAGGAGAGCCCCAACACATGTAGCAGTGACTTGGGAAGATAAATTCCATTACTCCAAACATGTCCCCTCCCTTCCTCCTCCCTCCCCCAGCTTTACACATGAGCCTGATGTCCCATGGCATGGAATATCCCTCTGTTCACTTTGGGTCACCTGTCCTGGCTGTGTCTCCTCCCAGGCACCCCAACTTCCTCACCAGTGGGCAGTACAAAAAACACAAAAGGCCTTGGCTCCGTGTAAGTCCTGCTCAGCAACAACAAAAATATCTCTGTATTGCCAACCCTGTGCTGTTCAAAACAGAGCCCAGCACCAGCCACTGTGAAGAAAATCAACTCTACCCCAGCTGAAACCAGTACAAGCTATAGGTTTCCTTGGATCTGGGATCATTAAAAATTAACTTCCATTTTTCCATCCACAAAATTTTTAAACATTTAAAAAAAATGTTTATTTAAAACCAGCTTGATTCAAGTTTGTTGGTCACTTTATAGATTCGATAAGGTAAAGACTCTCTGGCTTATTGTTACACCTGAACAAATTCCAGGTAAAAGGCATCTGAGGGAGGCCACAGCAGTCACCAATGATGTACAGATGAGATGATGGCATACAGCTGGGAACTTCAAGCTGAGTTAGCGCTGAAAATTTGAATCTTGCCAGTCCCAGACAGGTGAGTTTTGTGGTTCAGTCTTCCACCCATGATGTGAAGGTTTTAATTTTCTGCACCCTGAATCATCTAATTTACCTGTTTGGTGCAAATGCTTGAATATGGCTGAGCAAGGGACCACATATCATGCCTGCTAAAAATCACTTAGATTTTATTGGGAGGTGGAATTACATTTTTATGCCTTTTTGGACAGTCAGCATTAATTGTTCCTTGCTCATTGGTGAGGGTATTTAAGACTGAGTTGTTTTGGGGATGACAGGACCTTTTTTCAGCTGGTGGACACTCCCTGTAACTTTGCTTAAGCCAGATTAGCACTCAGAGAGTGAGGATCACAGTGGTGCTTTTTTTCTTTTGGGGAGTTGTTTGCTTTCACTTGCAAAAAAAGAGATGTCTTCGAGTCAAACCCTGAGGAAATTATCCCTCCCTAGAGGAGGTGTGAATACCTGAGCAGACTCTTACACCCCACCAGGGAGTCCCTGAAGGTGATGAAAACAGTTTTCCACTGTTTTGCAGTATGCTTTCATCCCCATGCAGCTCCTATGGAAACAACCACACAAAACCCCCACGTGTGACTGCAGACTGATCTTATTTCTCTGTGCCTTCTTCTCAGTGAGAATAGGCAAACAAAATAATAACAGGGGGAGAAAAAAAGAAAAAAAAAAAAAACTCACAAAAAACCCAGCCTATGATGCCAATGGAGATTCTTAATCCCTACAGTGCCTGGGGTGGTCAGAGTGTGTTGCACATCCTGTGGGGTGTCTGTCACCCTGTCCCCAGCCCTGAGCACTCACAGCAAGGCAGGTAAAGCAAAGAGGAATGGATGGGGGTCTCCACATGGGTATGGCTGGTAGGTCACCCCCAGGTGAGACCTGGGGTAGCTGGGATGGTGGCAGAGCTGGGGGACGTCGCTGATTGCAGGTGTTTGGCTGCAGAGGTTTGTGTGGCTGTGGTGCCCTGGCCAGCATCTCCTGTTCAGGGACGCCCCACCAGATGGACAGAGCTCTGTCCTTCCCAAAATGAGGAGTGGCCTTGCTGGGCAAGGCTCCCAGGAAGTCCCAAGCACGAGCAGTGTTGGGCTGCCAGGAAGGAGCTGAAATCCTGCCAGAGCTCAGCTGGGACCAGCAGAGAGCCCGCGCAGGGCTCCGCTAATGGGGAGCGCTCGGGGCCTGCTGAACAAAGGGTCTTGTCCTGCAACAGTACAGTAGGCAAGGAGAGCTTTTGTTTGTTTGACTGTGTTTCGTCCAGGTCTGGTGGGGTTTTTTCCACTTTGAAAATTCCTTTATGTGTTTCCACATAAATGAAAATTCTTTTGTGTTTCCACAGAGCAGCTGCAGCGTTTCAGGGCTCCTGGGGTGGTTTTGTGCTCGCAGTGGAGAGGGGTCCAGAGCAGAGCTGCAGTGGGTTCACACCACATGCCAGAAAACTTCCCCTGGCCCCATCCAGTGAACTTTAAACCTCCTACAGCCCAGATAACACCTAAAATCACTGCAAGATTCCACAGTAGAAGAGCAGGAAGGACAAAGTGCAGAAACAGTTTGGTTCAGCTTTACAGGTAGAGAGAATTCATTAGGTGAGAATGGCCATGTGGAAAAACCCCCAGAGGCTCTGCCAAATTTAACCCTGGCATGAGAGCGGCCTAGGAATAATACATGTTTTACACAAGCTCCCATTGTTAGCTTTTCCCAGAAAGATTCTTTATCTGGTGGGGTGTTCAGCTGAAGCTCTTTGATGCTGCCTTTCATTTTCCTCAGTAATTCTTCCTTTCCAATGGCCCGTTGTTGTCCATCCTTATTACCTGGAGTCATTTGGATGACATCCATTTTCACTTCTCCACAAAAATCCCACTATCTTTGCTAAAGGCTGCATCACATCCTATTTAAAATCAACAGAAAGATTTCAAGGAGCCCCAAACTGGACCTGAAATTGTTACTTCCTTTCAGGTTTCTCAATATGATATTTGCCTCCTAGCAACCACCATACACAGGCAGGGGTATAGCAATATTCAGCTCTCAGCTGAGCGCCAAGACTGGCATCCCAGCGCACCCTGCAGAGCCTCACAAAGCCCTCAGTAGAGTCAACTCACTCCCCTTGCTGTAAGCATCATTTACACTCAGGGTTATGCAGCAGTCTGAAAAGCAGAGGGAAGTTCTGCCCTGCAGAGGCCGTGGGAGGAGGACGGGGAGTGCTGCGGGTTTGATTTATCCTCCAGGTGTGACAGAAGCACCCAGAGGATGTTTGGGGATCTCCTGTGCTTTCACTGCCTGGAGTATCCCAAGCTCTAACCCTGTGAATCATCTCATCCCAGGCGCACTTTTGCAGTCCTCCTCTTTGACAGCTAATTTGGTGTCTTTTTCTTTCTTTAATTACAGCAATTTATCACATTCCCTCCCTGCTCATCCTCTCTAATATACCACCATGATGGTGAATGTCACTTGCTCAGGAAGGACAAGGTGAAGTTTGCCTGCTGGGAGCAGTGATTTTCCCTTATGGGCTCAGAAAATGTTCTCAGCTAAGCTAAGTCTTCGTCTCTTTCTGGCTTCCTTATGCTTCTTTCCCTCCTATTTTTGCACATCCATTCCATAAATTCAGTTTTTCTGATTAGCCCAATTGAATCAATTGCGGATCTGTTTGGGGAAGCTCAAGATCCTTTTTTTACCTTCAACTCTTTAGGAAGAAATTGTGAGTTATTCCAGTGGGGCTGGAGAACCAGCCATGTCCATGCAGCTCCATCAGCAGGACATTCCAAGGGCTTCTGTGGCTCAGAACAGCCTGACTTCCTCAGCTCTTTCTTAATAAAGAGTAACAGATATCTCAAAGGGTTTGGATGAATAACCTCCCTTCTGGTGTATCCTATTCAAAACTTCCCAGTGTCTCCTCCACGTTTGTCACCAATTTAAGATCTAAAGGACTTTTTGCTCTTGGTATTGGTGAGCTGATATGAGGCTGTTTGGTTGTGATGTTTCATGAGAATCTCAGCTTTCATTAAGGGATAGGAAAGGAGTAAATATTTAGTGCACTTACAGACTCCAAAAAGAAAGCTGAGCATGCAAAGCTGCAGGGCCGAAATTTAGAAGGCAATTTAAGAGTCTGCCACCTTCAAAACTCTCGTTTAGTAATTATTTTTAGATGTCATGATGTTTTTAATGAACTGAATTTTTAGATCCTGGAGCGATTCAGCTGGGAGGAATTATATTTTAAAGCTGCAGCACACCTTTGGCGTCTTCCCTGGTTTAGCTGAGAGGGATGAGGATGCACAAGGGATCTGTGTGTGCCTGTGGGGTTTTATGCACATAAACTTATTATCCCATCCATTTTACTTTAATTGTATCTGTCTTGCTAACTGGACAGTTTGCAAGGAGCACATCAATAATCCAGGAAGATAAAAAGTTTAAGAGCAATGGCATAAATATATTGTGCACTTTACTGGTTCAACAGTCATAATATCTGGATCATATAAAAATAGCTATTTAACAACAACTGTTTCTCCCACAGCAATTAAGAACCTATGAAAGTTGAAAGATGATGAGCATCATATAATTGGTTTCTGCAGAGCCTAATGAGACTCTATTTTCTCAGTAAAGAGACTATTCTCTTTCTTGAGAATAGAAAAAATAACCAATGATAAATATTTATAAGTGACTCTTATCTTTCTCCTGTCATGAAGTTTTCATCAACAAACTACATTAAAAAAAGAAAGAAAGAAAGAAAAAAAGATGCTCCCATTAGAAATGCAGTTAATTTACTGCTGTTTAGTATTTGCTCTGCAGTGGTGCCCAGAGACCATGGGGGGTTCTGGGCTCCAGGCATGACCTCCCCACAGGGTGTCCCCATGACACCTTTATGGTTTTGGGGAGGATTTGGGAAACTGGAACCATCCTAAATAATGAACCCTCCAGTTGTTGCCTTATGTTGTTTCTGCAACTCCATTTGAGGTTCCTTGTATGGGTTTGGGGGATGCATTTTCTGTAGTAATTCCAGGCACTCCTGGGGGTACCCATAGAGAGCCATTCTGGCCATGGTGTGAGCTGTGCTTGGGCAGTCTGAGCCCCTTTTCCAACATGGATTGTTCAATGCACTCTTGTAAGATCTCTTGGCCAGCTCAGTTGACATGTACTACAATAATGGTCTGGCTGCAAGTAAAATAACGTGAAGATATATATTGATGTTTCAATTACCTTTTAAATTGTACTTGCTGAGATCCCTGTGCCTGACCTGGGTGTTAAAGCACGGATGGTACCTGGCTCTGTGAACACATTGTTTTGTCGATGCATATAACAGCTTATATTTCCATCCTTGAGTAATCACCTCTGCTTTAAAGAGTGACCCTAAATTGTATTTACACAATAAATTCATGCTCGGTTCTTGCAGGGAAAAAAAAAATTGCTTCAAGGAATCTAAGTGCAATTTTCTCTACTCTTCTTCCATGATCTCCATCATAAATAAGTAGCTATGAGTGCTCATGGGAGAGTGCAAGAGCTTTTTGCAAGCAGCTGCTTTTACAGCTATTTTATGGCTAGTGTGTTGAGGAGCTAACAGTTTGAAATTAAACCAATGGTGGTTATAAATACATCTCTTTATGTGGCTATGTCTTCATTTTTTTTTCCAAGAATGAGATAATGGCAGAACACAGATTCTTGAGGAGCCTCTTTTTGAAGGCAAAGGTGACCTCTTTTTAGCTGCTGTGACTGCAAGGCAATCCCTTATTTAAGGGGAGAAAATTCTTACTTGTCACCAGGGAAAATTTTGAATGCACAAGAAGTGTCTCATGCAGTACTCTTCTCTGAGGAAAGAGTGCACTCTTTCCTGAGGCATTTGCCTACATAGGATTTTCTCTAAACAAAAAAACAAAAACAAAAAAAAAAAAAAACAAAAAAAAAAAAAAAAAAAAAAAAAAAAAAAAAGGGTGAACATCATGTGCCAGA
Organism: Ammospiza caudacuta; assembly: GCF_027887145.1. Taxonomy (NCBI): domain Eukaryota; kingdom Metazoa; phylum Chordata; class Aves; order Passeriformes; family Passerellidae; genus Ammospiza; species Ammospiza caudacuta. Next base: position 16,254,301 of record NC_080604.1, on the reverse strand, counting down.
TGCCTTCTTAAACATACTTGCTAGTCAAGATCATGTTAATTCTTCTGGGTTCAAAACAACTTCATTTACTGGATCAGGGATTAATATTTAATAGATACACAATAAAATGTTCAGGTCTTAAGAGGAGAAGATGATTTTAGTTTTTTTTTTTAATGGTATTTTGAATGGAAATTTTATTCTCTTCTTAGAGGAAGTAAAATGAAATAAAGCATCATGACCTGTACATCTGCTGAGACCAGGGACATGGGAGAACAGGGAATTAATGGTTTAACCTTCTCCAACTCTGTTGTTATGGTGAGAATAGCAAATGCAATTCTGCCTCCCACATCTCAGAGAAGAGGTTGCAAAACTTGAAAAGGACACTGCAAGGAGCCATAGTAAAGGGCAGGAAAGTGTGTCTTATGGTGTGAGATTTTACAGAGCTCAATCTGTTTGGCTAATCAGAAAAATTGCGGCCTTCATTTGACTACAGGTTTTACATATGTTCATGAGGAATAAATATTCTAAAAGTAGTATTTCAGCTATGCCAATAGGTGTAGCAAGATCCAGTGTCTGACAGTTAAATTAAGAACTATTTATGTTTTAAATAGCACACACAGTTTCACTGATGGCAGGGTTAGCCACCAAGAAGAGAGGAGGAAAGTCAAAAGAGGTAGCAGTAATTTGTTTTGATGCCAAAAACCATGATAATGTGCATCTAGAAAGAATTAAAAGGGATTTTTGCAGCCAGTGGAGAAGGCAGACATGGGTGTCCCTGCATGAGGCAGCTCTCAGCACTCAGCTGAGCCATGTCTGTCTGTGACCAATGTCTGTGTCCAAGTGTCCATGTCCAGGTGTCTGTGCCTGGTGTCCATTCCCGTGTCCAGATGTCAATGTTCAGATGCCCATGTCCAGGTGTCCATGGCCATGTAGGGGTGTCTGTGCCTGTGTCCAGGTGTCCATTGCCATGTCTGGGTGTCCATTGTCATGCCCGGGTGTCTGTGTCCAGGTGTCCATTCCGGTGTCCAGGTGTCCATGCCCATGTCTAGTTGTCTGTGTCTGGATGGCCATTCTTGTGTCCAGGTGTCTGTACATGCGTCCAGATGTCTATATCCAGGTGTCCATGCCCCTGTCCAGGTGTCCATTCCTGTGTTCAGGTGTCCATTCCCATGTCCAGGTGTCCGTGCCCGTGTCTAGTTGTCTGTGTCTGGGTGTCCATTCTTGTGTCCAGGTGTCTGTACCTGTGCCCAGATGTCCATGCCTGTGTCCAGGTGTCCATTCCTGTGTCCAGGTGTCCATTCCCATGTCCAGGTGTCTGTGCCTGTGTCTAGTTGTCCATGTCCTGGTGTCCATTACCGTGTCCAGGTGTCTTTTCCTGTTCCCAGGTGTCCATTCCTGTGTCCAGGTGTCTGTTCCCGTGTCCAGGTGTCTGCATCCAGGCGTCCGTTCCCATGTCCAGGTGTCCGTTCCCGTGCCCGGGTGTCATTCCCATGTCATTCCCATGTCCAGGTGTCTGTTCCCGTGTCCAGGGGTCCGTTCCCATGTCCAGGTGTCCGTTCCCATGTCCAGGTGTCCGTTCTCATGTCCAGGTGTCCGTTCCCGTGCCCGGGTGTCATTCCCATGTCATTCCCATGTCCAGGTGTCTGTTCCTGTGCCCAGATGTCTGTTCCCGTGTCCAGGGGTCCGTTCCCATGTCCAGGTGTCCGTTCCCATGTCCAGGTGTCCGTTCCCGTGCCCAGGTGTCATTCCCGTGCCCAGGTGTCATTCCTGTGCCCAGGTGTCATTCCCGTGTCCGTGTGTCCGTCCGGTCCGGCAGAGCTACAGCAGAGGGTGCTGCGCTCCCGCTCCCGGTGCGCATCCCGGTCCGGCTGCTGGGGGCTCCCAGGGCTGGGAATCCAATCCCTGCGCGAATCCGGGGCCTCGGAGCTGTCGCTGCCCGGTTTGTTGGCCGGGAAGCCGGAGCAGCGCCGTGTGTGCGATTCCCACCCAGGGTGGCTATGTAAATACCGCTCTCACGGCAGCTCTCTAACAGAATTAACTCGGCTGGGAGGCACAAGCAACGCTCCTCTAATTTGTCCTCCACGGTCCTTTCCCCACCATGATGTTGGGAAAAAGACCTTCTTTTATCTCTGACAGGACTTTAAATCAAAATTATTCATTCTAGAATAATGTCGCATCTGTGCTTCCAGTTTCCTTCTCTCTCTATCTTTCTCTCTCTCTCTCTATTTTTTTTTTTAACTTTTCTCACTGAAGAAAAAGGAAAAAGGGCAGTCAGGAACATGGAAAAAATGCACTGCCCATTTCCCAGTTTTGTTTTTTAAAAGTTTCAAAATCTCTGAAACAGTGCTTATGAAAATTTCCTATTTCAAAATCAGGGCATTGCTGGGGCCCGGGAGAGAAGCCCTCCAGCCCAACCCAGTCAGCTCCCATATAATTTTAAAGGACTGTTAGCATTCAAGCTGAGGGTGGAACAGCACCTCCTCCCTGAAGACTTGGGTGGCATGGCAGAGGAGCATGTGGGAAGCAAGTCACTTGTTTTATTTTGCTAATTTTCTCTCCCAGAGGACCCACCCTGCAATGTGGGTTTGGGGATGGAGGAAGGAGAAGGGATCCTTGTCCCAGATGCTGCAGAAAAAACAATGGTTTGGGAGGGGAGAAAGCCATGGCTGGGCTTTGGGGGTGCTCTCTGGTGGCACGAGGCTGCCTCGTGGAGAGGCCAAAGCCCTGGGGGAGCAGTGCCATGAACGTGCTCCATGGCATTTGAAGTGTGGAATGCTGTCAGCTGTGGTTTATTACTCATGCTGGGTTCCCTGCCCCTCCAAATCTTCAAGGAGAGGCTTGGTATTTACTCTCTGACAATTTATTTACCAGAGGACTGTTCTTAAGATATTGTGGTTTATGTTCAAAATATTGTTTATGGATAAAATAGCGCTGAGGCTGGGTTGGGTCCTGAGCTGACCTCTGCCCAGCCTGCAGATCCTGCAGCTTCTCATTTGTGTCTCACAGTGTGAGGGATGCTGCTGCCCCTCTCCCATCCACACAAAGCTGCCTTCCCAGTACACATACCTAATTTGTAGCTAATACTCTCATTGTGGCTACTTCAATAACAGTACAGATTTTTTTTCCAAATGAAATACACATGTGGCTCCCAAGCCAGCATTTTTCTGTTTCAAATTAAGAATTTTTTTTTTCTCAAGAATGCCACATCATACATAATTTTCTATAATTTTTTCTATTGATTTCCTTCTTAGCCTTCATCAAAACTGTGCTGGAGCAATCAAGGAGCAGATTGGGACCTACCTTGCAGAGAAGAAAAGGGGATGAGGAATCTGCTTACACCATTATATTGACCTTCTGCTTTGTGAGTAATAGCCCTGGGTCAGAGGAATAGTTTTATTGAAGAATGATGCTCCCAAGGGTGGGAGTTCTGGCTGTTTTCTCCCCTGCTAAGGCTCCTAGAAAGTCTATCTCACCTATGGGACACAGAGCTTCTTGTGGTGCCATTTCCTTCCAGGCCAAGCTGGAAATTCACAAAATGCCTGCGACATTCTTGCAAGACCACAAGCAATGAGCACAAAAAGGACAAGGCTGAATCTCAAATGGGAACAAAGCTATAACTCAACCAGCTGGAGTTGAAAAAGGTCAGTGGCTCAGCTCTAGAAAGACTTGCATGTTTTGATGTTTGTGGAATATCCTCGGGTTCCTTAGCAGGACACACTGCTGGGACAAGATCATGCCAGAGCAAGTTTATGATGCTGAGGCATCTCCTGGGTTTGACTGCAGCAGAAATACCTTGTGGTTTCTCGACATCTGCGTGAAATTAGTAAGTCCTGGAACACATGAAAATTAGTAATAAAAATAAAAGCTCTCCTTCCACCCCCCGTCACCTCCTCCCACTGACACAATTTAAAGATTTAGAATCAGTTTGTATCGTGGCCAGAGATTGAAGTTACGATTGTAATGTTTCCACTTAGGACAAGGAAATTGAAGTAGAGCAATTAATCAATAGCAATATGGGAAAGTAAAGACTGAGACAGTCACTTAGAGCTTGCATGCTTAGCTGCATAAGGGGAATTTTAGAAAACTTCTGTCTTTTACTGCCCTTTTAAGTTTTATATTACCAACTTTCAAGTACAGAGAGAAGTCATGCTTTGTGCTGCCCTACTTCACCCAACATTATAAACCCATTCATTTGCAGGGAGCGGATATTTAATTATGAATAATCCCAGAGTGTTTCACTGAGTGTTGTACAAACTGTGCACTCAGGCCCGTTTCATACAGTCATGAAATGCCATCATCCCTCAGGTGAAACAAAGCAACTCTTGAGCAGCACAAAGCAAAGCTGCACAGCAATTTGGGGAAGGAAGTGAGCAATAATGGATTCATTTGAAACTGCAGGGGGATTTTAACTATGCAGAATGCAATTACCAGAACTGGAGTTTATCCAGGACACTGGGGTTAAGACCCTATCTATTACAAAAGATGCCACAGAACTTCCAGCATCCTTCCCCTCATTTCCTATGTGTTCTACTCTCTGGGCTTCCAAGTACACACTGAGGCCAGTCCTGTTTGGATTGTGAAAAACGATGGGACCTCAGGGCAAGGTGCAGAGGAAAAACTAGTATTTCTTACTGACCAGAGCTTTCTCTTTGCACATAATGCAAAGGGCTTTGCACTGGAGAGAGAAATTAAAAGCTTTTGGGTGTGTGGCTTGGTCCAGAGCCACCTAACCAGGGCAGCTGTTGGTCTGTGGTGTGAGTCAAGGGCTGATGAAAGGGCAGGGTGGCTTTGCAGCCTAATTTGGTCATCAGCACCTTAAGTAAAAAATGGACCATTTCCTGACCAAGTTTATATAAGTTAGGCTGAATTAATTTAAATATCTAAGTACTTCTTAACTGGGATTGGAAATCCCATATTTCCATGAGGGCAATAAAACAAGGGTAGTAACATCCTGGCAAGGAGGACAGAGCAGCAGCACAGCACAGAAGAAAGACTTAAACCTGATCTATGTGGTGCCTGTTAGGAGCTTTCCTGGACTGTTTTGGTTTTGGGAAGCTGCCTGACCTGCTGAGCCCAGCTCCCTTCAGACCCTCTGCCACCTCTCCACGGTGAGCACACAATCCCCTGAGAAATAACCAGACACCTTTCTCTTGGAGCATTTACACTCCAGAGTAAAATCAGCTGCCACAAGCTGGTTTATAAAGAGTAGAGGAGCAGGGAGGGGCAGAGCAGTAAGGCCTGGCCTAGGCAGGGGTTGAGGGGCAGAGATGTGGCTGCTCCACAGGGTCCCAGGGCTGTCCCTGCCTCCCCTCTCACACAGACAAACAGGCAGCATCAGGCCTGCATGGGAGGAGGAGTGGAAATATTTGTTCAAATATGTATACATGTATTTTTAACTCCCACAAAAATACCAGTTGTGAAACTCCAGGAGCAGCACTTTTTATATTGGCACGAAAGCTGGAGTGTATCTGGGAAGCTTTCAGCTGATTTGTGAGGTGCAAAAGTCAGTATTCAACACTTGTATTTCTGGATATTTAACTGATTGCATTAAAAGTCAATAAGGCCTGTGTCTTTTTGCCTAGAGATCCAGGTATTAGATGTGTTCCATGCTGGAAACACCTGTCTTACCTCCCTTCCATTTACTGCTGAGAGAGTTTTGCTCTTATTTAAATGTATGTAGCTCAATACCCACAACAACTGTTGTTCTCACGTGGCTGTTGAAAACAGACAAGTAAATAAAACAAGTAATCATCCCAGAAAATGCCTAACAGAATCCCCTTGCCCACTCACAGGTGCTGGTGGAAAAATTACCAATTACCAGTGAAGTCCCAATAAATAATGCTTCAGTCTTGTAACTGCAAATCTTTCTAATAGAACCTGGTTATTTCATGCCTTGTGTCATAAATCAGTGCCCCCGATGAGTGGGCTCTGAATGGCTGGACAGAAATAATTAATCAAGATTAAATCAAAAGCAGCATGATGCATGCAAAGGCAGTCTTAGCCAGGATGCATTCCTAGGAATAAAATCACTTAGAAATGGCTTATAAATCTGGAGCATGGCTGAGCTGAATGTGAGGAAATGTGACTGGTATGGATTTTCAGGTTTTATGCTGCATAGATATTGCATGAGATTAACTTGCTGCTGCTGAACAGCATCAGATTTCAGGCCATGTGTACCAAAGGCCATAGGTGACCATGGTGGGCTGGAGAACCACTCTCATACCCCTCCTGGAATCTGAAACATAGAATATTCTGAGCTGGAAGGGACCCATCAGGATCCTCAAGTCCAGCACCTGGCCTGCAGCAGTGTCTGACTGGTACAGGAGGGCCACAAACAACAGAAAAAACCTCATGAGATCAGACACTACTGATGGTTTTACTGAGTAGATGAAGGTCATGCAAAATCTAGAAAAATAAACCTTGCTGGGATAATGTTACGTCATTATCTGTTGCTGTCACTTGTGGTGTCTGAGCTTGGTGTTGTGTATATTCTCAGGCAGATCTGAAGTGACTCTTCTGATAGCTGCAGTGCTGACAACTGGCCCAATCATTCAGGCCTCATCCAGTTTTCCTCTTGTATTTATTGACCATTCATGAATCAGGACTTATTCCTCAGACAGACTGAGCTAAAGCTGCATCTCTGATAAAACCAGGAGTAATACTCAGAAATACAAGAACACCAACAGGAAAATTAAACAGGCATCAGAGAGGGTCTAAGTACCTAATGCTAAATAATTCCCTATTTCAAATTCATCCTTAATAGCCTCTCTTAAACCTAAAACTCAAATATATTTTTAACATGTAACATTCCTGTCTGGAATATTTTCTTTCTTATTTCTCCAGCTCTTCTCCAGGGGAGCAAAGGTTTACATAACATTAGGTCAAAAGCCAGCTGAGGATATACTACATGGAAATTTTGTAAGAGACAATAATCTCCTGTCTGTGAAGGGGAACCAGGCTCTGAGCAGCTTTACAAAGGCACCAAAAGCCAGGCAATACCCAGAGCTTCTGCTTGATCCCAACAGTGCCTGGCAGAAAATGTGAAGGCGCTGAATAATTAATAGAGTCATCGCTGTGGTACATAAAGCAGACAGTGCCAGGGCAATATAAAACCTCCCCAGAAGAATGATAAGGTGCTTACTGAAAAGTGATTATGATTTATAAGCTCATAGAGAGGGCAGGGCTGGTGCTAAATGTTCCAACATGGTTGAGTCACTTTTAATGTAGTAGCTACACACCTACTACTCAGAAACAGGGCACACTTTGTTATCCACAACTCCCATCTCTCAGCATAGATAAAAGTTTCTATTTGGGATAATTTTTAACTTTTAAACATTGAATAATATACTTTTTTTTGGAACTCCACCTTTCAGCAAAAGAACAATAACTTCAAAATTTTTAATAACCTTCATCATTCAGCAGTCATGCCAAGAAGATAAATAGTAACAGCCATATTTTATTATTTTATAGCAGGTTGTAGAGGAAATGCTTTTTTGTTTCCGTGTCAAGTGAAGGTCACACTGACCACCACTTGTTCTAGGGCAACATCTGTGCAACTGGTTCTATAGTCCAAGTTTAGAAAACATCATTACTGAAGAAGGGAAAAAAAAAACCCTAAAAATTCAGTGCACAAAAAAATCTGCAGTGTCCAAACAAAATCAATAGCACAGTATGAAAAATAGCATGGGAAGTAAAATAGCTGATGTGCTGGCTGTTTGAGAAATGCTTCATTCTGACCTGAAGTTTCAGCTTAAAAAAATTACAAGTTTTGTACCTGGTGTGCAATATATACAGGGTTAGGGTTGTGTTCATATTTTAAATGAACTCCAACCTGACCAAAAACATCAGGTAATATTGCCGGGCCTAGTGTAAAATAGCCAGGCCTAGCGTAACATGTCCGGGCCTAGCGTAATACACGCTGGCCTAGCGTAATATGCCCAGGCCTAGCGTAATATACAGGGGCCTAGCATAATACGGCAGGGCCTAGTGTAATATTCTGGGGCCTGGCGTAATATGGCCTGGCCTAGCGTAATAAGGCCAGGCCTGGCGTTATATGGCCGGGCCTAGCGTAATATACAGGGGCCTAGCGTGATATGGCCGGGCCTAGTGTAATATTACCGGATCTAGCTTAATATTTCCTGGCCTAGCGCAATATACCCAAGCCTAGCATAATATACACGGGCCTAGCGTGATATGGCTTGGCCAAGCGTGATATTTTTTGGCCTTGCGTAATATACCCGGGCCTGGGATATGGCTTGGCCAAGAGTGATATTTTTTGGCCTTGCGTAATATACCCGGGCCTGGCGTAATATGGCAGGGCCTAGCGTAATATACAGGGGCCTAGCGTGATATGGCCAGGCCTAGTGTAATATGCTTGGGCCTAGCATAATATTCCTGGGCCTAGCGTAATATGCTTGGGCCTAGCGTAATATACAGGGGCCTAGTGTAATATGGCCGGGCCTAGCGTAATATACAGGAGCCTAGCGTAATACGGCCAGGCCTAGCGTAATATACCCGGGCCTAGCGTAATATACAGGAGCCTAGCGTAATATACAGGGGCCTAGCTTAATATTACCGGATCAAGCTTAATATTTCCTGGCCTAGTGTAATATGGCCGGGCCTAGCGTGATATGGCCTGGCCAAGCGTAATATACCCGGGCCTAACGTAATATACCTGGGCCTAGCGTAATATGGCTGGGCCTAGCGTAATATTGCCGGGACTATCGTAATATGCCCGGGCCTAGCATAATATTGTCGGGACTACCATAATATGGCCCACCCTAGCGTAATATGGCCGGGTCTAGGGTAATATGGCTGGGCCTGGCGTAACATGGCCGGGCCTCGTGTAATATACCCGGGCCTAGCGTAATATGGCAGGGCCTAGCGTAATATTGCCCGGCCTAGCGTAATATGGCCACGCCTAGCATAATATGGCCGGGCCTTGGGTAATATTGCTGGGCCTTAGCGTAATATAGCCTGGCTTAGCGTAATATTCTCAGGCCTAGCGTAATATACCCAGGGGCCTCATTTCTGGGCCTCACTTTTTGGCAGCTGCTCATTCTAACTATCTGTTAAAGCATTTGGCTTGGATAAACTTATTTAGGTGGGACAAGACTCCTAAGATCATCGAGTCCAGCCATTAACCCAGCACTGCCAAGCCACCCCTAAACCATATCCCCTGGTGCCACATCTACATATATTTTAAGTCCCTCCAGGTGTGGTGACTCCATCACTTCCTTAGGCAGACTTCTGTGTTTTTTGTCTTAGTTTGCTCTGAAAACACGTGGTTTTGCGGCCTGAGTGAGCCTGGCTCCTCAGCTGAAGATAAGCTGCTTAATTCCTCTCCCAAAGCCATCAGGTGCTGATTAGAAAAGTGGCCACAGGAGATTCTCCTGAGTGCCCAATGAGCACCTGTTCTGCCCAGCCTGATCAATAGTCTTTAAAGAGACCAAGAAAGTGGGAAGGTGGGTGTGATTCCCTCACTCTGAGGGAGTTGGGCACGAGTGAGGATGTGTGTAGCACTGCCAGCATCATCTTCTCAGCAGGATGGTGAGTGGAGGCTGCTGCTTGTGCAGCCCTTCCTTTGTACCTGATCAGCTTGAATTGTGTGGAGCTTAGTCTGGGATTAAACCAGGGGAGTTTGGGGTTCTCAGCTTTGGGTTGTGTTCCAAAAACTATGCCTTCCCTTATCAAGTATGGTTTGTCTCTCCTGCTAACTTGCATTGTTGTAATGGACCCTGCTGGATCATGGGCAATATCAAAACAATGTGGGTGTGCAAGAATAGAAATGATCCTTAAAATATGTTGGCATGAAGTGAGGATTGGAAGTGGATAGCAATTGTCTCTTTATGTGCAAGAGTTTTCCCCACCCAGAATCAGAATCCTGCTTTTTTCAAAAATAAAGGCTCTCTTCCATCCAAAACACTTCAGAGTTATTTCATCTCCTGTTTAAATCCTGCCTAATAATTTCATCTTTCATTTCCTCCTATTGTTCACTCTGGCACATATCCCATCTATTATAAGCCTCAGATATCAGAAAGTAATTTTTTTAGGGAGAGGAAAGTAAGAGTCAGCTGGTTTGAAGTAAGGTTTTTATAGCAGCAGAAGTTCTGGAATCATTGTGCAGAGACTGGTATTAAAGAAAAAGCTCCATGAGAGGAAACTGGATTGAGGAGACAAAGGTTTCTGTAAGAGCTGTATTACTGTCAAAGCAAGGGTAATTGCTCCTGTTTAGGACTCTAATACAGACTTGTGTTTTGCAGGCACTGAGAGATATGAAGTTTTCACAGGCTGAAGTAGTCACTAGATAAACACTCATGGGAGCTGGCCTTTTCTGAAAATCTCCAGCTAATTACTTTGCTGAAGTATTTGGCTGCAAAGCAGCTTTTTAAGAAAATTCAAATGTCTGTAAATATGGCTTTTGCCTCTGTGTCTGTGCACATGTAGACACAAACTGCAGAATCCATCAGCTGGCCTAGAGTACGTGTCTCACATCAGGGACTGGGCTCAGCTCTGGGGCTCTGCTGCTTCCACACCTTCCTTTATGTCCCTTTTGTCTCGTGAAGGTGGCTCAGACTCCGAAAAATATCAGCAAAGCCTGGGCTAGAAGTGCTGTCTGGAGCCTTGCAGCTCTGCTAACGAGCCCATCTCACCAGCATCCCTTTTCTCTCCTACACCCATACAAGAATGTTTTACCTACCAGAATGCACAAAGGTGTGTGAGTGCTCTTTGGCCATTTGGGCAGGGCAGGTTTATGGGGCTTTCTGGAGACATAAAGCTGATCCTTCTGGCAAATCCATAGAGGAAGTGGGTGAAGGAACAAAAGGTGCAAATATTGGAAGTTTTTTTTTTGCACTGGTGGTACACATTCCATTAAGAAACAAAATATATGACATGTAGGGGATGGGATAGTGCATTACAAAATTGTTCAAGGAGTCCCAAATTGTAAGAGAGACTCTGCAGGTTAGATTAGGAGCAGGATATCTGATTGCTGTCCTGGACTAGCAAACCTGTCTCCCTAAAGGTGCATGGGGTCAGAGACTATATGGATATACTGGTCTGAAGGTTCACTGAAACTGTTACATGGCTCTAAATGGTAGTGGGAAGAAGTCACTGCCAAACATGCAAAGACCCAGAAAGGTGACTGGAAGTCAGTGTTTTCCTTTAATTCTTCTGTTAATAGTCTATTATAAAGAAGTGGCTGGTATGAGGCAGCAAAGAGCTAAAAACTACAACAAAAACTCTAGACAGATTAAACATTAAATTATTCTGACACTCATTATATTAAACAGTTAATTATTTACTAGTAGTACCAGGGAGAGCACATGAATTCTCTAGATTGGAACAAATGCAGTGATGCAGTCCAGGCTATTTTTAAGAGCAGAGCTTTGGACACAGTGTGCTGAATCTGCTGTGTCCCGTCACTGTGTGCATCATTTCAAGCTTTTATAAACAGCCATGTTTTTTCAGGAGTCAGACATTAGGCAAGCACTCGGGCAGCACCACGGAGGAGTGACATAGCAGTGTCATAAACATTCACAGAGATCCAAGCAGGGCCTTGAGATGGCTAAATTTTTGGGAAAACAGATTATCTGGGGAGGTTGGGTTGTTATGGGACTTGGAAAACTGCACTGGCTCTGCCAGCAATGTGTAGAAAGCAAATTCTCTCGAGCTTCCAAATTCCCAGAATCCTTCTGAGGTCTGTGCCATTCAAAATAGCAGCAGTTTGCTGGAGAACTCTCTCAGCAAAGGGTAATGTATTTCTTCTGCTCCTTGCATGAAGGTATGAATAGCAGAGGGAAGTGCTGTGAACATCAGGAGGCAGCTGTATAAGGCAGGATGCCACTTTCTCCTCCCCTGCCCCAAGCTGGCTGTGTGGAGATGAGTGCAACTTGAAAGTGCATGGAGCTCCTCTCTCCTGCAAGGCTGCTGCATTCGAGTTGTGCATGCAGGAGAAAAAATCTTGTCAGAGTTGTGGAGAGAGTGATTTTAATGTACAGAGTGTTCTAGTGTATGTAGCCTTGCTTTTTAAGTAGGGCTACATACTCTAGAGGTGCTGCTGCACCTCCTGTGTAACAACAGCACAGCTCAGAACCATTTCCTTGGAAACACTTCATTGCCAGCAGCTGCCTGTTGCTTTCCCGGTGCAGAAGGGGCTGTGGGTATTTGGGAAGTATGATGGTGGTTTAGGTTCCCTGTTTTTTTATCTTACATGTGAGTTCAGGAACTGACCTGCAATACAATACAAAAGTGAGCTGTAAGGAACTAGTGCAGCTGATGTGGGACCCTGTACACTATAGTGACCTGCTTTTTGGGAATCTGATTGCTGTGGATCCTTGGAGGAGAGGAGCTGGTGTGTCCTGTAGGGAGGCAGTGCATTAAAAGGGGGAAGAGTATTTTGTGTCTGAATGGGACATAACCACCCCATTACCTATGTGCAAGCTGTAAATCCTTTACAGCTGAGATGGGCTTTTGGTTGTTTGAATGGAGTGGACCCTCATCTCTGTTGAATTAGGCAGACAAATTGGATATGAGTGACATCAGAAAATGTGTTATCTAACTGACCTTTAAATATTATTTAACAGCAGTGACAAATGCACTAACAAACCTTTGGGAAAAACCCCCTAAAACGTAAGCAGTAACCATATTACTTAAACACAGAAGGGAAATGCAGAACTGATGTCCAGAGTCTGTTCCCTGTGCTGTACACCCGTCCAACTGATGCAATTCCCATGGATCTCTTGGCAGTACTTGTTACATCCTATCCCAAGGGAGGTGACCCTTGCTTCACTGAGGGGGGGAAAGAAAAGTCCCTTCCAGATTCAACAGCACAGTTCCAGTCTGACCACGTCCTTTTAGTGACTTGCTGAGCTCTTACACGTTTACTTACCCAATCCCTGCGTAATAAAAATTGGCAAAGCTCTTTGGAGAGAGCCCATGACTCTGCACTTCCTAAGCAGCGTCAGACTGCTGAGCAGTGCCTCCTCTTTTGACAGCTCACATCATGCTGGGACTTATTTCCACGTGCTGGAGCAAAGAGAAATCTAAGGCAGAGAGGCCCAAATGGAGCAGGGAGAAGCTGCCACCTCTTGCCATGAAAAAGTCATCCTAAAAAATTTGTCTGGGGTTAGACAGGTCACACTGTGCAGTAAGAGGAGTCATCACTGACAGCAGTTCTTTCCTATCAGTGTGAAGGAAGAGAACATGTGCTCTTGAAGCCTGTGTCATCACTAGTAAGGGATTGATTGGTGAAAGTGAGGTTTATAGCTCTTGTCTTACGAAATGGAGAGGTCAAAACTATGGGGAGTGAGAGTGAGAGATTAAGATTGTTGTTGCTATGTCAATCTGTTGGGAACACTGATGATAATGGAGTAAGGAGAAGGAAAAAAATATCTGAAATTTGACGCTGCATATTAGCACAGCGATCAGAAGTTTTAAAAAATTTCTTGGTGTTTTTCCCAGACAAATGTTATGGAGAACTTTAAGTGAAAACAACTGAAATATGGTGTAACTAAAATTTCTTTCATGTACTGCTCCCCAAATAGAGCATTGCACAATGTCACAGGGCCATGCCTCTGTCTTCTTTCTAATGACTTTGTAAGCATACAGTAATGTGAAACACCTCTACAAAAGTCAAAATGTGAATGCTGTGCACCCTGTCATGGTTTTTTTTACAAACAAGGAAATAGGAGCTTATACTGAGAGCTTTGCTACTGCCCTCAGTCCTAAGCAGGTTTGCTTTCAGCTAACATCTCTTGATGCTGCATGATGAATCACATCAGGTCCGTTGGCAGAGAAACTTTTGCAGAAGTATTTCTGAAGGGGAGAGGGAAATGGATAATGTGGTAGGCTCAGAGCACCTGAGGAGGCTGGCTTAGTTTTAGGAGCCACTCAAATATTTGCAACTCTTAGGGATTTAAAAAAAATGTGTCTTTTCCATGGTGCCATGGAGACTGTGGCAGCATTTCAGAGGGATCCAAGTGAAAAAGGAGTCCTCAGGACTGGGGTCCCTGAGGGTGTGGCAGTGGGATCTGCTGCTGCCCCAGAGGAGCTGTGGGTGCAGGGGGCTGGTTCATCACAGGGTGCTGTCACCTCAGTGTAAAGTGCCAAATGACAAAAGGGGTCTTGCAGCCTCCAGCAAAAGTAGCGTGAGGACAGGAGAGTGATGGAGTAGTGAGGCAGAAAAGGGAAAACACAAAACACAGAAGGCCCACAGGAAAAGCAAGTGAGGTATTTTCTGTCTGGATTTACACTGTGGTAGCTGGCAACAGCCCTTTTGAGATTGTCACACTCAGTATTTGGATTTGTTCAGAGGTTTTGAGAGCTCTCTTGTCTTAAAATAAAACTGTTGATTTATTTTTTTTTATGAAACCCTCTATTATAAAACCAGATTTTGCTTGCCCTGCCTCTGGGATAACTACTGATATACTAAACCTGGGACAAAGCAAAGGGCTTGCATTTAATTTAAAAAGTGCTAGATGGGAGATGAGCATAACAGACCCCAAGTTTGCTCAAAACACAGAGCACTCAAAAATGCAGCATGTCCTCTGCTTGCCTATCCTCCCTGTTTTGATATTCATCCACAGCTCTATGTTTCCTACGGGTTTCATTTTGCCAAATTTAAAAGCTTTGGCATTGCAAGACTGCCAGTGATGCAGTAGAACTCTAAAATGAATCGTTATTTTTTGGCTGCTCTGAAAAGACCATAAACTAAACTTGACTCTTTCTCGATATATAAAGCTGCTGCTTCCCTTTCTGATCTAATCTGCAATAGGTGGTTGTCATATCCTGAATACTTCTCCACCTGGATCTCTGTGGTTTCCATAAAAAGTCAGGCTTTCGTACAGGAGAAATGCAATATGCACATAAATCCAGCATACCATTTTTAACAGAAGACTGAATCTTTTATCATCAGTCCCATGAAAAAGCCTGAGTGGTTGCAGCTATGTTCCCTCAGAGATCAAGCCCCACAAGCTTTGCACTTCCTGGAATAAACACCACAGTTAAATTGTGAATATATCTCTGCAGCTGCTGCAGTGTCACTGCAGTGAAGAACAAGCAGTGTTACTGATTCAGCTGAAATGCTTCTTGCAGAGCAAGCATCAAAGCAAGGCTGTTTTATCAGTTTACATACTTTGAGCAGAGAGTTTATTTCTTGTGTAATCCTCCCTGAGGCGCTCCAGTGGCTGAGCAGAACCCTTGCAGAAACGTCTGCTTCCTGCTTTGTAAATGTAATTTCTGCTCCCTTCCCTCTGTTTTTGGGCTGACTTCTGTGAGTTCTTTGTATGTGCTGTTGCTGAATCTGAGCGATCTGTTTTATGAAGAAAACATGGATTTGGGGTTTTAAAGGATTGCTGGCTCAGAAATGGCTGATTTGCTTTGAGATCAGCTTCATCTCACTGTGAAAGTGAGCTGAAACACACAGGCTGGAACCAGTGGTGATTTTTACCCTGTGCAAGGATCACACCAGGACTGAAAGCTACTGTGTGCTGCTCAGCTGCAGGTCTGCAGCACTGCACTTGAGCCATCTGTTCCTCAGGCCCTGTGGCTGTGAGAGAGCCTTGGTAAAGCCCATGATTTGTGAGCCATGTGAAATGGGCTGTTTTCTACCAGCCAGAGCTGACTTTAAATGGTGCACATTAATGCAGGGCTCCTGCAGCACCATGCCCTTGGAGAACTCTCTCCTCCTGCTTTTGTGCTCTCCTCCTGGTATTAAGATGGACGTGTTACAAAGCTAACTTAAACTTTGAACCAGTAGTGAAGGCAGTAAAAGGTAGCTTTTTAGTTGTATCTTTTCATTGATTCCAGCTCAGGGAATCTTCCTTGTGTGAACTTCATGGGAGATGTAAAAAAACTGTTTTAGGCTATGGGTGAGGTGGGTTCATTGCTTTCAAGGATGATAGATGTGTCTTGGGTGGAAAGCCCATTGCAGCTCCTGCCAAGCAGTTGTTCAGTGTGAAAGGCTTTGTCCCTGGTAATATTCAGAGGGCATTGAATGGCTGGATGTTTCTGCTGCTTAGAGCAAAACCTAGGCAGTGCAGATTGAATCATGCTAAGAGATGAGCTTCAGCACCAAGCAGTGTCTATCTCCTGTTGCTTCCTATCCCCATGCCCTGCTTCCAAAACCAGGCTGAGGTTCTCCTTGGATGCTTTGGTTCACCCACAATTAATGTAGTGGCTCCCAGGTAACAATGACGCTGCCTAAACTGAGAAATAATGTGAGACCTGCTATTGACTTGTTTTCCTACTTGTGTAGAAGCAGGACTTGTGTTTGATGGTTGGACTTGCTGATTTTAAAGGTCTTCTCCAACTTTAAAAATTCTAAGAAATCCAAGCCTTTGGTTGCTGTGGCACTCCAACATCAGGCCCCTCTGGCTCTGCTGGCCATGGACTCAGGAGGTGGGAAGGGTGCCACTCATTGTGGCTGTCTCCTACACCTTGTCCCCTCTATCTTTCTACCATTGGTTTTAGATAGATAAAGAAGTTTTCCTTCAAGGCAGATATCCCAAACAAAGCTTTTTCAGCCAGAGCCAAAAAACCTTAGCCTTTCCAGCCAGGCTAAGGTTCTTCTTGCCCCAGATTTGCTGTTGCAGTTCCATTTGCCATTCTGCCTTTGGGATGATAAATGGAAATTTATCAGTGAAATTGTAATGCCTACTTTAAATCATGCCATGTTGATTTGGTAAGCACAAGGTATGTAACTCTACCCAGGACTATACTTGATGGGATACAATCTAGGAATTCAGTGTTTAGACACAACAGTATGCTGGCTTCTTTGTTCTTACCCCTTTTTATTTAAGCAGGAGCTTTAGAAGACAATTCTTAAAATAAGTATCTGTGGCTCTTTGTTACTGAGATAAAAGGATTAGAGGAGTTGTTAGGTTTAAAAGAAGTTGTAGCATTCTTGGCTGCTGTGAGGTGTCTGAAGCTGGCTTCTGCTCTAGTTCTCTCCTTTTCAGTGTGTTGCATTAGAAATAGAGGCAGAGCAGCCAGTCACTGGGGGAGAGGGAAATCTGCTGGCACTCCAGGAAACTCTGGGTCCTCCTACGAGCTCTTACTGGGTCCCTGAAGTTGGTTTATACTTCTAAACAGCCATATCCAGCTATGTTGCAAGAAGTGAATGGTTCTTCACCCTGAACAGTCTGCAGATAAGGACTGTTTGCTACCAGAGAACCTGTTTTTCCAAGTAATGAAGTGAAACCAACTGGATTGGTGATAAGGGCTGGCTTTTCCTAGACAGGATTCATCCCAGGAGAGTGTGGTGCAAAGTAGTCAACTGCTCTAACACTGCTGCAGCAGAGTAACCCTTCATCTGGGGTGCTTCCTGGCCTGTGAGTACTACAGAGATTTTTTTGGAGCCTCTAGGAATGGCTTTTTACATGGAGTCATTAGATGTGGTGCAAGTAATTTAATGGTAAAAGTTTAGTAGCATGTGTGCATGCTATACTCTGATTGAAAAAGGGATACGATCCTTATTATTGCACAGGGAGTTGAAATCCTTCTAAATGTGCCTTGCATATGTTTTTAAGAGAGTTAAATTGCAGGACTGGATTATCCCATGGAGAATACATCTCTGCTCAGAAAACAAATCGGGGTGTAATGTTACACATACTGTAGGTCTTGAGTATGTGGAGTTTGTGCCTCTCGTGACAAGCCTGTTCAGTTATGGGCAGCTTTCTGAATAAATCTCATTATGTGTGCCACCAGAGGCACATGCTTCTGTGGTTACATTCGCTGGGTTGTGCTGATATAAATTTAAGCAGGATTTGTCTGTGTAAAAAGAAAACGTGTTTGTATCTAATCAAATTCCACCTTGTTTTATACTCCTGTTCAGCTCCAGTGATTCCTGCAGAGATAGGACTAACATCAGCTTTGGCTTTGCTGCGTAGTTTTGCAGGAGATTTCAACAGAGCAAGAATCTGCCATTACTCAATGCAGAATTTCTGTCACTGGTAGAAGTTGTTATATTCATGAAGGAAAAGGCTTCAGTTAGAAGCTGGTTGTGTTTCTGTTAGTTTTATGTTTTCTGTGATGTTCAGAGCAATGCAGTTCACAGAATTAACTGTCCCCCTCTGATGGAATGTGAGTGTGAAGCTGCTGAAAGCAGCTGAAGGACCAGGATAGCTGGGAAATCTGCAGCCTATTGGCTGCACTAACAATGCTGAGAAACATCTGCCCTGCCAGTCTCTCAGTTCTGCTGGTTCCACTTCATTATTTAGAGCAGAGAGCACACTCGAGTCTGGCTTTTTTCTTCCTCGGCGAGTGGATGCAGTAACATTTTTCCTGATGATTTGTACAGATAAGGCAGTGATTCCAAGTGTGTCTCATGATGCAAGAATTGCTTTTGGAGACTTTCAGATAATTAAGTGAAGAACACAAAATTGTCTTGCTATTTCATCAATCAGTGTAAAATGCTGCCTGTGATTAACATCTCCATTAAAAGTACTCTCTTGAACTGCTCAAAAAATGTTTCAAGTGTGACATATTGGTACATGAAAAAGAAAGTACTGAGCAGTGCAATGTATTGCCATAGTCAGTTTGCAGGTTTCATAGTTATAGTCTAGATCAGCCTGGCCATAGTGCTGGATACCAGAACTACTATTTTTTTTTTTTTGTAAAGAAGAAAGCATGTAAAAAATAGAAAATAGTATATTTTTCTGGTTATAGCAGCTTCTATATTTATAGACTTTGTGCAATGGAAACTAAAGCTATTTGTCAGACTGAATGAAGAATAATGAAATGCATAAATCTGAGAGTAACATGACTTTCTATAATAATTTATTAAATATTTCCAATAAGCCATATACAGATGCATAACATCCATTAGAGGGCAGGAGCTCAGAGCTTTCCTTCCCTGGCTGGGCAGTAATCTTTTTGCTTGGAATAAATATTTTGAATTTTCCATTGTGTTACTGGCTCTAGGGGTGGTTTTCTTCCCTGATGCTACTGTTGTAAAGACCACTCAGTGTGCGTCTGTAGAGTTAATTAAGGATCAAAGCTACTACAGAAGACAGGAGTCAGACAAGAGTTTATATGTTGTATATCTGAAGCACATGCACCAAGTAGGCTCTTCAGAGAATAAAATGTGCTGAAGTGTCATCAGTCACACAACTTTGCACATCTCCCAGAATGGCACTTGGAGGTCAGCCTGTATTACTCTGGGGAAGCACTGACCTGACCAGGTTACAAATGGAATCTACTCAAAACCATGTGACAAGAAACATAGCCATGGCTAGAAATGACAGCATAAAAATGAAAGTTTGTACTCAATTGCTCTGATTTCATCTTTGAGAGAAATCAGCTGTTGATTCTTGCCAATGTTCTCTCCTGCTCTTCTTCAAAATAAAGCAGCAGCTGTCCTGTGTTGATGTGCTCTAGTTGGAGGATGTGACTAGTCATCATTTTCTGGAGTGTGGGATGAGGAAACCCTCATGACCATTGCATCTTCCCATTAAATCAAAGTACCACACTCCTGACTGACTCCTCTGGAGTCACCCATGTCCTAGGCTGGTTCTTCAACAGCTGAACAAGCTCTTCATGCTTCTCAAGCATTCATACTGGACAAAATCCTGATAGTTTGGAAAATTTAGCACAGGATGACAAAACCAGTGGTGGGTCTAATTGTTTTGAGCATTAGGAAAGGTTTGGCTCATCTGAAGGCCTAGTTCAGACCCTGTCACATCTGAAGGCCTAGTTCAGAGCCTGTTGATACCAGGCTCTTATTGTTTTGTAATAATGTGCTGAATCACAGCTGAAGAGCTGTGTCACCCCTTGGATTCGTCCATCTAATCCAGCATGAGGTTTATTTTACAAAGAAAATGCAGGTGAGGCCTTGTGTAACTGGCTTGGATAATTGAGCGTTAGAGGGAACATTACAAGCTGGAGTGTCCCCCTGAGGTGTCAATGAGAGAAAACATAAGATGTGTCATACAAAAAGCTATGGTGACAAATAACCATGGCAACAGTATCATTGGAGCCTGCCAGGTGGTGCTAATAGGGCCTTGCCCCCATGTTGCATTATCACAGCCCTGTATGGTGAGACCAGGCCCAGGACACCTGGAGGGTGTGAAACAGCTCAGTTCTGTGAACAAAAGGAAGGGTTTCATGGCATTGCTGCACCTTCTGCATCAAGAGTGTGGAATGGGCCATGCCCAAAGGATCAAGGCCATTATTCCAGCAGCAGCAAAGAGGGGTGTGTTTGCTTCACTCAGGGATGTTCACCACTATCCAATCTTGCAAAGATGGCTTATCCAAAAACAATGTATGGGAGCAAGTGCTGTGAGGAAAGAAACCGATTTTAATGTCCTGGGCATTATTAGATGAGTACAAAGGACTCCATTCCTCATTTGCCTGGTCATGTTAATCAAGTGTATTATCAGGAAACCTGAGCTTCTCCTAACACATTCGCTGACAAAAGGGCTCTCATTAAAGCTACAATCAATTACAGAAGTGCCATGGATGTTGAAAATTAATTTCACTGGGAGTTGACCTTCAAATTTTCTTTGCCCAGAAGGAGAATGTATCAGAGAAGAGTAGGGTAATAAGTTTATGGAAAAGAAACAATTCTGAATTAAATAATTCAGGTACAGCTCTCCTCAGATACAGGACAGCTGACCAATTCAACAGGAAGAACACACACAGGACTGAAGGTGTGCCAGCCATGAAGCCATCAGGAGAGCTGAAGAACAGGATACTTTAGAGGGTGGACACCAAATGTGCAGGGGGATGTCTCCAGGAATGTATGTAATTCAGGAGAAGAGCCTAGATGGGATACATTAGCGGGCCACTCAGGTTTCAGGTAAGACACCAAGAGCAGGTACTGGTGAGGCAGCTTTAGATGCCATCAGTGGAAAGATGTGGTATGAAATGTCTACCACAAGGAAGAGTTCTGCTCACCCCAGCTAAGCAACAAATCTAGTGAAATTTAGTTATACTTGCTTGGTTTCCAGGTAAGTTTTCATGTTTGAGTATGGGAAAAAGAATAGTGTTGATTACAGGCTCTATTTTCTCACCTGCTGGTCTTCCACATTTCCTCCTGTGTTCAGTAAGCGAAGGCTTTGGAAGGCTTTTTCCTAATGTCCATAGAGTTTTTAGTCTTCTCTGTATTTTAGGAGCTTGTCTTGTGCAAGGTACATCAGCCTTTGCAATGTTAAGCCAATGGCTCCAGCTCAAGCAGAAATGTCCCACTGCATTGGTTCCAAACTGCAAAAGGCTAACTTCAAAGTGCTTTAAAAGGGCAAATTTCTAAATAGTTGGACCTGGGAAAGGCTTACAGGGACAGAAAGGAGAAAGGCATGTAAGGAAAGAGCTGTTGAAGTAAGACCTCAATTTCTCTGTTTAGAAGAAGCCAAAATTTCAAGAGGTAATTAGTCTCAAATTGTTTTGGATTGGATATTTTTTCTGATTAATTTGTTCCTTGGTATCTATGTCCAGAAAAAAAAAAGTTTATATCTTTTGAGTGATATTAGAAAATAAACATTTCCATTTGATTTGAAGGAGTTAAACAATGTGGTCACACTTGAAGACACTATATTAAAGTGCTGACAGATGTCCAGGTCCACTTTCCTCCATAATGAAAGCCCTATTTGAATAAAAACTGAAAGGTTGTTTGCCAGATCTCTTGTTTCAGCCTTCTTTCATTACATTTGAGGTTCAGGTTTTGTATAAATCTTGGCAGAAACTTGAGAACTACAGTGAAATCCTGGCTATATATGACAAATAGAAATTAGCATGGCTGGGCATTTGTGGCCAAGTGCATTTTGAATTTTTATGACTCTTTGCAATGGAGACTTCCTTCATCAGTTGTGGTGTTCTTTGAAAATTAATTTGTCTCTCTTTTTGTCCCCAGAATCAGGATAGTTGCAATCTAAAATTCAAATATTTTTATTTCTGTTGCAATAGTGTTGTCACTGTTGCAATAGTTAAATCCAAAGATTTCAACAGAAATATTTTACTTCTCATTCATTTGTTTCTCACTCAAAGTGGAAACTTTTTGCTATATTTGCTTCAAAGCAGTGGTTTTGAAGTAAAGTCTTGATTATTTTGTTATGGATGCTCATTCTAACAGCATGGTTAAGCTGATATGCTTTGTTCATGACTACACAGGATCCCACAAAGAAATCTGTATTTTCTACTGTAACTAGAATCTCTCACACTTTTTCTGCTGTATGGCTTTATAGCAAGATCTTATCAGCCAAAGCTGTGCTTTTTTCTGCCTATTATCTTCCATGAAATCCCTGACTGAGGTTTATTGATCCTTGACTCCTGTTCCAGCCCTGTCAGGAGCAGGGCCTCCATTTATTTGGAGTGCTCCTAGCTGTGGAAGAGGCAGCTCTGGAGATCTGTTCCTAAGCAGTTACAATGCTGTCTGTTCAATTAGCTGCCACATCCTAAGTTTTTGCACTTCATGAAAGTTATTTGCAGCACCTCTTTCTGCAAGTATGGATTAGGTACCTCACACATGCTCTGTTCCTTGGGGAATGCAGATGACATGTCCTCTTTGGAAGACAAGGTAATAATCAGTGAAGTCAGGTAGAAAACTTGTTTTATCTGCTGAACAGAAGGGTGTCTCAATGACTTTGTTACTGCTAAATACCCCAAGGACAAGAAACACAGGCAGAATGCTGTGGCAGGGTAGGAAAAGCAGCTGAGAACAAGCCTAGCCTTTTCCTCTGATCTGAAAAAAATCTTCAGGTATTTGTGATCTGTCTGAGAGTACACAATTCTAAAAATATTGCTGGGATGGACTGGGGGGCCTTGCTGTGATACTGCACCAAATCACTGTGGGATGCCTGCAGTATGTCATTATCTCTGTGCCACCTTTTATTAAGACTGCAGAGTCTCTGCTCTTCTGAGATGAAATTTTCCCTTGGCTGTCTCAAAAGGCTTAAGCACAAAGCAGGCTGGGTTGAACACTTTATCCTGAGGTGAACTGTGCTCTCAGGAAACGCCCTGTAATTGTACCCAGCCCGTGCTGGTTTTTGTCCTGCTGCAGTGATGCATGTCTGTGTTTTAGTGTTACTGGGTGAGGGCTGTAAGATGGGTAAAAGTTGGTAATGAAACACTTACAGGGGAGGTGGGAGTGCAATTATTTAGTAGTTTTGAAAATCTGAGTTGCTTACTCTCAAGTATTCACCTGCTGGTTTTGTAAGAGAACCATTTCTGCTAGAAATTGTTCTGTTCTATAGTTGTTTTAATGCCTGTGCATTCTTAGTACTTTTAAAGAGAAGGAACATACTTTTTTCTTACTCTTCATTCATTAAAATCTTACTTTTAATTGTGGAAGAGTGGTTGAATCATTAACAGGTTGGGGCTACTCCAGTCCAGCTGAATATCTACAAGTCTACACATTTTCTGCAAATCCATCCACAGGAATCCTAATAAATGAGGCTGTATCTAAAATCTCTGATTCCTGACTGTAAAGGAAACAAACCCAACTGTCAGTCAATAGACACAGAAAAGGAATATTGACAAAAGCAGGGCATGAAGTAGAAACAAATTTCAGATTTGGTCCTGTAGAGAAATGTGGATGGTCATGTGAGTAAAGGGGTGTCCAGCTCAGAGAGGCTGATTGTCTTGGGGGGAGCACATACCTTGGAAAAAGAGCATGCAGACATCTGGAACCCAGAAATGGGATCCAAACTGGGGAAAGAACTGAGTCTGAATGAGTTTTAATACCTCAATACTTGGGGCTATGGACTGGTGCTGGTAGGGAGCACCTGCAGGCATTTATGTAAGAAGCTGTTATGCTGAGTAACTAAATAAAAACTCAGTGTTTATTCCTAGCACATTTCAGTTAGACTTTATCATCATTAGATTACTTTATCTCATACTGTTAGAGACTTTATCTCATACTGTTATTTTGGAAATACTGTAATGCTAAACCATGCTTGAAGTTGTTTTAAACTTAAAAACAACCCCCCCCCCCCCCCCCACCAAATACTTGATGGCAGTGCATTACCTAAATTTACTCTTGTGTTGAGCATTTTAAATTTGCTTTATTGCAGCTTCACTGCAGTTTTATTTTTAGTTAGTTCCTAGTGAGAATAAATAAATAGAAGGCCATATCCGAGATTTCTACATAGGTTATTTTAGACATATTTTTTTCCTTTGCTGCATGTAATAACTCCTAAGTAATGTTGTAGGTACTACAGAAATAAATAGTGCATGTTTAATTTTAGAGGAACTGCATAAATATGGCAAAATAACTAGAAAGCAGCAGAGGAAAAGAGGTTGCTGGTTCAGATGTTGAAGGCAGAATAGGTGAGACACTGGGGCTGAGCAGGGAGGCAAAGCTCAACAGCTTACCCAAACAGGGCTTGTAGGGAGTGACTTTAAAAACATTATTTTGGACCTAGGTTGTCCAGGCAGAAGTTGGCTGAGCCTAATTCCCTGCTCTGGAGGAATGCTGAGCTGCTGTAGGGCATCCTGCAGGCTGTTCTGGTAATCCTGCTTTCTGAGAGGAGCAAACATTTTGCAGACATGCCAAACTTAGCTATGTAAATCTCCTCTCAGGAAAGCAAATACCCACAGCAGCCACGTATTTAAATTCCCAATCTGAAACCTCCAACACCACTCTTTTTTTTAAATTTCATTTTAATTTAGGCAATCATCATATTGCAAATGGAAGCTATTAAATCTTTGCACAACAGGAGCATCTAAGATTGAAGTTTCTTCTGATCTGTCCCAGCTGCATGCAAAAAGCCAATCCTTACTGGGAGATCATTTTCTAAGCTCCTGTCAGTGAAGCAAATAATGCAAAGGGTTGAGTAACCCTGTCAGAGGAGTTCCTAGAGGAAGGATTGGGAATCTGGAGAGCCTCACTTGCTTCAAAATGGTCATTTCACTGCACAGACCTCCTGACATGTGTGGAGTAGCATCAGCTTGAAATGTAGTGTCAGAATTTTCCAGGCTTTCCTTTTTTTGTGTGCACTGCTTTTGTGTCACTCCTATATAATATTTTTGCTTGGCACCATGTGGTTTTTACACTGCTGCAAATGCTTTGTGAATGTCTGTTCTCAGTGCTTCTTTTGACTTTTTTTTTCTTTTAATTAACATCTGCATGCCAAAGCTCTATTTTTGAGGTCAAACCTATTCTGCTGGTCACTTTATGGGAATTTGTGAAAAAGAGTCTGTTGCAAGTCCAACAAAGAATTTTTTTCCTGGTACTGTGATTATGTTGTTCAAAAACTTTTGCAACTTTTTTGATGACACTGGTCTGAATTTTCTTTGCAGATGACTCAGGGCTTTGCTGTAAAACTTGTACACATCTAATTGGACAATTTACAAACTGTTCTTCTGGAATAAACTGGAGTAACTTGGCCTTTGGGGGTTTATGCTGGGGAAATGATTTACATTTTTGTTTGTAGGGCTTCAGATTAGAGGGCGTGCTGAACTTCAGTAGATGTGGAAATAGTTTTTTCAATGCTTTACTATGTGCTACAATACTGCAGTGGGAAGCTACTCACACCTTCTCTAAGAAATGAAAGAAAGAGGTTTTTCCATAGTGAGATTCATTGTCTTTTATAAACCCATGCACTGAAAATTTCTGTCTCTGCAGTGCCTGACTGGAGCAGGGGCACAGATTGCCATTTCACACTAAAAGACTTGCATTTAGATGGCTGAGGGTGGGGGGATTCCTCTCTGCCTCTGCTGCTCCTGGGTGGAAGGAGGATTTCAATTGCAAAGGAAGAATGATGCTCAGCAGGATGAAGAAGGGTAGCATTAGGGCCTAGAGTATATTCTGGACTGATTATTGGAAGCCAAAGGGATAAAATTCTGGTGATTTTACTAAGGTAATGTTCTCCTTTTAAGGCTGGCTAATTTCAGCTGAGCCTAAGGAGGTCACCTTCCTGCTAGCAGATGTCTGTGGAAGGGAAATGGTGCCCTGAAGTGGAGGGAAAAGATTGTTACCTTGAATAAAAGTGTTCAATAAGTAGGACTAGGAATGCCCCACAACTGACTCCAGACTTTGATATGTGCAGCAGACAGAAGAAGCTGAGCCAAGGTTTGCTCAGGGCAGGCACAGGTTTGAGAGGTAAACCAGGATTTAACAATGATGAAGATGGAACACCGGTGCCCCTCACTTTCTTCTGTCACAGCATGATGAAGTCTGCACTTCCATAGTCTGCTCTTTCTGTGATTTAAAATCAGCTTCCTCCACCTCCCCTCCCTCCTCTCTGCTGTCAGCAGTAGCATTTTCCAGATCCCTTCCCAGGGCTTAAATCACATTCTGAGCCTGAGCAGTCCTGGCTCTCGGGCCCTGGATGGAGATGCTGTACAGTAGTCTGTTTTATTTACAGGAATGTGTCTGTAATGAGAAATGCCCTCTAGAATTTCCCTCAAAGAATAGCCTGGCTGTTGATGTGCCCTGTTCTCTGGGAGACCCACAGACAAGGCATATGGAAAAATATTCCTGTGAATGTAAATTTTCTTCTGAAGTTCTTAGGTATATTGGGATCTGTGGTCATTTTGTGTGGTTTGGAGTGCTGCTCTGCTCTTTGCCCTCTGGAAGAGGGGGTTGTGATTCATAGTGGTTCTCTGGGAGAAATGGTATTGTGTGATTTATAATGGTATTCAGCACACAACAATTATTTCCCAAGTGCTCATTTAAGAAAAGAACCACTAGAAGTGCAGGGGGGATGCTTATGTTGCCTGATAGGTTCAAGACAGCCTCCATCATGCCCAAAATACTCTGTGGGTACTGGTGGGAAGATCTGGAGGAGCCATGTGGCTTTTTACTGCAAAATGTGACAGAGGCACCCTATAAGCAGTGCAAGAATCCTTGGGAAAAGCTGCAACCTTTTATGCACCTTCCAGAAAGGACTGGGCAGGCTGTTGGGCCCCTAACTGTGGGGAGTGCCTGTGAAATTCAGAATCACAGCATCTGTGCTCCACCAGGGGGTTTGGGCTGGCCCTTGCTTGTGGGAGCTGAAGCTGTTGCTCAGGTCAGACAAAACCAGGTGAGGAGCTGGCCCATAACTCCTGAGCACTCTGAATGCATTATGTTCTGTGAGTTCAGAGTGTACCTCCTCCTGCATTTGGGTAAAACCAAGTGTCTTCTCAGGTCCAGGAGTGGTCTTGGGATAGCTTTGCATCTGACTGCCAGATCAAATTGTTTGGGACCTCTGGGCACTGCTTGGGTGTAGGGAGAGCTGTTGTACCCTGATGTCTTGCTGTTGATCAGTCGTTCCCTCCCTGCATTTCTGATTTCTTTCTGTCTTCACTTAATCCCTTTCCCTTGGTGTGTGAGCTGGTGTCAGAAATGAAATGTGTAGGTGCCCTTTACTCTGCCTCCTCCCTGTAAGCTCAGTTGGTGCCAATGCCTTGTCCAAGAGGAACAGACCCCTTGGGGTGAATAAATACCTTTTTAATAAAGGCAAAAAATACTTTGCTCTTCCTGGTGCCAAAGGGCTTTGCTTGTAACAGCAGCAGGCAGTCCCTGCCTGATTCTCTGCCAGCACCTCCTTATCCCAGGGTTTCCTAGAGGGGAGCTTTTTGCCTTCAGTGATGTATTACTTGCAAAAATAAGGAATTGTGCCCTTTACTGACTAGGCGTAGCAAGTTTCTCTTGTTAAGAATATTTCATTAAAACTTTATCCCTGTGTGCTGCAAACTGCTTCTGTCATAACAGCGTCCAGATGTGCATTTAAAGTTGTCTGTATCCATTGGTTTTGATAACCTCCTTTGGCAACTTTCCCTCTGCGCTGAACACTATTCATTATCATGAGAAGTTCTGCTTGAGTGCCTGGGTCTCTCCTGGTTTTTCCTTTTTTTTTTTGGTCTGGATTTTTTTTAGTGAGAGGCTCAATAAACTCAAACTTATTCCATGCTGGTGAAGGCTTTAGAGTTACAGTTCTCTGGTTGCAAATAAGTTAAAACAAACCCCAATAATTTTGCCTTATCTCCCTGGTGAAGCTCTGTCTGCAGGAGCTGAATTCATCCTCTTGTTTCTGCTGCTTTAGCGTTATTCCCCCTGCCTTTTCCATTCAATGCACCCCAGCCTCCCAGCACAGCACAGCTCTTCTTTCCCAAGCTTTGATTGAAACTTCCTCCCATTTCAGTTTTGCTTTACCAAGAGTACTTTGTGCTGGGCAGTAAAGGAAAGACACAGCTCCTCCATGCTGCCCTGTGGAGCCCATGCTGGGAATTCTTGTTCCCATACAATACCAGCCTTCCCAAGGCAGGCAGTGGCAATGGCAGGCACATGTCATCCTCACCCTGGCAGGCAGTGGCATCACTGGGGCTGGGATGATTGTTCCTGCACCCTCTGGACCTATTTGCATTCATGCATACACTGGGAAATTGTAAGGATTTCATGAGAGCTATCACTAATAACGCTTCTCAGGAGGAGCTTCTGGGAGGGACAATGTTCTTTCCGATTTGGGAGGTTTGCATTTTGTCTGTTTGCTTGCAAATACTTTACATCAGTCTTGCATTTTTGTTCTGTTTTTTTGTTCTGTTGAGAAGGCATATTTTGAATTCTCAGCAGGATTTTTCTTTATGGCACTCTAGAATCACAGCCACAGATAAAATAAATGTTGAATCTTCAGTTTTTAAGTTATCAGCAATCTTTGGTATCTTATTTTCCTTTTCTCCCTAATGATGTACAAATCTATAAAAGGGACTTTTCCTGATTTTTCGCTTATAATCTTTCACCAGTGGCTGCTGCTACTTTTGACTGCTTGCTTCATCCTTGCATGTGAGAGTTTTCTGGGAGGGTATTGGTTTGAATGACCTGGATGTTGACATCCCTTGGTACTGACAGAGCTGGGTATATAACCACAATCTGTCTCAGTAATGACACGTATCAGTTTCAGGAGAGTCCTTAAATTGGGCAATTTTTGCATCATCCTGTCACCTCACATTTGTGGCTTGCAGCTGTGCCAAGGGGAGTTGAGTTCAGCAAACCAAATGCTTTTCTTCATCCTTGTGTATTTGTGAAGTGGTTTCTGGATGTTCTTGTCTCTTACTCTGCTTCTCTGATTAAGTCTTCCTCTTGAAAATCTATTTATGATGCAAGTGATACTCTCTTGCATGTTTTCTTGAATATTTTTCCATCATTAATTTTCAGTTTTATCCAATACCAAGCCTATTGCTGAAAATTCAATGCCTAGAGATATAAAATAAGTGAATGTGAAGATTTCAGCAGTAACTTTTAGCATAAATCCATTAATTGACCCTTTTTTATCTTATCTGGCAAGAAAAGACGGCATTAGGTAGGAGAAAAATTAGGGAGTTATGGTTCTGGCTTACTGGATACATGGAAGATCAGAATTTCAGAACTTCCCAGATTTCATTATTCTCTGGTCTATCATTTTTCATTCCAAATGGATCAGCATCCTGTCAATGATGCAGTTTTGTTTTGTTATTGCAGGAACAGCATGAGTCAATATGAGTTCAAGCAGATAAGCAGCACTTGAGTAATGTCAGCAGGCAGAAACAGCAAGTGCTGCTGGTGCCAGCCCAAGGCTTGGCTGGAGATCTGCTCAGTGCTGCTGGGTCCAGCCTCTTGCTGTCCTGAAAGCCAGACTGACCCTTTTCACTGCTACTTGACATGCTGCCAATGTCCAAAAATGACCAAAGTACTGACTTCTATCAAAATTTTGTCATCACTAGAAAAGAGCTGTTGTTAGCAATGGAAAGATTACAAGTTAAAGAATGGACTAGCCCTAGTTGTAGTCTTGCCTTTGCTATGTGAAGCAATTTTCTTGCAGTTTTATTTCCTTTATTTCTGACTGTGGTAGAATTAAAAGTGGGTTAATAAAAAAAGGCATTTTTTTCTGATTATTTCAGTATAATCATTGCATAATACTCTAAAATTTCCCCTGGAGTAAATAGTGCTGTTGCTGTGAGGCAAATGTGTCTCATAATCTGAACCTTTGAGTATCCAGTACAGGAGAGCCCCAAAAACCTCATGGAGCAGGGAGGAGGAAAATTGGGAAGAGAAATCCTTGGATTGCCCATGCTAATGGCCTCTGCCTTCTTCATGCCTTACAAAATGGTAAACTCTGTGCATCCCTTTTTCTAAATGACAAAAGAATCTGACCCTTTAATCCTCTTTCTCTAGTTGCCTTACATCTGTACCTCGCTTGAGTTCAGTCTTAATGTAGCAAAGCTTTTTAAGTGTGTTAAATAGTTTTCCTTAATCAAAGATTCCCAGAGGCCTTCCTTTTCTGGTTTGGACTGTTTCCACATTTCCAGACAGAAGAAGCAAAACATGGTAACAGTTTTGCCTCCTTGGCATGACTCACAGAAAGCTCTTATCAGTGTTTGAAAGCATTTGGGCTCTTTTTCTCTGAATAGTGGCAATAAAATTTGTCTGATGTGTAGGTACAGTCAGGACAGAGCTTTCCATCAGGCTCAGGGGCTGCTGCTCACACTGCTGAGTGTGCTCCAGGGTGAGCAGCTTGTCCTGGGGGCTCCCAGGGCTCTCCACATCCTACTGCCTGTGAACTGGCAGCACCTTGCACATGAAACTACCTTCCTTTCCTTCTATTCCAAGGCAAAGGACTTGAAATCTATGTACTTTTAGGGTTTTTTTCACACCACTTCAAATCTACAGCAGGAAGTTGATTTGCTGTTTTACCACCCAAAGTTTCTTCTCACCATCCTCCTGTGGCTGTGCCAGCACGTGGCTGCCCCTCTCCTGTTCTGCAGCACCTCCACTTATATTTGGTGCCAGCCTGGGTTCTGATAGACTTTGTGTGGTACAGTTCTCACTGCAGGCAAGTGTCAAACACATTTAGCTCGTTCTGTCCATTTATGACCCTCCTGCACCCCTGCTCTTCCTCATCAATTCCTTCTCTGGTCTTCTCCAGCTAATTTGCTCCTAAGACTTGCACCCATCCACACAAAGAGTCCCAGACAGGATGCACAGGACTCCTGGCATTTGCAAACAGTTCTTGCATTGTCTCTGCACTATTTCCCCCATTTTCATCTGTCTTCTCTGCTGAGGCTGCAGGGCAGAGATCCCTTCTCTGTTTTCAAAGGTGATTGTGGTTTTGGCTGAGCCTTGCAGGCTTCTGCACAATACAGAGTAATATTTGGTCTAATTTAGTTAACTGTTAGCATTGTCTTGATATAATGCAGCCTATGCTGAAATTTTTGTGTTGAAATTGCCAAAAAACCCCATGGTACTGCAGAGCAGCCCCATACCTGTTTAGAAGGGCAGTTCAGGCAATGTTGAAGAGTGTGTCATGATGTGCAGCATATTCCTTCTAGGGTAAAGCTGGATAATTTATATGCCTATAGAGCTCTCTCTATGAGAGTCTGTGTGCTTTTAAAGGGAGATTTATCATTCTGCTCAGGTTTTATAGAATTGTATGGGTGTTGTCCAGGTTTAAAATTTTATTGGTCACCTTCATTGTGACAGAAAATTGAGTTTTGCTTTTATTGGTTTACAGTGGTGGCTGGTATATGTCATACCACTCACAGTAAAAAAAAAAAAAAAAAAGACCTAACAAAAAAAGACCAACCAAAAAACAAAGTCTACTTTAAAGCAGGAGACTGCTGTATTTCATATTTCCACTGCCTCAAGGAAATAGCTTAACATTGCTCTACTGCTTTTGAAAGAAAAATGTTCTGGCTGGCGTGAGAACTGAGGTGGGCTGTTGTATCCCTATTTCACATTAAAGAAGCTAAACTGTAGGGAAGAGCTGCTTCTATGCTTGTCACAAATCTGTGGCAGAGAGCCACGGGTTATGAAGTGCAGATGAATACTGAGAAAGTTTCTCTCTAATAAAAAGTGTGGAACCATTTTCACCAGCTCTCTTTCCAAGGAATGGCCAGCGGGCATACAAGACAAAAGGCACCCTGAGATAATTGATACAGATAAAAAAAGCACCAGAAGTGACAATGGCATGGAAGACATGCCGTATACATCTGAGGGACATGGTGCATACTCAGATTTGCAGGCTGCAGCTCCAGAAAGTAATTCTTATTTTCCCCTCCTGTTCAGATTCCCTTGTTCACCTTGAGTCCTGTTTCAGCTTGTGCTGGTTGAGAGCAAATCCTGTCTGAAGGCCACAGGGGGGGTTTCATCCTTCACGTCCCCAGCCATTTCTGGGGCTGAAAGGAAGGGGTGGCTTTTTCCCACTAGTATCTCTTTTCTAGAATGCAGCAGGCACTCAGGAAGCCAGGCAGGCTTGGGTTATCCATATCTTTATGATACTTAACATGTCAGCTCTGCATCTCAGCTGGAAATTTGAAGTGTAACTGTGATATTATCATAATCATCACAGGTAAATGGGCAAAGGATTCTTGGCCCAGTGGAGATTTCCTCTTCAGTTTGGCCACTGCCATCCCCTGTGTGTGTTCTGTTGCCATAATTTTGCCTGAGCACACCACAAGTGCCCAGAATTTATTTCTGAGATCCATCAAACACATCATTAAATTACTTTGGCGGGTTAATTGAAGGAGCTACATGAGTTCAGGCAATGAACATGAGCTGGGATGAGCTGAGTGCTAATCCCCTTGGTGTGTTCTGAAAGCTCCTCTCAAAATCAATAAGTACGCAGTTATTTTCCACTTTTAAATAAATATTGCCACAAAGAGCCCTGTCCTTGCAGGTGTAGGCAGTGCTTCTTGGGCAGTTGTGTGAAGATATCTTTTGGAGGAGGACACAAAAGGGCAAACAATAAACCCAAAGGAAAACACTTTTATAGAGCAAATCAGATTAAAATCAAGCAGGTTGTGGAGGAAATGATGCCTGGTTTAGTGTACTTTAATTAATCTTCTTTAGGTTCTCATCACTAATTAATCTCTTTTTATGGTCCACATTACTGCATGCAACTGCATATTTCCAATGTGATAGCTTGTCCTAACTGCTAGTATATCCTTGTAAAATAAATAAGCAGTCCTTTTTGCCTGCAGTTTTTCTCTGTGGATTTCCAACCTGCCAGTGCCTCTCCTGAAATGCAAAGTAGCTGTGGTGGGAGACAGGAACCTCTGCATGATCAGAAATAACTTTTAAGAGCAATAACTGGAGCTTCTGGCTATTTGAAGGATGTGATGCAATAACGTCCCTGAACAAAAGACTCTTTTTTGCTTTTGGGAATTTTAACTCTTTTTAAAATCACCCCTCTCTGATGACTAGTATTTGTGATAGAGTCAGTGTAAGATGACCAGGGCAGAGGATGTGTGATGGCTGTCACCATGGATGGAGACACCATGATGCAAGTGAGAGTGAACGTGGAAATGCCAGAACTGACTCTTCTCCTGGATTTTGCTATGATCAAATCCATCTCCATGCAGTCAAGTGTTTGCACAGCCCTAGAAGCATCCAGGGTTGGACAAAGTGCTTTAAAATGAATTCATTTGCTTTGAAAAAAAACCCTTTGGAGGTCTTGCTTTGGCTGCAAATCTATTGGGTGTCTCTTCTTCCACTGCCAGCTGTGGTGTCTGGTGTGAGGTGCAGGACCAGGGTCAGTCTCTAAGCACTGCAATAATCTAAAAGTAAAGACATTCATGATCAGACATCACTTTCAGCCTACTCTGTATCCATGCTAGTAGATGAATGGGACTGTGGCTGGCCAGTTGTTGGATTAAAAGGCTTTGACACCCAATATTTTATCAAGAGGGAAGGAATGAGATTGATTGGCCTGAGTAATCTAAATACAGAGTCTGTGTTTAACTGAGCAGTAGAAAAAAAAGTTTTCCATGTTTCTGACAGGGTCTTAAAGAGGCTTTGCAGATCCTGAGGAATCATTGATATCTGGCTGGAGAGAAGCTGAGAAAAATTAATTGCTGCTGTGTGAAGGGAGGCCCTTTCACTGCCAGTGGTGTGCAGCATGCTGCCTCTGAGAAAGAGAGAGTGAAGAGGGAAACAAAGCATGAGAGTGAGATGCATGACAAATTAAACCTCTGGATAACCCCATGTCAGTAAATCACTTGCCTCAAACGCCAGTGCTTCATTCCTCAATATGCCATGAAATCGTGTAAAAGCAGGGCTTCACATCCTGTCTGTTTGAAGCTGAGGCTTTACTTAAATGCCGAAAATAGTGGCTCTTGGGAAAACTCTGTATGGCCATTCCATACCACAGGGTGTACCTGGAAATGGTGTTGGAGTCAAAACATCCCGTGGTTAAGGTGGAAGAGGGGAAATGCCTATGCTGTGATATTTGGGAATGTGGAAATTTGGGAATGTTATCTTGAATCTCCACAGAAAATCAAACCAAGCTTCATCAACGTGGTGCCAGCCTCGGTTCTGTACATTTGTGGCAAGTTGGGACCTTTCTGTGCACTGTAACGTTCTTTTCCAGACCCTCATACATGAATGAAATTGTTTAATTGCACCAAACTCTCCTTAGTTACTAAATAATCAAGATAACTGTTGCTATACAGTGACTAAGGGTAATGCAGCATTCCCAATTAAATTATATATGTGCTGGAATGGGGCCAGAAAGAGCACTTTGGGCAATCTTTCCTCTGCCTCCCTGTGCTGTCCCCACTGCACAGCCCCCCAGAGACCTCAGGCCAGATGCAGCCCATGTGTTTGGACAGATTTGCTCCTTTGCACTTCCTTTGGTAGGCAGGGCAGAAGTGGAGAGGATCTCTGTGTGTGCACGTGTCTTTTCAGGCACATGAAGGAATTCAGTGTCTTTGTTAATGCTGTTTTATTAGAGGGCTTAAAACACAATGACAAGCTCTCAAATGAGCTCAAAAAATGCAAATTCTTCTCCCTCTTGCATCTCTTTGTGACAGTGGTTACTCAGAAGTCCTGTGACTAAGGCAGTAAAACATGGCTCCCAGCTGAAGCTGAATTGTGGTGTAATACTGCTGCAGACTCCTGGGTGTTGCTGCATGGCAACAGTTCTAGGTGCCTGTGCTTCCCAAATGGTGTTGCATTTCAAATCCAGATGCAAATTCTGGTAATGCCCACTGTCCTTCAGGCTCCAACAGAACCCACCAGTTCCAGCCTATTGTGGCCACACATAAAACCATGGAACTAGCTGCGTTATGTGTCTCCTCCTGAATGAAATGTTGACATTTGGTGTGTTTGTGATGCAGAGATGCTGCCAGGAAGGAGAAGGGGAGAAGTGCACGGGCAGAGTGCTGGGCAGCTGCCCCTGCACAGCCGACTGCATTTAGGTGTGACCCACTGTAGGCAAGGGGAGGTTGAGCAGAGGGATATCCCCACCTGAGTTCAAGGAAACTGTGATTTGGGTTTGCTTTATTTCAGAATGAAAGTTTGGTTGTAAACTGGATAATGTCCACTTTGTGTTTTACAGCAGCATCTCTGAATCTGCAGGGACAAGGCAAATGGGGGGAAAATGAGAATACAGAGAACTGTTTCTTAAGGGAGGTTTTAGACTGGCAGTAAATAAGTGCAGACTGTTTTGGAGGGTTTGGTTTTGTGCACCAGAGGCAAGCTCTCATCTCTGGCTGTGCCTGCCATGCTGTGAGCTGAGAGCTCAGAGCTGCTTCTCCAGAGGTTCCTCAAGAACCCTTCCACCAGGAGTAGCTGGTTGGAGCTGTGCCTGGAGAGCTCTGAGACTCCTGACCTTCAGCTCAGCTCTGGGGTTTGATCTCCTCTCTACTCTGGAAGAAGCTTTGTCTGGTTTGTTTCACTCAGCCAGCATGGAAATGTGCACATCTCTGTTTTCCAGCCTGAGACTGTTCTCCTCTTTAAGTCTCACTGAACAAATGAGATATTGTTCACTAGTTCTGAGAGCTGTTTGTTAGTTAAGAAAAAAAAATCCTTTTTTCTCTTGTAGCAGAGAAAGTTACTTGTAATAACAACTGGGTTTACACTATCTTGTTTTAAAAAAATTCTAATAAATGTTTAACACATTAACAAAGTCAATACATGTTCAAGCAGCATCTGTATTTCCTATACTCTTTTTTGAAGCTTGGCATACAAAGTACCATTTAAATACCATGGTGAAAAGGGCAAGCATTCAATTTAATGCCTTTGAAATAATTCTGGAATTAAATCCTGGGCAATATATCTCAGTCGAACAGTGTTGCATGTAGCCACATGCAGCCAATGAGCCATCAAAGGCAATGCTTCAAATCCCCGTGCATACAGTACACAGATCCTTTATTTCTGCTGTCATAACACAAATCATGAACCTTGATTCTAAATCAAACACAGGTAAAAGAAAAAAAGGAGAGAAAATAGAACAAGAGGGAAAAGGAGGGAGTAGCTTTGTGGCTAATTGGAAAGAAATTTGAAACAATGGAGGTTTCTTTCAACACCATTAATCACCTCTGCTGGAACATCCTTCCCAACCCAAGCTTCTCTTGTCCTCGTTGCTATTTTCCCTCTGTAACATGGTACAGAATGTACATAATCATTGCTCTTGAGAGCCATTTCTCTCATGCTGTGGTAGAAGGGCTCAGAGTACAGGCCTGTCACAGATCCCTTCAGGCTTGGTGGGGCTGGATGTTTTCTGCCTTCATCTGCTGCCCTGAACTCCCCAGTGAGGACACGGCTGCTCCTCCTGCCCCGTGGGCTGTGGGGGGGAAGATGCTGATGTTTGCTAGCCAGCACAGCTGAGACACCAAGGATGCAATGCAATGAATGCAACAATCCTGAATGGGAAGTGGGGGGAGGAGGATATTTGTGTACAGAGTCAAGACGTGGGTTCTGCCAGCACTTCCCCTACTTTGTTTTCCCCCAGGCAAGGTAAACGTGTGCAGCAGCTCAAGATCCATGCTGGTTGCCTCCAGGCTGCTTAATGGCCAGTGTCAAATGAGTGATGGCTGTCAGCCAGCTCCATAACCATGAGCACTCACCTTCCTAAATCCTTGAGATACCTGGAAGGAGGAGGAGGAGGCTCTGCTGAGGGCTGCTCAGGGCTCCTGCTGCCCTCAGCAGATGAACAGCACTGGCAGTGTATGGAAAGACACACCAGTGACCTTGGCCACCTTGATTTCCACAGGGACTCTGGGAACATCAGAGTGGGTTATTCCCATTCTGTTTTCCATTTGGTTAAGCTACTTGCCAGCAAAACAGCTGAATGGGCACTCAATGTGGATAATTACTACTACTGCTATTATTTTATATATATATATATATATATATTGTTTTTTTTTTTTAAAGGTGAGAAGCCACTGCACCTAAGAAGGTTAGTAGCTGTGAAGTGAGGGGCTGTGAGCTCCACATGCATCATTCCCAATGTCTTTTCTTGGCTGGTTAATGTTTTGAACAGCTTCATGGGGAGGGGTTTTAATGACTCATGGCAGAGGTCCTTTAATTGCACGATGCTGATGGAAGCTGGAAAATGAGCAGCTGTAAGAAGCACCATTGTGCTGGGTGAAAGGGGTTTGAAGGCTCACAGGTAGCGCTCGTCTTAAAACACCCAGGGTGAAAAAGGGGGGAAGAGGGAAAGGTTATTATTGCTGCTACAGCTGCATCAGCGTGGCACAGAGGCATGAGCTGTGCTGAGATGTCAGGGAGGGGATCAGCCTGGGGCTGTGCTGGAATGCTGTGGCTCAGTGTCCCCGTGCTGCTCCCACCTGCACAAAGCCACATGCACATGTGGATCACATTCATGTGTGGAAAGGTGTTCCCTTGCAGTATTCTCAAGTGGTGAGTGAAGAAGCCTGAGTGGGAATTTTTAACTACAATAATCCTTTCAGAAATAATTAGTAATCTAGTAAAGCAATAATGAAAAATACTTAGGAGAGTGGAGAAGAGATCTGAGTATGTCCTTCAGCTTGCTGTGTTAACCAAGGTATTCCCAAGCTCTTACTGTTTATCTTTGTAATGCAATTTTTGAGCAAAATAATGTTTTTTCATTCTTATTTAAATGTTATCAGCAGCTCTCACTAATGGAGTGGTTAAGAGGTTATAACATTTTAGCAAGCTTTGAGTTTTCTCTGGTTTTGATCCTCAGGCAATATGACAGATTCTTGTGAGATACTTCAATTTCTGGCAAAAGAGGTATAGAAAATAAATCAAGCTTTACCATTATAATTAAAATAGCATTTTCTACTTTAAAGTGTTTTTGTCTATGTGTTTATATAACACAAACAAATTCAGGGTGTTTTTCCTATTCTATTCATGTCTTTAAAAAGACCGGTCCTCTGTATCCAGCATACATTAATGTGATCAATACAGATATTTTCCACATTCCACTGCAAATATTTATAAACTATACACCAATACAATTTACTCTAAAATGTAGTTTCTCTCACAAGGGTTTCCTGCTCGTCACGGTATTTATCCAACTGGAAAACACTGAAAAATGGGAATGTGTTAGCAGAACAAGCTAGAAGGATACAAATCATCCTCTTTCTTCCCCTCTGTGGGGAATAACGTGAATATTTATAGATCTGGAAACTTACAGGAGTCTGTAATGAGTAAGAGCTGAGCCATTCTTTGTGCTGATGCCACTTCTTGCTTTGACCTGAACATCCATCAGTTAGGAGCTGTAGCACCAAGGAGACTGAATCAAATCAGTCATCTGTACTTAAACCAAATTTCTGGGTGTGTTTTCCATTAAAATTGCAGTAGAGCAGGAACAAAGTTGCAGAGCCCCACAAGGATGATGCTGTTTGCAGCACATGGCAAAAAACACACTTCAATATCTTGGTCCTGGGGAGGGGAAAGAAGGTGGCTGCTTGTTTTTAGACATTGCTGTGGAGTTGCCTAGGTCAAACACAAGACCTATTTGACAGGATTGTCTGGGGCAGCCAGCAGTGCTCCCACATGGAATTTAGCAGTGTTCCCAGGCCTTGGAAGCTGTCATTTTTTGCCAAACTGTTTTATGTGGAAGGTGGGTAGGGTTTTATTGGAAGTGAAAGCATGC
Source organism: Ammospiza caudacuta (assembly GCF_027887145.1). NCBI lineage: Eukaryota > Metazoa > Chordata > Aves > Passeriformes > Passerellidae > Ammospiza > Ammospiza caudacuta. Next base: position 16,215,566 of record NC_080604.1, on the reverse strand, counting down.
TGATAACACAAAAGAGGAGGTTCCAGTGAGCTCCTCTAGCTTATTGAAGCCAACTGATGGAGCGGGGAAAGGAGGAGGGTTAACACAATCCAGTGGGAAAGCAGAGAGCAGAAAAAACACATCAAAGCAAAGGCTGGGCAGGGGTCAGGAGCAGTGTCAGATCCAAAGAGAAATGGAGAGGGGAAAACCTGAACTCCCTGCAACTTCCCTGACAAAGAGAGCAGTCTCGGGTACTAGAGGGAAGAGGGGAGGCCGGCTAAAATGGAAACACCACAGGGAAAGGATTAGAGAAATCTGGAAGAAAGAAAACTCATGGTGATTTTAAAAGTAGGGAGAAGAAAGACAGACAAGCAGGGTATCTCATGAAAAAAACAGTGAAAGCTGTCATTTTATCTGGTCTGTTCTGGGTTTCCAGGAAGCAGGTAGGAGCAGAGCTCCAAAAGCAAGTGGGAATGTGCCCATGTCTTGTAAGAGGAGATGTAAGGTTGGGGTTTAGCCTAGCTCATTCTTTATGCAATTCTGTCATGCAAAGGTCACATTGGAGTTTGTTGTTGTGTGCTTTAGAACTAAAGGCCTTATTCTGACTGGGACAAAAGTCACTTTGTAACATGTGAATAGCCTAAGTTAAAGCTGCAGGATAGACCCTCAATTCCTTGTTCATATATAGCCAAAACTAATCAATAAAATATATTTAAAGATCACTTGGGATTATAGATGTTATAAAACCCCTTCTAGAATGTTTAGCTTTTACCCAAGTGTTTTGGCTGGGCATGAAGCAACTGTGTCCTACAGCAGTAAATGATCATAGAGGAACTGGGAAGCTGTCTGTTATAAAATGTCCTTAGTAAAATTGTGTTGTCTCAGGATGGAGGCAAAGCAGCCTCAAGCAAAGAACATAGGGCAGGAAGAATGGATTGTGTTAAATCTGGCTTTGGAAAGGGAGAGGAAATAAGTGTCAAGCGTGACACAAGCTGTGCTGCTGTGTCCTCATGCAGGGACTGGTAGGAAGTGGGGTGTAGGGCCACACATGCAGCTTCCCAGCAGGAATGCCAAGCATTCCCTTCAGGAGAAGTCTGACTAGCTGATAGCAAAGCAGAGAGGAGGCTCCTACTGGCTTGTGCTGAAGCACTGGCCCTTTGCCTGGCTGCTGGCAAGCTGCTTGGCAGGCTCTCAGGCACTCTGGGTTTCCAGGGCCTGCTGACTCAGCCATTCAGGCTGTTCCTGGCTCCAGCACCCACAGGTTTAGGATAGATGTGTCCCAGCAGCTGCCTGGGTTGATGGTACCCAGCTCCATGGTTTCCATTTGGAGAAGCCAGCAACCTCTGCTGTGCCCTTCTGACAGCCTGGGAACAGGCTTGGGGACACCTGGCTCCCTCTCGGGTTACTGGAAAGAAAAGATGAGTGCCTGGCAGCTCAAGGGACCGAAAAATGGGAATCTCAGCTGTTGTCTAATTTGGAAAAACTTAATATTGTTTTGATGAGTTTTCTTTCTTATTTCCTGCCTGTAAAGAATGCTCCAATTTCTGGTCTTCTCTCCAAAACAGAATGATGATAATTTTATTCCAAACTTCCTGTGGACTAAATTTCAGTCATTTTACCCTCCAGATTAATTAGATTTTCTCTTGCATTTCTGTTGTCCAGACCACAGTCTGTTTTTCTGTGCTTGTCCAACTGATCCCTCTGGCCTAGAACTCTCCCCTTTTCATTTTTATGTTGTATCTGTAAAAAGGGGTTGTGAATCATATTGAGTTGTTCATGTTAGAAGAAATCTGGGGATTGGTGGATTGTCTGAGGGATGGATTCATACACAGGCAAATGAGGGCTGTGGGAAGCTGGAAGAGGAGAAGTAAAATTATGTGGAGAACTGGGCTGGCCTTCTATCCCCAGGAGTAAGAACAGTTCTCTTTTTTTTTCTCTACAATTACTGCACCTAAAATCAAGGCTGAGTAGTCTCAGAGAAACTAGGAGAAGGAGTCAGAGAAGTGTAAATTACCACAGCTTCAAAAACCTACAGCTCTAGAAAGAATAGCATGTCCTACAGAGAATGGCAGCACTGAGAACAGCTCTCTTCCTTTGTGCAGCCTAACTACATAGGGATGATTTTTGTGCTGTAAGATTTTGAGTCACATGCTGAAGACTGAGATGTCCAAAAGTGAGGGGGGTTTATACATCTGATTTCAGGAACGGGATTTTGCGCTCCCTGATATCAAACATTCATTTCAGAAATGGTTACTCAGGGAAAGTATGATTGCACACCTCGTACTTGCAGATGCTTTAGTTGCATGTCTTCATCAATTGAAAGCTGCAGAATGCAAACACAGCTTTGGGGTACCCAGCTATGAGCTCTGTGCGTCTCAACACACAGGGAGATGTTAATTCTATTTCTGATGGGCCCTAAGCAACTGTGTGCCTGCTTGCAACAACTTCCTAAAATACAGTTACAGAGATGTTTCAGGAGTCTCCCCTGCTCTTCTGAGGCAATAACAATTTTGTTTTGGATAACAAAAATGCCTCTTACAATGGTCTTACTCTAAATATCCTTGAGCTCACTGCTTTGCAATTCAAAAGCAGGCAGTAATAAAGCACTCCTGGAATGTAGAGACTCTTTCTCCACCCTGCCAATAAAATCTTGAATCATTTGCACATTGCATTTAATTCTTTTATTGTACCAAAAAGAAAGTTCTGCTGATGTGCTCATTTAAGCAAGATGTTAGTGTCACTCTTTTCTACTCTGTGGTGCTGCATCCATCCTCAGTCTGCAGGAATGTGCTTCTCAATGCAATTGGGTTTGGGTTGCGTGCTGGTTGGTTTTTATGACCTTCCTTCTATTCCAGCAGTTGTGTTTCTAGGGGCAGCAGGTTTCCTCTGGAGATAGTCATTGTGACATTCTGTCTGTTCCCTTCTCCTTTCTGTCATTGCCTTCTGCTCCCTCTTCTCTTTCTTCTTCCTCTGCAGTGGCTGTTTAAGGGGAAGGGGCCATTGGTGCATACAATGCACTGGACCCTCAGCCCAGATTGTTGCTCTTCACTTTCTAGAATTGCTGTGTAGTGCTGAAAGAATGTGAGCAATATTTATGGTATTGTGTATTACAATAGCAGCCAGAGGCCCAAAGCAAACACAAGGGCCTTTGTGCTTCCCATCCAGCAAACAGAAGTCCTACATCATGAAACAGCAAAATGCACAAGACAGGCATTGAGTTGGGGAATGTCCAGTCACTGGGAGTTTCCCACTTCTTAAGCAGCTGCATTTTGTGACTGGGATTCTCTCTGTAGAGCTGGAATAATAATTTCCTCTGTCCATGTTTAAATCTTTGTTATACGTTACAAGATTGTCTATTCTTGTGTTGAGCAACCATAAACAATATTTCATTTTACTTTTTCTTCTTATACCCCCTTTTCTCTGAGACTGAATGAGTTTCCATATATTCACTTTCTCCTCACCTCCCTCTCTTTTGTTTAAGCACAGACTCACAGCAAATCTATCAATCCCAAACCAGCCATTATACATTTTTGTCCTCTTGAGGAATGCATTTATATGTGTAGCAAGGTCACCAAGCTCTCTAAAGACTGCTTGTTAAAAAATCTGTGTGATTGCTCACATTTACATAACTCTTGCCCTGAGAACTGGGCAAAGCCTACCAATAATGTATATTTGACCTTTATCTTTCTCGAGACCTTTGATGACAAGGGGTACTCAGAGTTCCCATTCTAAGCACAGCTTGCTCAAGGCTCTGTGGGTGAACATGAGCCATAAATGGTGGGTTTACCTGTAAAATAGCTCAGCTGAATAGGATAGAGCAGATTCTTGGCTTGGCTTTTTCCCACCCTTAAAGTTGACTTGAGGTAAAGAACATCAGTCATTGTTCTCTGCCAGCAGAGTGCCTGGGAAATACTTGGGTACACCTGGTCACCAGAAATCTTTCCTAGATCTTTTCCATCAGTTAAAGACTTCATGAAGACCTGCATTTTTCCAAATCTGGTGTAGAAAGTGCATGAAAAACATTTGGAAAAGGCTACCTGGTAGTTAATGCTGGTAAACTTTATTTTAAAGCCTTTAGTAAGGGCTCCAATGTTACATTAGTTACAGAAGTCATGAGGACAAAACCAAATGTCAACGGGCTCTTAGGGTAAGGCAGTAAAGCCTTATGTATGTTCTGTTACCTTAAGATGGGTTTTTGGTTTTGTGGCATTCCTGCACAAACTGGAAAGTCAGATTGTGAGTAGGATGTGATGCTCATATTAAAAAAACAAAAAAGAAGGAAAAGAAGGAACCAGCATCTACAGTAGATATAGCAAGTAAATGTTTTCCCCTTTTTGCATTATTGTTGCCAAAACTGTGGGGGTTTTTTTCAGGTGTTTTTGGTTTTGGCAATAGTAAGAGAATGTTTGGCACAAAACAAAGTAGTTTTGTACCCCAAACATATACAATGAGCTCCAAAAAGTTGTAGATGTGTTTGACTGGGAGTAAATTTGCAGGTTGTGCCCCATGTTAAGCAAGCAACATACTTTGCAAATTAGGAAAAACAATATTTAGAACTGGAACTTTCAAGGTCCTTCTGAGCTTTTAAATATTTTTGTCTCCGACAGGTGTGTTGACACAGAACATGCTTATTGAGATCTTGCAAGGTGTAACAATATTAATATTAGTTTTGTGGAATATTACAGAATTAGTGTAGAATTATTTAATGTATGTAGAATTAAAATATTTGGAGTATGTATATATTTAAAGTAAAATGTGTATATTTAATGTAGAATTATTTAATAGGGTTTTGTAGAAAAATATTAGATTGCTGCCTGACAATTGGTAGTGAAATACTTATTCCTTATATAGTAACATGGCTAAAAATGGCACTTCAGGAAATTACAAAAGCTCCACCTTACACTGTTTTTCCATGGCTGCTGTTTCATTTGAGATTGGACACAGGAAGAACCCACAACCATGCTTACCTGATGGTGCCAGAAGAGCACCATCCTCTTCCACCTTTTCTTGCACTGTTAATGTAAGGTATGAATCACAGTTACTGGTGGCTATGCCTTCACGATGATGTATGGTGGCTGGGACGCGTGTGTGTGTAATTAATGAGAGGGAATTGCATGGCTAATTCCCTGTGCACTGCTGACATCCTGTCTGCAGCTTTGTCCCTGAGTTTTACTTACGTGCCTCCAACAGCCGGTTATTGCATTACATCCTTATATTATATAAATAAAGCCTTGACCTTTGTCCTTTGCAATATTGGTTCAGTGCGGGTTCTTAATTCAATTTAGAAAAGAAGCCTGAGCATTAAAACCGTTTGAATCTCCTTAAACACCTCAAACGTTGATGGGGCAATTTCTGCTTTAGAGAAAGCACTAAGGCTCAGAAATTGCCTTCTAGCTTTTTGTCATTGACAAATGAGTGCGTGTTCCTTCACTCTGAAGCTATGCAGGAAGCCCTCTCTGAGCAGGGAGTACACATCCTCCTCTGCATTGCAAGGCAGCATGGCTCTACAGAAACTGTTAGCAGTGCAGTATTTTGTTTATTATTTCATCAAACAATTCTGAAACAATAACCCTTCTCTGAGGCAAATAACCCTCTCCCTGCTGCAGGAAAATCTCCAGTACTTTTCTTATTTTACCCCACTACCACATTCTATAGCTAATTTAAGGCCTGTGTTTCTGCATCCTCCCTGGTAAAGCCAGGCTGACGCTAGAAATATTGCAGTGCATTAAGACAGACACCAGTTTGTGGGTGTTGGAAGCTCAGGTGCTCTCCAGGAAAGGTCTGATCTCTTTTGCCTGTTACCATCCATGTAGTTGTGTTGGGGTTTTTTGCAATGTGTGTGTTAAAAGTGAAGGCAAGCAGGTTGCTTATGTCTCTGAGTGTCTAAACGCTGTTACTGCTGAGCTTCAGTTCCCCGCTGGTTAAAAATGGGCAGCAAGGTGCTCAGTTTTCTTCTGTGGATATTGTGGGATAAATTCATTAAAGATTAGGAGTATTAGAGCTAGACACAATCTGGCTTTTATTAAAATCATTGTGACTGTAATGCTGTTAGTACCTCTGTGCAAATCCTAGCAAAAGTAATTTTTTTATAATGATGAGGTACAGATCCTCTAATTATCAAGGACAACTCAAATTAGCACCATGAATATCTGCTATAAGTTGAGACTGCATGATGTGAAGCATAATTGATTTTTAATATGGTAGGGCACAACTGCTGTTAAGTTATATACAATGTCATTTTCTCCTGTTGGATATTTAGCAGTGTTTTGAAGAAACTTGCATGTGATTTATACCATTACTAGAGATTTGGGCTTTAGATCAATTTTATATTATGTGTTGATTCTAAACTTGATGCAGTTAGAAAATCAGAACTAAGAATTTTTATTTTGTATTTTATTCTTCATTGCAATTTTTTTTTTAGTAGAGCAAAAAAGGATTCCTAGCAAACCTGTGCTTCTCCTCTTTTGGGAGAAGTAAAATAAACCTTGAGCACTGATAAGCTGATTTACTCCCCTTGCCCCTCATTTTTGGGACAATTATGTGCAATCAGTGATTGCATGAAGCTGCCTGGATTCCATGTAAATGATACGTCTTTGGCATATGGGAGTTTTTGTAAATCATTTAAAGCAAGGCATTCTTCCATGCTTGGCAGAGGAAGGATACAGAGAGCTTTTGTACCTCACTTGCACTGAATTGAATATTTCTTTAATCACCCTGGAGAGGAATGCACTTGATTGCATTCTGTGAGTTGTGAATTGTTGTTTTTGGGTAGACCTGGTGGGTAATGAATGACCTGACTCCTCACTGCCACCCCCTCAAATCCACCAGCTCCTCTCCCTTGGGCAGGACCTGCTCCACAGCGGCAGCAATAGTCCAGAGAAAAGAATGTGAGGGGACAGCCATTAATAACAAAGCTGGCAGCCCCCTGTGAGGAGAGCAATTTTCACATGAAAATCTTCTCCAAAGTAATGAAGCCTTGCTACATTTGAAGTCTTAACAGGTGATTTCCTGTTAAGCACAGAAGGTGATTTCCAGGTAAAGATTTATTTTCCCCCTGAATGAAGGGTGAATACTCTATTTAAACACAGACAAGAAACCCAAACTGTCAAAGAATTAGCATCTAGTGCAGAAGTTTAATGCTTGAGGTTTTTCCCTAATAAGTTGGTTAAAAGGCAGTAACATTAATATGACCGATTATTAATATGACAGAAGAGGGAAACTGATGAAATCTTGTGACTGTTTCTGCATGTGGCTATGTGGTAAAATATTTAATTTTGAAGTCTATCAAATCTGAACCTTTTCTTCCCCTTTTTCATTTACAGAAAACAGCGTAGGTGAGGCCAGAACTGAAAGAGATATTGTGCTGTCATCAGTTTAGACATTTTCCTAGGAAATACTATGAAAAATACTCAGGGGGAAAAACATATTTCTCCATTTTTTTAATGCTCAATTTTCACTCATAAACTCCAAGATTAAAGTAGTCACTTTAATTAATCCTGTCTCAATCCTCAGACACAAACAGTGGAGAGAAGCCCTGTTCTGCTGGGGTATTAAATTGACAGAGTCAGAGTATCAGAAAGCTCAGAGGAATCACAGTCCTTGGCTCCAGTTTATGAGCCACTTACCAATTTGACAAATGTAATGCAAATTTGACAAATGTAACTTTTTCAGTGAAGATGCAATTGTGTTTTGTGACAGTGGGGAGAAAGGAGTTAAACTGCAGCAGCTGCTTTCCCTCTGCAGAGAGAGCAGTGATGCATCTGCAGCCAGCCTGTCCCTGGTGCTCAGCACAGAAGGGATAAGCCACTCCCAGGAGGCAGACAGGGTAATGCCATTAGTGAGGAGCAAGAAATTCTCATCCCATGTTTGGAGCAGCTTCTAGAAAGTGATGTGTGACATCCTGAACCAGCATGAGCACATCTCATCCCTACTGAGCTCAACAAGCGTGTGGGGGCAGAGCTCTGCCCATCCTATTTTCATTGAATCCATGTGTTGGAGGCTTTATTTTCACAGTGGTCAGCAAAACCTCTGGATACATGTCTGCACAACACAGGTGCAAGCCTTTGGTTCATGATCCCCATCTGGGAGTGAGGCAGGCCGGGCTGGGAGCTGTGCTTTGTGTGCTGAGGAGTGGAGCTCGGGCTGGGTGACGCAAACGAAAAGGGATTTCCCAGCTGCAAAGCCTTCACATCTGGTGGGACCCAAGCATGTGCATGGCTGCCTCTGCCCATATGTGCACATATATCAAATGTAAACATGAATCCAGCTAATTTTCACACACTTGTTACAGCTTCCCCTGTCTCAGTGGAGGCCTCTGAAAGCCCTCCTCCTTCTTGATCTTGCTGGGAAAGCCTGGATTTATGACATCTTAAGCTGTTCCTTGGATGCACACTGGGGTGCCAGATGTGGGACAGTGGCTTCATCTCAGCATCAAGGAGAGAGATGAGCCAGGCTGGGAGCAGATTCAGCCTCATCAATCCATATTGTCATCTTAATTTATCAGCCACTGCTACAGAGAACAGGAGCCAAACTGATAGAAGGGAAAGGCTTCCTTATGGAAAGACCCAGGAGGTCATAAAATGTCTTGAATTGGGAGGAAGGGCTTAGTTGTCAGTTGGTGCTTTCCTGCTCACAGTGTTCCTGGCATGGCTTTCAGATAAGCACATCCCTAAATAGAGTATCTGGGATGGGAAGTGATTTGTCTCCCCGGTTTAATGCTTGCTCTTTTAACCAGTACCACGGAAGAGGAAAACGTCAATGATTTCTCCTATGTGTACTAAACACATGGGTTGTGATTATTTATATTTGGAGTTTTTTTCCTGTGAGTGTCTGGGGTCCATTGGGAGCAGCACCAGCTCAGTGCTCTGCTAGTGCAGCAGGTGGTCAAACATCAGGAGAGGAAAGCAAATAAGGGTGAAGTTGCTTGGCTGTGCACGGGGATCTGTGAATCCCACTGAGGTTTGGGATGCCAGGATGCTCTGTGCCAGGGTGGTGGTCCCAAGGTGCTGGGACTGGGCTCTCCTTCCTGTGCATGGGTGTGTGGGACAATGGCCCCAAGCTGGCCAGTGAATCAGAGCCTGGACTCGCCCTCAATCAGAATCGGTGCTCGGGAAATGAGGCACCTGCCCTGCTTCCTCTCATTTAATGGGTTTATTTTTAATTAGAAAAGGCTGTGAGATTTGTTCCTTTTTCTCAGGGACTTCACGTCCTCTGGAGATCCCTGAAGGATGGGGTGAGGTATGAGCAGCCTCAGGGACCTTCCTTTGGGAACCACGTCCTGGTAGCTTCACTCAGCACCAGGCACCAAAGCTGAGGCTGTTCATGGGATACACATGAACCAGTATACTGAGAGCATGGCAGAATCTCCTGATGCTATCTGAGCTTCCTTCCACCACGTTCCCAAAGTGAAAACTGTTGCTGAACAAAAAAAAACCCCACGTCCTGGCTCTGCTGAGCCTGTGTTTTCCACATCTGTGTCTGGTGACTGTCACTGTGGTCCTGGTGAGCAGTGAGGCTCTCAGGCTGGGAGGCAGCACCCTTGCAGTTAGTTTGGTCTGGGCCTTTCCTGAGATCTACAGAATTTTAGATGGTGAGCCTGCCTCACTGCCCGTTTGTGACCATGACACCACTTCTACTGCACATTTTGTGGGAGGAGACTAAAACTGAGGTCTGTCTGTGCAGCAGTGGATTCCTCCATGGGGTTATTCCTCTCATGGGCAGTATTGAGTTGCTCACAGACTATCAGCTGTCACAAAAATCATCCATATCAGACACAGTGAATCTGATTTTCAAGAGTATTCCTTCATAAAACGGGCCCAGAAACATCAAGGCAATCTAACGTGGTAGAGGTTTATTTTCAATATTTTGAAGAGATGTGTTGAGTTTGTGCTCTTCTGTTGAGTGACTCCTCTATCTCCATCCCACACTCTGTTTCTCTGTGGGAAGACATGATCATAGTGCTGTCTGGGTGCTGCAGGTCTGGATCTGGTGCTGTACCAATGTCTCTATGAGCTGATGCCCTTTTGGGGACGTGAAGTGGTTTGTCTGTGGCACTGCTCTGTGCAGACGTGCTGGTTTCCTCATCCAGCTCTGGTTTCCTCATCCAGCTGCCTTGGGGATCTCCAGCACACCTCTGCATTACCTGGAGCAGGCTTGCCTGTGTTTGCAAAACACCAGCAATAATTAATGATTAAGTAGGAAAAAAAGGAATGCATCTAAGATCTTTTCTTCAAGCAGTTCAAGGTCTATCCATGCTTACAGCTCCCTCCTTTTATTCTACCCTTCTCTATAGATATGTTAATTTACTTTAGCACCAATTAATCCATGTGTTTCAACCTGCCTGCCCATCCTCTTTATTTTTTTTCTCCAGGTTAGAATAGCTTTGGGAGGTGGTTCTTGAACTCTCACTGAGCTTTTGCCAAACCAGAAGTGTTCTCAGAGAGGAATGTCAAGTGCTTAACTACAATTCATTTTAGTCAGAAAAAGAATAAAAAGCACACCACCGCATGTGTCAGAACAAAACCTGTCTGTGTGGAGTTTGGGTAGGTTTTAACCACAGCTCCACTTAAAGGATTATACTGCTTTCTGTGGGGAAGGGGAGGAAAAGGGGGACTCTCCCAAAGCTGGAAATTATGCATTTTACCTTTACACAGGTGTGAGTGTAGGTAACTGGAGAAATTGGTCTTACCTGCATGTTCTTCACTTTAACCTGGTTATCACTGGTTGCAAAGCAAAGCTCTGCAGATATAGAAGTAAAGACTGAATTGAACCTAAAACCCAAATGTTTTCACTTTTGTGATCTCAGAAGCATAGAAGGGTTTGGGTTGGAAGGGACCTGAAGATCATCTCATTCCAACACCTTCCACTAGACCAGGTTGCTCAAAGTCCCATCCAAGCTGGCTTTGAACACTTCCAGGGATGAGGCATCCACAGGTTTTTGTGTTTTCTGGGCAATCTGTTCCAGTGCCTCACCACCCTCCCAGTAAAGAATTACCTATCTGCTGTGACTAAAATCTTAGTGGGGTTTTTTAACATTTAATTCCTTTTACAAGGCCTCAAGTTTTCATCAATAAACAAGAAAAAGATCTGTAGACACCCATCTAAACTCAAGTTTTTCTGGATTTCTGATCTTTCCTCTCTCAATCTTTTCATCCTATTTTTAAATATCCTTATAAATCCTTATTTCAGCCATTGTTCAGGAAGTAACTAACAATATTAACATAAACCCTGCAAGCAAGGCAGCATTATACAACAGCAATGTCTGACACTATTCATTGATATTTCTAGCTATGATAGTTTCCTTCTCCTTTCTTGAATTTTATTTTGTTTGGACTGTACCCATTCTTTCCTTTCTAATGTTTGGGTTTTTTTCCAGTTGATGAATATAGGGTTTAATTCTCTTTCTTACAAAACATGAACCGGCCTGGCTTTTCTCATTAACTTCCTTATTAGCATAAGCACCAGCACCTGTAGCATTCATCATGTGAGCAGCAGCACATATTAGATAACCTGTATTCCCTTTTAGACTTAAATGCCAGGATGCAAAGATATTGCAAGTTCAGCTTTCAGGACAAGTTTAAGGGTTTTATTTTCTTCAATTATTTTGCAGGGGTGCAATAAAAAATCTGGAGGAGATCAAACTCTGGCTCATTTGGCACAGGAAAGCCAAGCAACCATGCAGGACTGGAAACTTCTAGCTGGTAAGACTAGAGTAAAATCAAAGAGGAAAGTCTTTTACTCAAAGTCATGCAGTTTATTACTCCACTATAGATTCTCCAGAAGACTATAATACCTTGGTGTAATGGTAACTAGGAAAATACTTTGAGGTTTTAAAGCAGGATGTGCAGCTCATGCTGCTTACTGAGTGATAAATTATACAGGCTGCAGAGAAAAACTATATAAACACATTATTTCAGCTAGAACAGCAAAGCACTTCAGATATAAATTAAAAATAACTACAGTCTTGTGGTCCTTGTCAGTTATTTACAAGCCTCTTGAAATATTTCCTTATCTGCCTTTCTCATAAGAAATTAGGCAATTATAGTATAAGTCTGAAGCCAGAGAACATCAAATAATGAATCATTATGGCATTATTACATGGGAAGTAGGAACAAGGGGAAGGCCAAAAGAAAACCCAAAGGCTTTTCATCTTCAGGAAATCTATTTTAAATTAAATTGAAATAAAAGCCTTAAATAAGTTTAACGTAATTCTGAGGAAAAGGCAGTTGCACAATGAAGAGGTATTGAAGTCTGAAATTCAACTTTGGGGAAAAAAAATTTCCTGTCATTGAGCTGGTCACAAATCTTTGTATAGAGGAATCTTTAATGAAAGAGAAAGATAAATGTGATCTGGAAGTCCAGTGACTCAGGAGTTTCTTAAAGATGGGAGGAAAAGGAAATACATCAGTGTATATGCATTCCTTGTTAACTCTCAATGGCATTGTAAGTTATCTATATTTATGCCTCTATGAAAATATATTGTTGTGTAACAACTATCATTAGAAGGACTTTTAGGATGAGTATAGTTGGAATTTTGAGTGTTGTTGGTATTCTGGTTTTGGTTTGGGTTTTTTTCACAATTTGAATATTGACCTAATTTCTTCTGATTCAGCATTAGAGCACATTTCAAGATAATTCATGTGTTATCATCTTCTTTTCTGGGTCAAAATTCCAACTTTGTTAAAAAGGCATTACATTCCCTGCAAACCAAATCAGACATTCAAAATATGTCCAGCTCTTCTGAGCATCAAAAGGAGGAGGGATCAGCAAGTCTCAGGCTTCATCTTAATTTGACAATTTAGAGGTAACATCTTTTGACATTGTCCATATCAGATGCAAATAAAATGAGCCAGAGGTCTACAGTAAAGGGGTTGTTGATATCTATTCTGCTTGTGCTCTGTGAAAGATGAAATCAGGAAACTGATCCCCACACTCACCAGAAATTTCAGTCTGATCACAACAGTTAGGACTGATGGCTTTGATTGCTGAACTCTTCTCACAGCCCTCTGCTCAGCTGCACTGCAATTCACTGGAGCAATGGGCCATCATAATTGGGCAATATTCTGTTGTGTAAAAAAATTTATTTCTATTTAACTTTTTAATTCAATTATTTCTTTTAAATGAATTGTGGCAAGGCAGGGCAAATTGTCTGGAAAAGACACTATTTGAACAGACTCAGCTTTGCTAAAACCCAGTGGCTTTTTGACTCTTTAAATGACACCTGTGTATCCTGCATTTAGTACTGGTCAGTGTTAAGAACATGATTGTACTTCAGTTTGCACCTGAAGAATGAGAACCTAATATCTTTTCCTGACTTCAAATGTGCTGTAAGGCAACAAATGGCTAAAATTTCATTATTTGAAGGATGAGAATGCTCTGAGGTAGTTAAGGTAGTTCAAGATATGTCATTCCTGATTTGGGAAATGGCAGGGGTGAGAACTGGATATTTTGGGTAAATGGGGTGCTGGGTCACCAGGTCTACATGAAATACAGCTGAGAAATATATAGTAATAATGACAGCTGGCTATGGCATGCCACTGTTCACAAAGGACAAGCTATAGCAAATTGAGTCAAGAGAAGGAAATCCTTGATCTTACTCTGAAAGAAAATATTAAAAGCAATTTTAGAATATTTAGCTTGGATTCAGAGCAAATAATATTCTTCTTCTAAGGAAGTGATAACATATCCTTCTAGTAAGGATGTGAACATTTTAACATCAGTATCTAACCCACCCTTTGTATGGACTCACACCACTTAGAAAAATGGTGAGGAACCTCTCACCATCCTATTGAGAGGTGAAGGATATAGAGATTCTGAGCAAGAGGACTTGCTGAGTAAGCTCATTTTCCAGTTTAGAAACACCAGCAGCTTCTCAGAGCAAGTGTTAGTTATGTTCTTTCTTGTGTTGTGCCTGTCTTTGACTCCTTTCCTCTCAATAAACACGCAGGCTTCGCTGTTTGTTGTCAGGAAAAGCCTAAGTCATGAAATGTGAATAATACTGACTTACACATTTCTAAGGGCCTGAGAGTGAATGAGGATCCATCATGCAAGGTGCTGTCTAAACATGCAGCCAGTACTTAGAGTCTGAGTAAATAAAGCAGGAACAGAAAAGTTCAGTGACTTGCAACAACCCATAAGAAGAAACAACAGCCTGGAGTCAGTCCAGCTGCTCTGACATCTCGTTCATTGCCTTTTCCACTGGATATTGCTGAACTGACATCTTGGATGTGCAAAAAGTACTGCATGATATATACCAAATGGGAGGCTTATCACAGTTATCTCTGCAATGTCTGGCACCAGAAGGATTTAAAAAACAGACATCAAATTATAGAGGCATAGATCTACCCCGAGCGTGTCTGTTCAGTGCAGTAATGCATAACTACTTGATTATCCTCAATGAAATCCTCATGCTGCTACTCATCTCTACCTGCCTCCAAATACATTGAGATCAGTGTCTGGATTTATTTCTTGCTCTTGGTCTCAGGTGTAGCAATTAAAGAAATGTTCTGAATTGCTGAGAGCACCAGATGTGTGCAGTGGAGCATCCTACCCTGACAAGCATTTTGCTTTTAATAGTTCCTTTGGGTGCACATTGGCGTCTGGTTTTATTTTTCTGTTTATACTTTGTTTTTCTGTTTTATGGCACTATTTTCTTGATGAGGCTTTTCTGTTTCTTGCTTTGGAGAATGGTTTGGGGTAGCCTGGATTATGGCACAGCAGTATTAAGAGTTGTCTCCTGTTCTTGTTTCAGTTTTTTAGGGTCATTCTAAGTTCTCCATTTGACTGCTCCTGTACGGAATAAGCAAAGAAAAATATCCGCTGATTCTGAAAACTGAGTTGTGAATTGTGCTGATGTCTCTCTTGTCTTCCTGGACTTGGGACCTGATTTGACATATATATGTGACAAGATTTCTTTGGGAGCAAGGTTGGGGAACAAGGCTTTTTAGTCACAGAAGTTACAAACCTTCTTTCACCTGCTCCCTAGAAATGGTGGGCATGTAGAAGGTGGCAGGGGGTTTTCCTTTGAAGTCTGTTTGCAGATTTTGTCCTCCAGTAACTTTCAGATGATTCTTCACTGCAGAGTGGAACAAGATGCTGAACTGCAATCTCAGTGCTAGGGTGCAGCAACAGGCATATTCTGATTTACATAAATCTGATCTATTTTTCTCTGAAATGCTTTGTACCAAATTGAGAGTTCCATGACGGATATGACTAAGTGACAGGAGCTACAGACTATGTTCATTCCTACAAGTAGAGAAGAAAGTCTTTCCTGACTTCTGCAAGAGGTTTTCTTTACTTCCTAAAGAGTGGAATTTGGCTACAGTGTATGCAGTGTTAAATGTTACTCAGTGTGGTAAGTGCCATTTTTTCAAACTAATACAGGCAGTCAAAAAAATAGATCTTCACACACTTATTATTTATAAGGAATGTTGGGTGTATCATGACACCGTGACCAGTGGTATCAGAGTCTAATATTGGAACTTCTTATCTCACCAAAACCTAATTTATTTAGTTTTTAGAACAACAGTTCAGGTGAAACCATGATAAGCAAGAGATTAAAGCTCTGTCAGATAAAAAGCAATCCTCTACCATTTCAGCTATCCTAGTTTTCAAAAGGGAATGAAATCTGCAGTAATTCATACAAACATAAATATTGAATAAGCATTGCAATGGATGGGATTAATAGATACATAAGATGAATAAAAACATATTTGATTTAGTCCTCTGCTGATAGTGCCAGCAGATTACAAGGACTAACCTGTCTACTGCAATGTTACCCATCAAATAGATATAATTCAAATCTTTTCTCGTTTTGTTTTCCCTCTCAGAAAAATAGCACAGCCAGGATAAATAACAGCCTTTACATCATTTTGTTTCTCTGGAGATTAATCCTGATCTTACCCATCCAATTTCATGCACATGAATATTCCTGTTGATTAGGGTAGGAAAGTTTTTCTCATCCACAAATCATTTTGGAATTTGGGGCCATAATGTGTCAAATTAATTCCTGACCTCACTCAGCTACCTGTGCATCCACTTGGCCTGACACCACAGGACAGAATTTGGGCTTAAATTTGGTGTGAGAACTCTTGAAGCACAAACAGGAGCCAGGCTCCCCCGATCAGGTCCCATTCTGCCCTCTCTCCTCCTGTCTTGTAGGGATGAGCATTCCAAGGGTGGAGGTTAACAGGCATTCCTAACTATGCATGGCATCCTACTCCTTAATGCTGACACAAATGGACTGTTTCCTAGGAGACAGCTCAAAATCAAATAAATTATTTGAGAGATACTCATGTTAAAAGATTCCAAGGAGTTCATCCTTACATAAAACTCCTGTTCCCAATTAGCTGGCTCTAGATCAGGGCTACAAGATGGGGCAGATATGATCTACGTCCCTCTTCACTGTGTGAAAAATCTGTGTGTGGTCAGGCCCCCAGACCCTTTTCCTGTGTTGTGCTGCCAGCTGAGTGCTCCAGAGCTCCTGCATTGCTGCCCTTGCTCTTCAGGGCTCTTTCTTTCCTCCTTGTGCCCTCACAGTGACATCTCCCACAGTCTGAGGGTAAATGTGAGTGATGTTAGCTGGAGGATTCCTCTTTCTGTCCTCCCGGATCCAGAGTGGTGCAGTGCTTCAGGCCCCAAAGCCTTGAGGCTGCAGTTTATCCCCCCACCTTGCATTTCAGAAGTGATAAATCAGACATTCTGCTTTGTTTTTCTCCACCTCCAGTGGCTTTTCAGATTGCATCTAGTTAAAGAATTGCCCATGAGCTGGCATTAAAGGTGTGCCTCTAGGAAATATATTACCTGAATAAAAATGTTCTAATTTCAGAAATATCTTTCCCACCTTTTTGTTGCCCTTGTTAGGGAAAAATGCTCCACTTTAACCTCCAGCTAACTGATTACCTGCCAGTTCTGATGCTGTGCTCAGAATTAATGTGCTCCAAAAGCCAACAGAGATGACTTGTGTTTGGGCACCTCATGGGAAAACAGGGAGATGAAAAGCCTTAGGAAAACTTTGACAAATAACTTGGAGTGTTTGACCAGCTATGCACAGCTGCTGCTGAATGGAGAATGCAAGTAACGTGCCAAGCAGAGACAAAAGGGGATCAGCAGGGAAGGCAGCTTTGGTATCAGCACTGGACATTTTACTCTCAGAAAAGGAGAGGAAATATGCTGAATTACCTGTAGGAGGTGTACCTGCTTTTGCTAATAGATGTGCATGGTTAAAGAATTCCTAACCACCAGATCTTGTACCAATGTATGCTGGAATTCTCTCTGAGGTTGGTGGAGATACATCCATGCACAGCACCTTAATTTGATTGATTGCGTCCTATCCATCTAAATATGCCTAAAAGACTTGTTTGCAGAGCCACAATCTCTCTGCCCACTCCAATTCCCTATTTGAGGTGATAATGTCTCCTCATAAATCCTGGATGCGATAGCACCAGCATGACCCATCACTTCATTACACCAGAGCTGTGCAGTGCACTGGGGAGGAGTTTATCTGGACAGAATGGATCTGGTCCAGGAGCAAATAAAGGAGTGAGGAATCTGATTATTGCTGGGCCAACTCTGTGTGAGTTGCGGCTTCTCAATTTTCCTGATGTCAGCTAGTTTTACTTGTTTTGTTTGCCTTCCTCACACAGGAGATGAAATACCTAGCTAGCACAGACATCTTCATGAGCTGCTGGTGTCAGGAAAGCCAATCTGAAATTTAGATCTGGTTAGCATTCAATGTGCCATGTGCTGTGTCATTTGAGCATTGGCTGTTTTGGTGCATGCCAGGCTTGTTCCAAAATCAGGGATCACCTCAATGTCAGCAGGTGGAGTGTGGTGACTCCTCAGACACCCCTGTCTGTCTTATCCAGTGCTGTCTGGGAGGAGCAGCCCAATTTCCTCAGCTTTGTGCAAATGAGGAATCCTTGCACAGAGGCAATTCCTTGATGACCAGGTACAATGGACACAGTATAGCATCTTTCACTGTCAGCATGAAGGGATTAAAGGAAAATTATACATCCAGCTGTAGGGCACTCTGCACTGCTTCAGACATGAGTGCTAGGGGAAAAGAACTATTTCTTCTATTTTATTTATTATTTCAAGTGTTTCTTTATGATTACTTCCTAGTGATTTCAGAGATAGCTGCTCTATCTTGGCCTTGCATGGGCTTGTTTAGTCTGATGCCATATATCACTTGTTTGTTTCTTCCAAGGCACTACTTTTTCCATGTATTTACTTCATGGTTTATATTTGCTTAATGCACATCTTTCAACAAGACACTCAGACTTCGTTCAATGATTGCTGGAATTTCCTATGTGTTCCAAAGGATAAAAATTACATCTTTGTGTGGAGCCTTCCCTTGCAAAATTCCTCTGTGATTCTCCTGTGCAAGTTTTGCAGACTTGATGGGCTTAGTGGACATAACTCTTGCAGGTACACACTGAGGTTTTAAAGTATTTAATTGTTTAAATACTTTAAACAGTGCAGCTCTCCAAATACAGGACTGAAGTGTCTCCTGATCCCTTTTTTCTGTTCTGCACATTTGAGTTGTCAGTTCTAGGTAGGCTGGCACTTGCACAAAGGGATTGTGAAGTGTGGTGGTTTTCAGCAGAAAAGTAAGTGTTGCTAAGGGCAACTTGCGGGTGTATATCCTTAACTGCAGCACGGTGACAGCTCCTCAGTTACTGCTTTTGGCACCTCTTTTTAGTTTGTGCCTACTCTGAAGTTTAGAGTAAGCAAAAAATCTTATTTAATAGAAATGCTTTTACCCTTTTGCAAAATTGTTGTTTACTTATCAAATTTTTATTTTATTTTGTTTTGCTCAGGTTTTCATCTGATTGGGAAGTACTTCTGCAAGGCTTTATGGAAAAGTTAGCTGGGTGTTTGTCCTGCTCCCTCCCAGGTGGGTCCCTGCCTGTTTCCAGTTCTCCCACACCTTTTGGTGAGCATATTCCTGTGCTGCACACTCACAACTGGTGAAAAGCTAACTTGCTTGCTTGTTAAATTTAGTTTCAAATTCCTAGGGCCTAAGCACCAACATAGAATTCTTCCTGGTTATTGGTTAACACCAGTAACTAAGTACTAGGTGGCATCTTCAGCATATCATGCAGAAATTAAAACAAATGACTCTTATTTCAGAAAAATGATTGAAAATTAATATAAGGCTGCATGTTCTGGAGGCTCACTAAGGTATGCAGGACTTAATGTAAACCCCCATTGCAGGCTGCAGTCTGGATGTCTCTTTTGTGATCTCTGTTACCCCACAGATTTTTGGCCCAGAGAACACAATTTCCTAGTGCCAAATAGCAAGAGTAGCCCAGAGGAAAATTATTACCCAGCTCCAAAGGGCATTGTGAGTGCTGTGGTGCTGCTGCCCAGAGATGGATCCAGCCCTGCCAGCCTGCCTGAGCAGTCAGTGTTGGTGCCCTGCCCTGCCCTGCTGGGGATGGGATTCACAGAATCATTAAGGGTGGAAAAGACTTCCAAAATAAGCCTTTAGACTGAGTCCACTGAAACCACTCATTGCCCTAAGAAACTGTGCTGCAAACTTGCATCAAGTACTTGAATGGAAAAGCTCTCTTACCCAGCAGCCATATCGTTAACTGACATAGTTAATTAACTCTAGTTAACTAATTTATAATCAGGTAGAGATTTAGATAGAATCAATGATAAGCATTTGGATTAAGAAACAACACTTTGATATTAGAGCTGTGCCTTTTCTCTCATGTTGTCTGAGAATTGTGGTGTAGGGAGAGTTCATTGCCCAGAGTTTTCCTTGTGGGGAAGGGAAGAATCCCTGTCCAGGTGCAAGTGGTAAAAATCATACTTTGTCAGTTGAGGGCAGGAGAAAAATCCTCTAGAAAATAAAAATCTACAGTGTTTTATTGTGTTTCTTTCAGAAATAGATGGCAATTAGTCCATTCACATTCTTGTCCTTTTGTCTGTGGTTCCTTAGTGCCAAGAAATCAATATGTGTTTTTATAACGCACATTCATTCATCTTTGAATTTTTAAATTAATATTTTTGTCTTCTGAAAATAAAACTTGAAGTCACACGTTCTGAAATGATGACAGCCTAAATTTGTTATGAATGCCCAAAATAAAATTTTATTTTCTTATTAATAACCTCTTTCATAAAAATAATGACTGAGTATATATTCATTGCCAGAATTCTGAAGAATGCCATATCACTAAAGGGGAGAAATTACTAACTAGACACCTGGAATTGGAATTTCTGGAGTAATAAACTAGCTCGTGACAGCTGCAGCCCTTTTTTTGCAGGTGCAAAAAGTACATTTTCTTCTTTTTGTTTTATCTGCTTTACATCACTTAATGACTAGAGTATTCCAAGTTGGGAAAACAACTGGTAGTTGAAAGAACAGGAAAATTTACTTATCCTTTCCCATTTTATGAGCAAAAGGGGGGGGGGGGGGGGGAGGGAAGATCTGAGATCAACCAGTTCTAATCTTGAAGAATAGGAAAGCAAAGAGAAAATAGCTCAGCTGATTATTGCTGTTGATATTTGCACTGTTCAGTACATCAGGTGCAAGGAATATTTGGATAAGATTTCCTAAAATACGCAGGACACAATGTAGTTCCACTTAAACAATTATGTTCTTCTGGATATTTTTGTTTAGAAGCAGCATGACACAAAGCACACATTAAAAAGTGAATCAGGTGACTAAAACCTCCATGTCCTGTTTTTCTCATAAATGAAACATAAAAATTAACCCCCAAAATAAATGCTTAGATATATAGTGACGTGTGACATTAGTGTGCTATTTGTTTTTGTTAACTAAGAGTTAACAAAAACAAATACTAAATACCAGCTCAGAGCTACCTTTCTTTGCAATCAAGCATTTTTATTAGGTGTCAGTCTCTGAGAATAACCCTTTGTCATGAATACCTGCTAGAAAGCACAACTGCAATGCAAATTGAATTATTGAAATTGTGATTTAAATCACAATTAACAAAACTGATTTAAATCAAAGTGATATAAATTGGTCCCTCCTGCTTTAAAATTAATTGAGGATGTGCTTTGAAAGCATGCTCCTCTCAGTGCTCTGACTCAGTGGGTTCTCCATATCACTCAAGTTTTAATAAATTAGAGCAAGGGATGGAATTTTTATTTAGTTCAACAGTCTCGGTCTCTGAATTTAAGGCCACTGAAGAATAGATTAACATTTATAATTGCTAGGTTGATCAGCAATGCAAATCAAAAATGGGGATTTCAAAACAAATTAACCTTTGCAGTACATCTTGTGGAGACAGACAGACAATGGTATTGTTGAAAAGATTCCCCTCATCCTTGAAGTCACAAATCACTGTATTCTTCATGGTGCCTTACTGCTCCACAGCCTCTGGAGTCTCAATGTCCAAAAAATAAACTGTGATAGCTGAAAGAACAACATGGGCTCTTTGAGGCTGGAGGTCCCTGCACGGGCTATCGCTGCTTTGTGTCGCTGCAGGCAGACTTGTGTATTTTGGGCTGAGATTAGGATGTTTAGGCTAGGGGTAAATGGGTTTATAATTAGATATGTCCCAGCCCCTGACCTGTTAATTGAAGCTCATACTTGCCTCCATTTACCCTCCACCTGTAATAAGACTGTGATTTAAAGCAGTTGAGGGAAAATGGGCTTTCTGTACCCACACACTTTTCTGCTTCAGTGTGCCCATCCTGTGCTCTGCTGAGAGCCTTTCTGTCCCTCTTTGAGATGTCTCATGTAAAACAGAACATGTGTCAATATGTTCTGTGCTGTATTTATTTATTTATTCAATTAAGAGCTTAGATTCCATCTAGAGAAAATCACCCTATGTAATCAGTACCTCTGCATTTGCAATGTTTCTCCTCAGGCAGAAAAGCAGTCATAACTGGGAAGATGGAGTGGATTTTGATGGCACCATACAGAATCTGAGGAGGTCCAGGGCTGTTCCTTCCATGCTGAGACATCTGTGGAGCTGGGAGATGCAGAACCCTGTGGGGTGTTGTGTGGAGAAAGAGTGAGACAAGTTAAGGACAACCGTGGATGGAATGGAAAGAGTGATCACCTATGAGAGCAAACAGGTTTGGTGTCTCCTGCTCCTGGGAAATTCTTGCCAATCAATGCAGCTGATGGAGGAGCTCCAAGCTTTCTGTGTGGTGGTGTCCCAAGGAGCAGAAGACAAGCTAACCACACTTTGTGTGTAAGCACGTATGATGTGCTTCTGACATGGCTCAGAGGCTCACAGAAAATTGCTGTTTTCAAATCTGCAGTGCTTTGCCCAGAATTTAGGTTTCCATGGGCAACCTTTCGTACCTTCAATGCACATCACAGAATTTGCTGATTTGGAAGGAATGCACAGGGATCATCGAGTCCAGCTCTTAGCCCTGCACAGGACACCCCAGAGTGCTCTCAGAGTGCCTGACAGAATTGTCCAAACGCTTCTTGAACTCTGCCAGGCTTGGGGCTGTACCCACTTCCCTGGGGTACAACCACTAATAACTGAAGTTGAATGTGAAGAAATATTCCCTTTTTCTCATCATTTCTTTGCTTCCACAGTCCTTACCAAAACTGAGCCATTAGAAACAATTGCAGAGTATATGACCCATTAGTCTGACCCTGTGGAAAATATTATCTTGTGCAGATGTTGATGCACATCCTTTGTGTAATGGTAGAGCTATTGTGTAACTTGCTTTTTTTTCTGTGAGCACACTTACACCAGGGGAAGCTGGTAGTACTATCTTCTGATCACAGAGCTCCAGAAGGATATAAATAGGGAGTGAAGAATGAACAGTGATATTAAAAGCTTGCTGTGAATGGATTTTTTTTTCTAAGCATATAAATAGAAACAAAACCTAAACAACTAAACTAAACAGACCGGAATAAACACAGAACTGTGGCAGGTATTGTCATCACTGCTCACACCAGTGAATGGTTTTTGGGTTAATGAGAAAGCAAAGCCAGGAAGGAACCTTAAAGATGTCCAAGTCTGAGCAGTAGAAATGCAGAAGGATTTTTCAGGAGGCAGAGCAGAGATGAGGAGCCCAGTCCCTGGTCTGGTGAACAGGGTGCCCATGCTCTAGGTAGGGCATGGGAGGTGGGGACAGCCCTCCCTTCCTGCCAGGGCCACACCAGCCTCTCCCAGCTGAGATGCTCCAGGCTTCTGTCATCCAGAGGATGGCAAAATGTGGGTGGTAGGTGAAGAAATGCTGATGAAGGGGATATTGATGAGGCTACTGAGTAGTCTGCCAAATACTTGGAATATTTTTCAAAACTTTTGGCAGTCAGAACAGGATTGCAGCCTGGAAGAAAAAGAGTTGTGTGTCTTGTTCAGTGGATGTTTCCAGCTGCTGGTAATGGTATTGGCAATAGGAGTTAATTAATAACTGGAAAGTTACTGCTTTTTAATGCATGCAAATGTTGTGCAACTGCCATTGACGTTCAGCGAAACATGCCCTACTTCATATATCTCATTTTTTTGTCATCTAAATAAATTGCAAGTTGTTGAAAAATCTCTTCCTTTCCCAGCACTATATTATTTGCTAAACATTTTTGGGGGGGAGGGGTTGAGGTATTTTTATTATTATTATTTTTGTTTTGATTTTTTTTCCTCTCTAAGAAGAATAAAATATTGCACATGGCCCTTTTCCAAAATCAAAGCTCTTTAGTATGGTTAACGTTTCTGGTCTATCTTATTACTGATATTCATACAGATTACTGGCAAACACAAATTTATTGCAATATTTATTGGGCTGAATTTGAGGTTGCTTAGAATGTGCTTAGATGGCTATTTATTACACATGTCACAGTAGCTATTTAACACTTCTATAGTTGTGTAGCTGGAATTAGGACATAAAACAGAATTTATTGTGTTCTATCCAGAAAATGTTACAGGAAGAGTAAATTCTAGGAAAAACACAACTGTCAGAATAATGAAGGGACCAGGAAGAAAAAAGTAGTTTTAAACAGCAATTCTCAGCCAAACTGAAGGAGGGAAATATTCAGGATGTGAAGAAGTCCAGGTGCAGATTTTAGGTTCTCTAAAGTGCACCAGCACTCTACCTAACAGCTGACCTTTCCCTCATGAAGTGGACATTTTTCATTTAGAAAAGGAAATGAGAGTCGTCTTCTTTGATTAGTTTTGTGCTGATTAAGTAGAGTTTAAAAGTTCTATGGGACCATTTTCTCAAGGAACAATTTCATAAGAATCAAGCCTTTCACAGGCAGGTGGTATTTTGGTGATTTTAATGTGTTGTGTTAAGGTGGTATTGATAGAGTATTTCACTGTGATGGATTCAAGTGACTTTTTTTTCCACATTAGTGTGTTTTAACTCTGCATTTCACTGTTGTGAAAGGTTTTTGCAGCATCAGGACAAAAAGCTTTATTTTCTGTTAACATCTATGGGGTTTGGATCTTTTTCTTATTTGAAACAGAAAATGAATGCACATGTTGAATGTCTCATGAAGAAATGTGGATGAGACTTCTCTGCAAGGAAGAGGCTGTAAGTGCAAAAAAAAATTCAAAAATACTTATGAATTTCCTTTAAAAATAGTTTCCTGTAATGTAGATTTTTTTAGGAAAATACATACACAGACGCAGACCATCTTAAAATACTTCACCAAAAGAAGCCAGTCTTTCTGTTTAACAAATAAATCTCTTTCTGTGGGAGGATGCGGAGGAGGGAGGAAATGAGGCCATGGAAAGGTTTGCAGGTGTGAGGGTGAAGCTGGGCAGCCACTGCTTCCCACTGCTGGTGAAGGTGCAGCAGGGGCAGGACAGAGTGAAGGGAGCAGTTCTCCTTCTCCTTGTGCCTCCTTCTGGCATCTTCTCGGGGCAAAGGAGAGTTTGTGCCCAGTGCCACTGCTGTGCAGGAGCAGCAGACCCCATCCCAGCCTTCACCCTTCCAGCCTAATTGAACTTGTCTACCCCAAATCCCATGGGAATTCCCTCCCTGCATGTGCCTAATTATCTCATCACAGGATGGCAGCTGTTGTGGGCCAATAAATACATATTTATCCCTTGGTTCTTGCAGGTGGAGGAACCCAAATACCCCAGCCTCCAGATACTGCAGCCTTGAATGGCACAGGATGAGATGTTGAGCAACACAGAAGCAGGAGATCATGGGGTAAGCCTCTTTGTCCAGATTACACCTGCATTGAGATAAGTTTTAATGATTATTTTTTAGAGTAAAGCTGCCAGCTAAGTTCAAGCTAATGCTGGTGAGAAACTGCAGTAGGCAATTCAAGGAGGCTATGTATTTTCTTAAATTCATTAGCTGCCCATTGAGAGTTGAAGAGAACATAACTAACAATAATTACATATGAATTATGAAGTTCAAATGGTATGTGTTACTTTGCTCACACAAAACTTCAAGGGAGACAAGTCAGAGAGGTTTATTAGCATATTCTACTTTTCCAACAAACCTTACAATAAAGGGAAAACATAATAATGTAAAGGAGTTGAAGATTCATGTTTCCATAGTAGCTATACCTGCACTATCCTTCCTGTGAAATTTATTCTCTGTGGGTGGTGATGCTGTTGAATAGTTTTTATTTCTCAGCCATCTTTGTTTTTTCCCCTGTAAGCAGCTATTTTGTGTATATCTATTAACATGCAGTCCTCTCCTGCTCAGAACTTTCTTCAGCTGCACTGCACCTGAGCCAGGGGTTTTGCAGGGAGCAAAGGGCAGCACGCAAAACTGATCAGAAATACACTCCCAAAAATTCATTTTTATTTGAGCTCATTCATTCTAATTGTTCTCTCGAGGCTCGATTTGGAGCACAGAGAAATCCAAAGGGGGCTCACTGGGCTGTGGGTCAGGTTTTCAGGTCACCTGTACATGGCAAGCGGTGAATAATGAGCAGCACAGTGCCAGCCCCTTAGGCCTGACCCTGAGGATGGAGCGAGAATTCGGGCACAGATCTCATCAAGGGCAGTCTCGGGGATGGAGGAGAGCACAGCACCCACTCCTGCAGGCAAAGGCAGCCACAGAGCTCAGTGACCAGCAGGCTGCTGTGCCCCAGTAATGCAGCTGGCCGTGCCCTGAGTAACTGGTGCAAACCGTGCCCTGAACATTTTCTCTGTGGAATTAGTTCTTTTGTTGATGGCAATGGTCCAAGACATTGTTAGAGTCCCTGCTGGGACTTGATATGATTACATTTCCATGTTCAATTAGGAGTGCTGTGATCATCAGTTTGTCCCTTCCACAGGTTAGGATTAACACATATATTTTGCAAACCAAACTACATACATTAAAAAGTGTTTAGGGTGGATTTTTTTCCTTCTTTTTTATTATTGTTGTTGTGAGGTTTTGGCTTTGATTTATTTTGGGGGGAAGTGTTTGGGGGTTTTTTTGTGTGTTTGGTTTTTTGGGAGGGTGTTGAGGCTTTTTTTCCTAAACAGAATCCTTTAAGCCAGATTAAAAAGTTTGTTCTTGCAGACAGAAAAGTTCTTTCCTTTAGTCTAGATTAGGCATTTGGATGGGAAATGGAATGTGGAGGTCCTGGCCCAACTTTCTGTGCAACCACATGTGAATCCGTTCATGCTGTGGCCCCTTGTTGCTGTACCAAACTCCACCCTACTTTGCTTGATTTAAAGGCTACGGGAAGTGGTTGTCATCTTCTGTCTTTTTTAGGGACATCAGCATGAATGATGCAGGACTGGGGATTCTGGACATCACCACAGTAATCATGATAAAGGTCTGAGAGCCTCTTGGTCAATTTCAAAACTCCCACCTCTTTCCACAGTGTCAGAAACAGATCCTTGTTGAGCTGCTTTTAGCTTTTATCATCTTTGATAAAGCTTTTAGCACTTATCTTCTCTGTCTCAATAGGTGCCCCTTCCTGGTGTCCTGTTTCTTTCCATACATTGAGTTCTACTGTTGTCACAAATGATCTGGAAACAGATATATAATTACAAAGTCTAAGACAGGTAACTGCATGGCAGAAAAAGGAGTGTTCAAGCCTGGAAACAAAGGAGTTAAAATGAAATTAATTTCTCTTACCCACTTTTCAAAGATGCCAGCCTTTCTGTATAAACTCCTCTGTCATTAATCTAATAGAGCTTTACTTCATTCATAATTTACTACACTCTTGAGTAAGCCATTCTAATATTTGTGCAGGGCAAGTACATAAATCACTGTTGCCCTTCTCTACTTTTTTTACTTATCTGGTTCTTTCAAGGTCAATAACCTACCTTACAACTTTCATCTGGTTTAAATATTCAGTTCTTGCCTTTTACACCTCTCTTCCTTGTTCATGTCCATTTGGATATCTGCAGCTGTATCTTCTCAAGCAGCTATTGATCATGTCTCCTTGCTAGCTTCATCAGCAGTAATGGTACAAATTACATCTGTTAGGGTTCACTCACACCTCTCTTTTAGAAGGAGAGACTGCCTTCTGACTTTGTTGTTATTGGCCATCTTTTCTGCCTAGGATATCTAAAACTGAGTGAGAAAAATTATATGCTGGGAAATATCCTCATTATGACGCATGTAGGCTTTCAGTGCCCAGGTCATGCAGAGCAGCTAATCAATCCCTACTGACCTCCAGAAGCCTGGAATATAGCTGGGTAAGGCCCCAGTCCAGCAATGCACTTAAGGGTATGCTTATGTAAACACAGGATCCATCCCATTTTCAGTGCAATTTGGTGAGAAGTGCATTTCAGAGCAGAGCATCTCTGGGATGCTCCTTTTTGCAGGGGTTGTGCAGGATGAGGCTGTACCAGCTGCCAACATGAACACACCCCAAGGTATCTGGTAATCTTGCATAGGGCAAAGTAACTTTCTTTGTCTTACTTGTGGGGAGGCTGCTGAGGTGCCGCTGCTTTGGAATCAGTGTGTGTTTGTGAGTGTGACCCTTGTCCTCTGCAGAGCTGATGAGCTCTTAAGAGTTTGAGTTTCTCTTGCTGGCTGTTCAAGAGAAAATTAAACTATTTAGGATTAGGCAGAATAATTGGGTGCCACAGGACCTTATGGTTATGCCTGTTGTGTGCTGACTTCATCAGATACTTGATCCAATTGTGTTGCTGCCACAAGATTGCCAACTTGTACCAAAAACCACAGGAGTGGAGTTTTGTGGTGGTTATCTGCCAAGGGGTGAGGCTGGAATAGTTACCACCATGGTACAGACAAAAAACAGGGCTAGAAAGGACCTGAACAGGTCACCTCACCCACCCCCACAGAAACCACTCCTGACCCATTTGTCTGCAGTGTTTTTGTAACCCTGTCAGCTGTGGAGATTCCCCAGCCTGCCCAGGCAATCCCCTCCAGTGCCCAGTGACCCCTGCAGCAGGGAAGTTATTCTAGCTCTGAACTCAGGTCTCCCTGGCTGCATTTAAACCCATTACTTTTCTTGTGCTTTCCCTGAGGATGTGGATAACAATTTATTGCCTTCCTCTTTGCATAAGCCATTTATATAATTGAAGACTGTTATCATGTCTCCTCTCCGTCTTCCCTGCTCTAGACTAAATAGCCCAGATAGGATGAAAGCTGGAATGGGGTGTCAGGGAGAAGGAGTTAGAGGAGGAAATCAGAGGGGGATTAATCCTGCTTTCAGTCCCTGTAGAAACAGACTTTGCCTTCTGAAGGATGGGGGTGTGGGAGGGGGAAACAGGATTTTCAGTGCTGCTGATTTCCTAATGCAGCTCTGTGAAATGTGTATCTGATTGATGGGCCACTGCCTCACAGACTGAGGAAGAGGGGCTTGGACTGGGTGTCTGCTGAGCTGTGACCCTGCTCTCCAGCCTCACTGCTGTAATTTCTTACACTGGTGAGGAGCATTTCCAGCTCACATGTCAGCTCCTGTGAGATGTATCTGGTTGAGCTTCTGTGCATCCCAAAAGCTGCTTCCAGGTGCTGTGTGTGTAATACAATCAGATGTAGAACCATGATGATGTAGAACCATCCAGAGCCCCGATAATGAGCCTTGCCAGGGAGCAGGAGTCCTCTCCTCTGATGGCAAAACCTTGTTTTTGCTGCCCTGACCTCAGCTCTGTGCTTCCCACCCATGGCCAGCATGGAACCACTCACCACACACGCTGCCTGCATGGTTACAGCTTGATTGCTCTTCATAAAACCAGCACATGGAACAGGCAAACTGTCTGATCCAGAGAGCCCTGGGGTGTATTATGTCAATGTCACACACATCAGGAAAGTACAGCCACTGCTCAGAGTGACTTCTCGTGCTCAGAACCCTTTTCCATTATTCACATCTGCTGTCAGAGCTGCAGCACGTGTGCAGCCATTGCTGTCACAACCTGAAACAAAAACACCTCCCAGCTTGGAGATTTCCAAAAGCACAAGGTGAGGGAAAAAATGTTTCCTTGCTACTTAATGGTCCCAAACAGCTTTTGGTGACAGTTTTGCCTTGCTCCAAGAACAGCACATAAGGTGGAGCTGTTTTCCCTAGGCTCCTGGTGACATGGGATCACAGGATTATTTACATCAGAAAAGGGCTGGCCTTGAGGAAAGCAAAATATTAGATGCTGTTTGGAACAGCAAGGAAGTTCATTGCATTTCAAGAGCACTGCAGCCTAACTCCAGCACACCCAGTCTCTCTTCCTCCCCCACTGCCTCATCAGTCAGCTGTTAAGACTTTCCAGTTCAATTTCACAGTTTAAAAAATCTTGACACATTGCAATCCAATTGTTTGGTTGGGTTTGTTGGGTTTTTTTTTTTGGTTTTTTTGGTTTTTTTTTTTTTTTTGCTCTCCCTTTCCCCCACCCTTCCTTCTCAGAGTGACTTTGAAGATGACATTTGTATTTCTGAATTAAAACCACATTTGCCCAATACTGCAGATGGGGGAGGCAGGGGCAGAAGAGAGAAGAAAAGCTTTTGTTCTCCTCCTCACAGTGACCCCTCACCTGCCAGGGCCAAGCTCCACAATAATTTCTAACAGCTGAGGTTAGTCAGGGACACCTAATCCCAAAAAGCTGGCTCTGAATTCCAGCACCAGCACACAGTGTATGAGTTCCACCAACAGCCATTTACATCTAATTCTCCCAAACCTCTGAGGTGTGAGTTTATGTACAGGTGTGTGCTTATTTATAATTTTTTTTTCCATAAATCTGAGCCCAAATGGCATCAGCAGCAGTGACAACATAATGTTTTTTAAAGCTAAGCAGTTCAGGAACTGTTTTTAGGATGCACTGGGATATTTTGAGTGTACCCTAAACAGCAGTGTCTACAGGATGCTCAATAATTGTGATCCTCAGCCAAAGGGAGGGCTGAGTCCCCATTCCCTGATTTCCTGCAATGGAAAAGGAGTGTTCTGTGCAAGTGGAACTGAAATAATCTTGCTGAGTGTGCTGAGACCTGTCCTGTGTGTCTCCAGAAGGGGCTGAGGAGCATCCTGGCAGCACAACAGAGAGAAACCTCCCAGGGCTCAGCTGGTGGGAGGATGTGACAGCAACAGGCTCACTCTGAAAGAAATGCACCTTCCCAGGCATGAACAGGGATCAGGTGAGATGTGGTGGGTAAAATTACAGTTTTTTTCTTCTTTGGAGTCAGACAGAAGGAATAATGTGTTATTTTTCTCAGGAGAGTTTTAATTTTTTCAAAGATAGTCCCCTGGCTGACCCTAAGTATTGGCGACCCAAGGATAAAACTCCAGTTCTGTTGCATCCCTTCCCACAAAGGAAATTTCCAGCAACTTTTTCTATTTGTGATGTTTGCCTTAAGACCATTCTCTTTTTATTACAGTAAAAAACTTTGGTTTTGCTGTTTAGCCAGTTGAAATGAGTAATGAAAATGTTATTTACATGGGACAAATGAAACGTTTTTTTTGAAATTATTTCAGTTTACTAATTGATTACAATGGAACTGCTTGGATGTGTGTAGCATACAGCATCCAGTCCCTCTGTTAGAGCAGGTCTTCAGCACATGTGATTTAATCCAGCCCATGGGAGAAAACAAGGGTAAGAGGTGTCAGGTATTTAAGGCTGACCATCCCATGGATCCAGTTCAGTCTCCACAAGGAAACAATTAGGGTGTCTGAAAAGATGTCCTAAAAATATTGGAGGTTTCTGCAGAAGATGAAACTCTAGAGAATACTGATAATTAAAAACATAGACGAGAAATGAAAAAATTATCTAGAGAAAACTCCTCCAAGGAGTTTTTTCTGTTGTTCAGAGCAGACACCACTGAGAGCCTGCTAGCATGGAAAGCAGTTGCTATTGATGAAAAGTAATAATATAAATCCATAGTATGTCTGAATTTAAATCAGAAAGGGAAAAAATTAATATGAAGGATTTAAGTGTTACAGCACAATTCCCTCAGGAAGAAAAAGAATCTCATATTTGAAACTGATTTAAGTATAATAATCTTCAAATATTCATGGCTGAAAATTGTTTCCTAAATGCAGTTTCCAAAATGTTGCGAGACAACAACTGTGTCCTGAGCTGATTTCAAAACCATGGAAAATAATATTGTTTCACATAAACACAGAAGAAAATGTGATATCAACAGAAATTAAGGGGGGAAAAAACTGTCCAGGTCTGTGTGTCAAGAATGGTGAAAAACAGAGGGAAAAGGCTTCAACAGGAAAACTGGGAAAGCCAGCATGGAGAGGCAATGTCATTCCCAGCTCACCAACGCATCCGTGTGATTTGTGTGGTTGAGATCTATTCCCCCTTGGCTCCAGCAGCCACTCTCAATGCTGCCTGCTGCCAAGAAGTAGGTCACAAACCTATTTTTGTCCCTTATTCTTCTGTGGCCCCGCCGTGGTCCCTGCACCAGTGAGCAGGAGAACGAGTGGTGGCAGCCAGGGTCTGTCCTGGGCTGGGCTGGGTGCCCTTGGCCCCTGTGCTCTCTGACAAGAGAGAGAATGATCCCTCCAACAGCAGGGATTGCCTCTGGGAGTGCTCACCTCTCTCTGCTTGCTGGAGAAGGATTTTAAGGGAATTAGAGACTTAGTCTGTGGTTAAATGCCTAAACTGAACAGGATGAATCTGAGCCAAAACACGTGTGAAGCGCCAGCCCCACGGAGTGATGCTGCACCCAAGCAGTGCAGGAGGTTTGTGTGTTAACCCAGGTCTTGCTGGTTTGGCTCAGAGGGGCCTGGCAAACCTTCATGCTGATGTGGCTGAGCTGGGGATGGAGGGGACTCAGGCAGAAGCAGGAGCTGGGGATGCAGCAGAAGGAATTGTGTTGTGACAGAGCATTTAGTGCTGTGGGGCTAAAAGCTGCCTGCTTTTCCTGCTGTCCCCCAGGGCTGGTAATTTTATCACTTCTGCTCCTAGCATCCTTCTTTTCTTCCCATATATCAGCTGCCCCTTGCCCCCTCCTCTAAATTTATCCAGTTGATTAACATAATTCAGTAAAATTTAGTAATTGTTTTCAACTTTTACTTCCCTTTGAAGCTAGCTAGAAGACATGTCAGGAAGCTGCTCGGATTCTCCCACAATATAATCTAGAAATTATAAAAACTACTACTGAAGATACTGTCTCTCCTTATGGAGTTGCCTTATTTGTATATCTGCGTCATTAGTGCCAAAATCTTCTTGTTCCTCACTCCTCTCTTGTCAATGGCAGGCAAAGACTCGTGGGGACAATGGTTTTGCCACCCTGGTGTCCTGTGACCCTTGGAGGATGAGTGATCCATCTCCCTGTGGGAGATTTGGTGTTTTGCCACTGGTCAACAAAACGCTGTCCTCGAGTGAATAGTTTTACAAGAGGCAGACACAGTCAATGCTGCTGCCTCAGGGCCTGGCACAGCCCCAAAACTCAAGGGTTTGTCACCACCGAGGTGATTGCAGGAGAGGCCAAGCAAGAGAGTTAATTCTGATCTGTCCCTCTTGTCACATTTCCTTAAAATATCTGCAGCTTTCAGTCCAATGCTGCACTACTTCATCTCAGCCAATTGTGTTCCCTCTGACATGAAACAAACTGCAAAGCAGTTGTCTCATCATTCTGCCTCTAGCAGGTCTTGAGTCCAGCTTTTCAAACTGATTTTTCCCTTTTCACAGTGCACCTGTCAAGATCCCACTCTGGAACAGAAGATCAGAGCAAACAGGGGCTGAGGAGAACAAAAGCTGCCCCAAACCTTTGACCTAAATTTAACATAAAGCCAAATGAAACCTTAGAGGTTTGTAGATGTTCATAAAACATTTCCACCTCCTGGTCCCCTCTCCTTTATCTTTGGTTTCTTTATACTTCTAAATTTAACTGTTTCTAATTGAAAGTCTAATATAAAGCTCTCCTAAATTAATGGAAAGGCTCTCACTGATTTTAGTGCCTTCTGATTCAGCCTCCCAAAGAAAAGAAATAATTTCTTTAATGAAAGTGTCTTTAAACTTAAGAGAAAAGAAAGCCTGAAAAGAGATAAGGAAAAGCAGAGATCAAATGCAATTTTCCAGCTAGCAGTACATGTCCTTGATGTGAACCCCGCCCATAAAATTGCTGCGGATACTGGAAAAAATATCACTGAGCAGAAACAGAGAATTACTGAGACAATGGTGAATTGGTTTAATAAGCTTTAATGTCTTCTTATAAGAATGGTAACATTTCTAGTTTTTTGCAACCAGGTTGTTCTTTAAAAGCTAACTGCTGGTAATGAGCTGGCATTGGTCACCTGAAACTTTGTATGTGTGAGAGTTTCCTTTGTACCAATATTGCAAAACTTAAACACATGAAAACTTTATTAGGAGTATAACTATGCTACTTATACAATTTTTAGCTTGCTAGGTGACTCTTCAGAAGGAGGTGATGATAGCTTATGGGGCTCAGTTACACCTAAATTTCCCTAGAAAAATGCATTGAATGGTCAGAATAAGCATGTTCTTGTCCAAGTTATATTCTGGAGCCACAGACAAGGGCCTTGAGGAAGGCCACAAAAATTAGCACGTGGCCCATGTTGAAAGGTTCTGACACTGTCTTTTGGCAGTGACAGGTTCTGATGGATTGGCGTTGCCAGTTCAGAGCTTGGTCTCTGTAGTGCTGACCTGCCTTGAGCCCCTGTTTTGCTCTTACAAATGGAGTGTTTTCTGTGTGCACACTGCTGTGGCTGCATGTTTTACTTGTGAATATATGCACAGCTTATCTAGGGAGCTATTCCCCAATAGCTGTGTAATAGTTTTGGTGTTCACAGTCACAGGGCAGATGCACACACAACATGTGCTCCAGAGGCTGCTACTTGGTGTTAATAGAAAACACAGGTGTGCAAAGTGGCCCTAGAATGATTAATAACCAGCACTGCTTGTTCATCATGTGCCTATAAAGAAGCATTATTTTAATATTATTCATATGCAAATTTTACACAGCATAGGGGTTTTTTATTTTCTCATTTTCTTTTTGTCTCTTATCTGTGTTTTTTCCCCTTACTCCTAGATTTTCTGCTTCTGAGCTCCTCCAAAGTGTCAAGACTGGACTGAGTGGTGTGTGCCAGCAGTGCATGTCCCTGTGCCAGTGCCTGACAGCAGTGATGGCACCTTGTTCAGACCCACCTGACCAAAATATTCAGAGTATCTGCTGAGTGCCTTTGGAGGTTTGGATGGTTCTGTCCATGCACTAACCACTATTCAACTCCTGAAAGAAAATAAGGACTGTGACAAAAGGTGCTGGCTGAGCTCCATGGACCATCCAGTGTGGGGATAGCAGTGGTGGAGTGAATCCACTGGGCAGAGAAATCAGACAAAAGAAATTATCCTATTTGCTTTTTTCAGCCCAAGTTAGAAGGGGAAAATTCTGTGTATTGGCCTAGTGACAAATCTATTTTGACTGTCAAAACTTAAAAAACTTTTCTTTTTCTCACAACTTCTCTTGGATCCAGCGGTGTGGGTTTTGTAAATGCTTCATCTGTCTGTTTCTAGAAACGTACAGAGCATGAATTACTGGAAATGAAGCAAAATCTACCAGACATAAACTCAGCCCATCCTCTATAGCTCATATTCTCTGAAGACTCATTTGTCCTTTTCCTCTTTTCAGATATTTCCTCTCTTCTCTCTGGTCTGTTCTTGTTATTTGTTTCATCAGCCATTTGTTATACAACTCTTGGCAAAATATCAGGGAAATCTTCCTGACTGCAAACGGGGAAGTGCTTTCTTAAGGGAACAACAATTTCTTTACTTGGGAGAGCAGAAAACAAGTCAAGCCCAAGTATTGTCTTTGCTGAGACAAAGTTCACGAGGACAGTGATGTGCTTTGTTGGACTCAGAGGTGCAGCTGATGAAGCTTGCCCTCTTGGGATTTTCTTTGGTTTTTTAAAGGTTCAAGGTGTTATTTCTCCATGTGAGACTTGCCTCGCTGCTGTGCCCGGGGTCAAGCAGGCAGTGATGGAAGGATGGACTGAGCTTGTGTCTGGTGGGAACTGAGCTCCGTGTTTGTGGCTCCACGGGGGTGGTGGTCTGCTCATCCAGGGGCTGGGATGCCTTTCTGGCTACAGGCACCCCAGCAGTCATTAAAACAAGCAAACTGCATGCTTTCATCTCTCCTGGGCCCACAGCTTCCTCAGCTCAGACGAGATGGCCTTAGAGCCAGTGTGAGCCTCAATAAACTCTTCACTTTTGCAGTTTCACCCAAAGCCTGACTTTGCACTGGGATTATCCTGAGATTCGTCTGCTCCAGGTCAGTTGGGTTCCTCTCTGCCTCCTCTCCAGCTGAAAGATTATAGCAGAGCTGCACAAGCATGTCCTGAACTCAGAGCAAACTGAAGGAGAGGCAGCTCCAGCTGCAGCTCTCAGCCTGCCAGAGAGACTCCCCTGGCAGGTCTCTGACGAGCCTGTTACTACAAGTTCACCCCAAGCGGCAATTCCGGACAGAGCAAAATTATGCATGAAGTTCATATTAGTTCATATTAGCTCACATTGCCAGCAATTCAGTAGCTCCTTCTCAGTGCTTGAATCTCAGTTGAAAGATTTATGTGGGCTTGCCATGCAGCCTCTCTGAGGAAGTCGTGAAGGTGGTCATGCTTTCAGTTTTCTCAAATATCATGGTGCAAGTGAGTTGTGCAATATTTCTGGAAGGACTGAAGACTTGATTTTAAGTCCTAATACAGAATTGTCATCTCTGCAAGATGTACTAGCATCTAGATTAACTTCCAAAGTAGCAAATGACACAGTAAAAGTAGTTTTATATAGTAATTTTTATTTCCACTCACTGAATAAGTGAGGTCTTATATCTATTGAATAACCCAATATTTATAAAGCTTTTCTTTTAAAAGAGTGTTTAATGCTTTGACTGCATGCATTAAAACTCATTTTGTGTGTTTTAAATGAATTATAACCTATTCAAAAGCACTTTCTCACCCTAAAGCACTCTGTGCATTATGTCTCTGTAATACCTTCAGCTGCTACAGAGATCTCACAAAGATGAGGATGTTCATGATAAACAGATTTGGAGGGGTTTTTTATGTTCATTTCATTTTGTACATTTGCCAAAAGATTTTTAAAAAAATTAAATCCATGTTATTCAAATTTTGGAGAAGAGTTGGTTGAAAAATCTCTAATTTAGTTACTTTTGAGTCACATTTCAGTGATGGTTTTTAATGAATGGCAAATGCACATATTAGCTACATAGCTAACATTTTCTGTCCTCTCCTGATTTATTGTAGATTAACAAGAATGAATTATTGTTTCACCCCTTGTGAACACTGTGTGATCTGGGCTAAGACTAATGAGCCAAACCCAGTCCTCAGCTGGACCTGGAGTGAGGCAGTGGCACCTCAGCTCCCAGCAATTACAGCAGTGCAAAAGGCAGTTCTGTACCCAGTGCCCTGCTCTGGTACCTGCTCACACACTGCTGCTCCTGGAGCAAAGCCCACCTCCATCCTGCTGGAAAGGGCTTTGCAAAGAGGAAGCAAAATCCTGCCCAGTGCTGTGAAGAGCAGACAGAGGCTTTTTGGGGTGTTTGTGGGAAGGGGAGCTCGCTGTCCCCAGGAATGGGAGGCATGTCCGCAGTGGGAGGCAGCACTCACGGGGCTCCCCGCTCTCACCATTGAGCATTGTTCAGAACAAACATAGATGCTGTACATGGATGTAAAGCTTGATTTGTGGTTTTTACACCCACCACATTTCTTGGAGTTGACCATTCTGAAACTTTGGGACTTTTAATCTCCAGGCTGGTGTTTTCTTCGGGTTTTTTTCTTCATTTTATAGGAAGCGAGCATGCAAACAAACCAGCCCACGCTGTGGCCTAAGCAGCTGTGTAATGCTGTCCTCCCCTCAGAAGTGTACAAACCTGCAGGGCACTGGGGACACAAGTTGGGTTGGTATAACACAGTACAGCTGCACCATGACATTGCTTGGGTGGATGCTGAGAAATCTATAGGAATTCCCTGGGGAAATGTGGAGTTGGAGGGGGAAAAAGCCTGCTCTGCCCACTGTTCCACTTTGCTGGAAAATCCACTGCCCAACAGTGAGAATAGAGTGACTTATTTTTCAGAAATGCTGGCTGTGACTGAATGGTTGTTTCTTGCTACTGATAGTTCCCAAAATTTTCAGGGCATTTTCCAGGTGAAAGTTTGAGCTAAAGAGATGCAGAAGAAAGAAGGAGAAGATTGAACTGAGCGGTTGTTTAGTGTAAATGGAATCTCATTCATTCTAAAATTTCAGCCCTTGCTGATGACTTCACAGTTTTAAAGAAAATAATATTTTTGAGCTTTCCTAAGTGTGCTGAAGAGCTCCTTGTTCCTCCTGCTCTGTGGCAGAAGATGCTGCATTAGGATTTGTACAAGGCATTGACACGAGGTATGTAATGCCCACCTCTGAAAATCAAACTGGTATTTTCTCTGAGAAAGGAAAAAGGATGGGCCAGTTACCCTTTCTCTGGGAATTTCCAGCCAAAGGGAATAGTTATGTACTTCAATTCATTAGTGAGTAGGCAACTCACTAATTCATTAGTGAGTAGGCAATGTGGATTGTTGGATCCTCTTGTTGGGCATGGAGTGACAGACAGACATGTGGAGATGGCAGGACTGCTGTCACCTTGTGCTCTGCCACCATCAGGTGTGTGGCTTCAGGAGACATCATGACTCAAAACCCTGAGGGGTCTTTTCAAACCCTACTGTACCCTGACCTACCACAGTCCTTCTCTCAAAGCTGTCCCTTCCTCCTTTACCAGCCAGAATGGTGGATTTGAGTACACAAAGACATGAAATCGGACAGAACAGACTGGAAAATAACCTGTACCCCCAGGTAGGTGTTGATGGACATTCTTCATTGGCTGAAAGTTTCTTATCTAGTTTCAAGGACACTTTTATTTTTAAATCTCTTTTCCACTGGACATGTAGGTGTGAAGTCAGGCAGCAGATACAGAGGCTGGCTCAAGAATAGCCACAAGCTGCCTCATTTCTATTGTACACCATAATTACAGTAGCATACACTTTGGGCTGACAGCAATTCTCAGCAACAGAGTACTTTAGAAATATTAATCTCACATCAGCTATTTGTGTTGAATATTGGCTTATTCAGCAGGTGCTGTGAGCCAATATTATCATACTTTTATAGACAGCAAAACAGAGTGAGAATGAAAGATTAAGTCATCCACCTAAGGTCAAGCAGTACGTCCAAGAGAAAACCTAGTTGGGCTTGAGGATTACTGCCTCCCAGTGATTGAAAAATGTCTGCAGTATTTCTGAGAAGCTAACACATATACACCTACAATAAATTAGAAATTATACTGGCTTAGGTTAGTCCTTCACTAGTATGAGGGACATTTTCATTGCATGGTACTGGAAAAGCCAACAGACTTGGTGCTTTAGACAGCAACAGCCAGATCCTCCAAAATGTCACCGTGTTCCTCCATGTGCAAGTCCCACAAACTGCAGTTTCTTAAAGAAGAGCTCAATCTTCACCTGGCGATTTAATATAAGCTGTGATTTTCTTGTGATGTGGCAAAAATGGCCAAAGGTTTGACTCTTTTAACCTTGTCTCCTCACTATTCAGCATTTCCCATTCCATGAGCTGAGAGGGACTCATACAGATGGGACTGTTCCCCAGCTATGGGGATGGGCTACATGGGGAGCAACAGGAGTTCTGTGTCCATGCAACTCGTACAACATCAAGTCTCAAGGTAACAGCACCTCTTAAATTGAATACCGATGTTGTAGGAATTTGAGGAAACTAATTATCCCATGAACAGTTGAGTAAACTTCTGAAGAAAAAGGTTTACATTGAGAAATTGGCTAATAATAGGAATAAGATAATTATATGTAGCGAGGAAAAAAGCCAAACCTTTTGTTCCTGGACTTTCTTCTCTTACATCACATTATGGATGCCATTCAAGGAAGCAACCTCTGCAGAATAATTCTAAGTGTTAACTAATCATGTTTCAACAAAAATGAGCAGGGTCTCAGATTTTACTTGGCTTGGATATCTCAAGGCAAATTATTAGTTACGTAATAAAACAACAGAATCATTCAACATTGATTTACTTGTTTGTTTTGCTATAAGAAATGAAATTTTTATTGGAACGAAATTAAACAACGGTTTATGGGCTTGTGTTCCCCATAGCCTTTTATACTGTACTAATATACTAATATTCATAAATCATATCAGAGTTTTCAAATTTCCTCAGCAGTGACCTAGACAACAAATGCTTAACAACTTGCTGAGAGACTTTGAAATGAAATTCAGCTGTAATATCATCATAATTAATTTATGGCAAGTTTGGTTGCTACAAAGATACACTTAAAGAAACTGAAGTACATGGTGAGGATAAGATAAACCATGGGTTTAGTATCATGTAGTTATTCCACTAGAAAGATTTATTCTGCATTTCATTACTTTACTGAACATGGCAAACCAGTGTGTTCCTTGGGAGAGAGGAAATCTTAGATAATTAAACATGTAAATACTAGGCCTTCAACCAAGTAAAACATGGAATGCACTAGATAAGAAATTAAACCTTTATAGTGATTGAAGGAGCCTTGCCTTTGACATTTGTTAATATGAACATTCATGTAGACACATGGGCTCTCTATATTTATGTGTATCTATAAATATATGTATGCTTACACATGCATACAGACTCCACAACAGGCATAATAAGAAAATATTATTTAGGGTAACACAGACATTATCTGGTGCAATTGGAATCATGTTTCAGAATTGCCCAACATCCCTGAAGCCCATTTTTGTCCCACTGCAACTTTTGAACTTCCTGCAAGGCTCATTATGGCAAATTGAGATTGATGACAAAGTGCAGCATTTTTAAATTATTAGTAACAGAAACAAGATTTTTCTTTTATCATTGCTGCTGCTTGGGAAAAGCCTCAGAATTGCTTGGCTTTTGAAGGTCCTCTCCCTGTCCTTTCTAACCCACTCTAAGCAGCTAGCTGGCCAATTAAAACAATCTCTCCTTTGGAAAGCAAAGCACTTGTCAGAGTTAAGAATGAAGGCTTTCTTCTACTACATCTATTGTCCCATTCATTCTTTTACATAACTGCTCCAGTGTTAATCAAGTGCCTGTAGGCATATCTCTAGAAAAGTGTAAGGCCATAAAAGTAAAGGCAGACATATCTGGTTATAGATGAACCTTCCATATGCTGCAGATCTTTTCTCACACGCTTATCTTGGTTTATCTCCACCTCTTTAAATTGGAAAACTCACAAAAATCCATCTCCTGTGAGATTTCCAAGGTTTCTTGATTTCATTTGGGTCAGAACTGACACAAAAAGATGCATGTCTCAGAGCATTTCTGAGCTGCTGCCAGGAACAGGGAGTGCTGGACTGTGCCACTAAAAAAGAAAAAAAAAAAAGGGTTTTTGAAAAGTCACTAAATTTTTTAACCTTTAAAAAATCGGCCTAGTTCAGTCTCAGATATGATTAAAAAAGCTGCCCTGATTTATTGGTGTCAAACAAAGTATGTTAGGGTAGAACATTATTTGTAATGGAAAAAGTGTCAGTGGAAGCCCTGCCCACCAGCGCTGCTTGGGCTGGTGAGGCCTGAGCTTTACTCTGTGTCTCCAACCCTGGAGAAAAAGACCATTTAAAAAAGGGAAGACTGCTTTACCTGGAAGGGCATCTCTTAGTCTCCCAGATAAAGTCGGCTGTGAAGTCAACCTCAGCATCTGGGGTTCTGCTGAATAAATTATGGTAGAAATCATGAAATATACTGAGTTGGAAGGGACTCATCGGGATCATCTGATATTTGCTTTGTGCCTCACTCTGGCCCTGCAAAGTAAAAGGAAACAAGTTTCTCATTCCCCATCCCACCAAGAATGCTAAGCCAAGAATACGGAGTGATGGTTTGGGGAATGTTCCACAGAATAAACTTCCCATACACATAAATTTAATAAAAAAATAATATTCTCCAGTTGGTAACATAGTTGCTTCCTGCTGTCCCTTAATTTTGCACTTTTTCTTTTCTCTTGTAAATGACAAATTAATTTTATTTTGACTGTGTTCTTGTTCTTGCCCATTGTCTTACCCAGAGCAATGTCACAGGGACATGCCAGGACTGCCCAGAGACAAATGGAAAATGCAATGTAAGAGATGCAGGGGAGCCAGGCCTGCTGTTAATAACCCAGTCTGTTTCAGACATACTTGTCCCACCATCATCCTTCTGAAGTATTTTTAATAGAACCCCTATGCAAAGGGACGCCTACTCCTGCCCTTCCTGGAATCACCATGTTCATTTTTCTTGAAAACATTCAACTGTGGTAACTTTTGGCTTTTAATCTGATTTATGACCCTTTGAGATGCCATTGAGTTTATAGCTGAGGCCCTTAAACTGGACAAAATTATAAAAAACATAAATTTAATTTGGTAAATTTATGATAAAAATTATATCGAAAAATCAGCACTGACAGGAAAACTCTTACATGAAAAATGATACTGGAATTAGCAGAGTCCTCTACACCTATATACATTCCTACTAGCAGATATTCTGCCTGTCCTACTTTTGGGCAATTGCTTTAGATCAAAATGCTGCAGACTAAAAAAGGTGGTCCTCATTTTGTAGTGCTTGTTTTGGGTGAACAAAATTGTCTTCTGTCTTTAGATGTTTAATGATTATTTGAAAGCAACTTGATGAATACAAGACCGTATACTCCCACTTGGGGCAAATGTATTTTTTGATTGATTCATAATAATTAATCTTTGTCTAAGTGGAATGCATTAATTTCTCCTACTGGTGGTGACTGTACTTCTGTTTCTTTTCCTGAGTGAGATGGTTGTGCTCCAGAGGCATATTTACTGATTAAATTGGACTGCAACTGGGTACTTAGGTTATGTCACTGTTACCCAAATGATCTTTTAAAGAACACAGAGTACTTGTTTTTGCTGCTCTTACGTGCTCCACATTTAATCACAGATCTTTGTAGCTTGTTATTTCTAAAATTCAGATTACTGTGACTTAAAAGCCTCTCTGTCCTTGCCAGTGCTCGGTGACATAAAATAAACCCACATATTAAGAAAAGAACCACAAAACTTGTCAAGTTGCACTGGGGGATGGAAAGAAAAAGCAAGAATGCTTTACAGTGATTTGAAAACGCCGTCTGCAGCACAGCTATAAAGGGAAATGCTATAATAAGTTGATATTATCCATGTAGCCAGAAGTGCTTTTGAGAGTGCTGTTCCAGAGCAGCACCCTGGGGCAGGGGTGGGTCCCTGTTGAGTGTGGTGTCCCAGGGCATGGTGAGACACAGACACGCAGCAGGAGTGGGTTCGTGCCCTGGGGAACATGCACTGGGCAGCAGGACTGGGAAGGGGAAAGCAGAGGGAGAGGTTCCCACCAGCGTCCTGCTGCTCCTTGGTGAGAGCAGCCCCCAAACCCCTGTTTGCTTCTCCCCACCCTTCTGTGGGCTGGCAGAGACCCTCGGGCTCTCTTGTGGCCAGCCCTGAGCCGCCAGTGCAGAGCAGAGCGCCTGCTGCCATTTCCTCCCACTGCCTCCTCCTCCTCCTCCTGGTCGCCAGGGACTGAGCAGGCTGGAGACAGAGCTGGCACAGCCTCTTGCTTGATGGACCGAAGTGCTCCAAGTTCCTTTTTTAGTAAAATTGCTTTGTCTCCAAAGTGCTGCAGAGCAAACCCGCTCACCCCGTGCCTCCCTCCTTGCTCTCAGGCTGTGGAGGTGCCAGGGTGGTGTGCCAGGAGCACTCCTCATCCCCAGAGATGGAGCACACCAGGGTCCTGCAGCCCATGTCCCATTCCCCAGTTCAGTGTTAGGTTTCCCCAGGACAAGTGGCCTGTCCTGCAGCCCCAGCACGTCCCTCTCTGGTGGGGCCTGGTGGCAGCATTGCTCCTTTGTTCTTTTAAGACATGGCATCTGAGGAATGGATAGAAACCAACAACTCTTTTTTTTCTTTTTGGCCTGGGATAACAAATAGCTTTCGTGCTGCTGTAAAACACTGCACTTGGGCAGGGTTTCACTGGCTTCAGGCTGAAGGGCTCTGCACAGCTTCATTAGCTCCTTCCACATTCAGCTTTGCCTTTTCCTTGCTGCTCCTCCACAGCCCACGATGGTGGTGCTGGGGCATGGCCAGGGTGCCAGGGAGGAAAATTATACCAAGGGATGAGGGGGGGCAACGATTTGTCTCTGTTGTGCTCCATTCCCAGTTCTGATGCCTTCCAAATTCAGACAGGGCTTTGGCCCTGAGTCTTTGCCAGTGTTTCACATGAACTATTTCCTTGTCCAGACAAACACCTCTTCTAGGTCAGATGATAGTTTGGGATGGGGATGAATGACATCAAGCTGGCCTCACTGGACATGCCCAAGGGAGGCAAGTGGGCACAAGGGTAGTGAGGAGTGGGTGCGTGGGCAGAGAGCAGAACCAGGTAAAGGGGGCTTTGGAATATGGGAGTCAGGGAGGTAATGAGCTGCTAACAAGGCTGATAAAGAAAATGTGGGGATAAATACAATGATAATTAAACAGGGTGAGACTGGATGTGGACAGAAGCAGTGAATATAAAACAGGAATGGAATTAAGGTGAAGAGGACAAATCAAATTTAC
Source organism: Ammospiza caudacuta (assembly GCF_027887145.1). Lineage (NCBI taxonomy): Eukaryota > Metazoa > Chordata > Aves > Passeriformes > Passerellidae > Ammospiza > Ammospiza caudacuta. The sequence continues at coordinate 16,171,731 of NC_080604.1, read as the reverse complement.
CTAAGAGGTGAGGCTGCAATGAGGGCAGGACATCTGGAGCTGCAGGTAAGAAGGGGCAGCCTTACATTCAAACATTTAATGAACTGCTGTTACCCATCAAGATGCTGTTTTCTCCAGTGTCTGTTTGGAGCTCAGTGCTCCTGGTTCAGCTCTGAGCTCTGGCAAAGATCCCTGCCTCTCCCATTCCAGAGGCCACCTGCATCTGTGACAGAATACAGAGCAGGTGCCTGCACATGCCCTGTCTGTGTGCCTGCATGAGAAGTGGGCAAGAGTGGCTCTGGTTTGGGGAAACCATGTGCTGCACAGTGATGCCATCCTTGGTGACATGACAGGGTACTTCTGGGTGTTGAGGCAGGTTTTGTATTTTTATTCATATTTTGTTCATTTATTTCTAAATAAATCATCTCCTGCCATGCTGGGTGGCTCTGCTCTAGCGTCAGATCTTGGAAGTAGCATGTTATCTTTCAGAGTCATCTTCCTAGGTGATGGGAGGTGAGTGTGGGATTTCAGGGCAAGGCAAGGTTGTCCCGTGATTAAGGGCTCATGCATTTGAGTGCCCTCCCAATGAACTGGGTTCAGTTTCCTCAGTTACCCAAACTAAACTCTTTCAGGATGATTGCTTCTGTGGTTTTGGCCAGGGACTGGGGATTTTTGCAGATGTTGCATATTCCCAGTACAGATATTAATGAGAGTCTTACATATACAGTGTAAAGGCCCTTGTGAAGTTTTTTGGACAGTTTGGACACCCCAAAATTTCTGAAACTTCTTTATTTTATTTTTATTATTTCTCACCCCTCCCTGTTCTCACAATGTGTGATTTAGCTGCAGGAATACTTTTGTTGTGTTTGGATGATTCACTAATGAGAAGTACAGAAGACCCATGAGGATATGAACAATTTTCTGTTGTGTGCTCAAGCAACAGGCAGCAAGTAAGGCTTGGTGCAGTATACAGCAAGTAGAAAACCAAAAGTAAAATCATAAAATGTATCCTCCATGCTGTGCAAATGAAGGACAGAAAACTCCCAGGAAAATCTCTGAGAATTCATCTGCACTTGCATAACTCCAGATAGTGTGAAGAGAGTGTTCATGTAAGTCTTTGTACTTCTGTAAGGTCCCATTTGAACTTCTCATTTGACATTGGATCGTATTTATTCTGACACAAGGTGTTATGTTGCACTGTGAATAAAACAGTCAGTTACTGACAGAGTAACTTTTATGTGCCTTGAGGGATGGTGGTGATGTTACTGGCCCAGGCGCTGGAGGCTGAAGATGGCTGTTCAGTTTCTATATACTGAACTTCACTGGCAACCTGAACTGTTCACCTGAATGCTCATTTTTTTATGTTTTCTATGAAAATAGTTTTAAGGCATCTCTGAATTCTTGCTTGTTTGTCATTAAGGAGGGAAAAAACACCAAATGAGAATTAAAGAAAGGATTTTCTTTGTAACTTCAGCTCCTCATTAGGAGGTTTATGATCAGGCTTAGAGAAAGCTTTCCTTGAATTATTTTAAGGTTCTAATGATAAAAACCTTGGGGAGGTCATGCACATGAGGGATTTAATAGCCATTCACAACCATCTGGCATTAGATTACATGCAGGGAAAGAACAAAATCTGGCAGTAATACTTATCTCCATTAACCCAGAGTACTGGCTGATATGATTGTAGCAGAGAAAATACCCTCACTCTTTCACCAGGAAGAGCTCTTAATAGACCTGGGCTAAATTGGCTTCTAAAACCAAAGACCTATTGAAGTGTGGATTTGCCATCTCATTGAGCACATTTGCTTTGGCTATTAATATGTATTTCATATCTCTTTAACCTTGACAACTAATATGTTAAGGTATAAAATATTGCTGGGATGAAGGACTGTGTTTGCAGCTCCTAGCTTACTCTGTGGGAATCAGTAATGTAATCATCATGCTGAAATAGAGCCAATATTGCTCCTGCCTCTTCTCTAGAGCATCGCAGAGTGCACAGTCCCAGTGACATGCTCAGCAAAACCCCTGATGATGTCAGTTGTGACAGGAAACCTTCCCTCCAAGACTCTGAACCACCTACATGCTGAAGCACATGCTTGGCCTGAAGCAAACTGACCAGAGAGTGGTTTTGTCCAAGCCCAGGTGAGAGAGTGAACAGTGCCAGGGATGTGATCCTTTCTCACCCAGATTACCTGCCTTTCACCCCACCTGCTGGGCAGGCTCTCTTCAGCCTCCTGAGCTGCCCATTTCCACTGTACCATTTTCATCCTGTCATATTCCATCAGGATCCTCCATGGAGGGTTTCTCCCTGCCCTCTGAATTTTTCTCCCCTCTTCCCCGCTTTCCCAGCTTGGTGCAGTCTGATAGCTGCTCTCTTTCAGCCAATGTTATTATTCACTTACCACATGGAAAGCAAAACCATATGGAAGACAAGATAAAGGCCATTTATCTTGAAGTCTACTGAGATGTGAACATCTCACATTAAGGCTGCAGTTCAGCCAGGCTGTCTCACACATGTTGCTGTCATGTCTTTGCACCAGAACAGAGATGGACTCCTGCATCTGCCGAAACAATCTCCTTAGCTTGTCATCTGCTTCGTACTTAACACAGCCCTGCAGGCAAAACATTCAAAGGAAAAAAGAAAAAGCTACTATTATTGTCTTTTCCTTTGTTCTGAGAAGCCACCTGTGCCAGCTCTTCCTTTGAAAGCTGCTGCCTGGTGAAGGAAATTGCTACCATCCTGAGATAGGGCTGAGTGTGGTAAATGCAAAGTGCATCAAGCTTGGAAAAGGAAAGTTTGTTCTGTATTCATTAATGAATGCCTCTCCCTGAGTGGATGAAAGAAGACCATGGAATGACTTGTGTTGGAAGGAACCTAAAGATCATCTTGTTCCGCCTCCCCCCTGCCTTGGGTAAGGACACCTTCCACTCTGGAGCCACATCCCTCCCCTCATAGTGACAGTTCATTCTCTCTTCATTTCAGCGCAACTACAACCAGCAAACCTGACCACTGGTTCTGACTGAGCTCAGGGTGAATATCTTTCCTACCCTGTCAGCCACAGCCCTCCTGAAGCAGCCAGGGCACTTCCCTTGTGTAAGCAGCACTATTGCCATCTTTCAATCACTGCTCCTGGGGAACTGCTCAAACTCTCACACTCTGAATGATTCCAGCTGCTCTCCACTCCCTCAGAGACAGCATGAGAAAGCAGTCCCTTACACTGAGATTACTTCAGTGATATCACAGGGTGTGGAAGAAGGCTGCTAATTAGTAAACCCTCAAGGTAAGAAGACATAAATAGCCCTGGAGCAGTGAGAACAGATCCAAATCTGCAGACTAACATTATCTTGGGATGAAAGCGTTACATTTAGGCTGATTCCACTGGAGAAGAGTGACTGAACATTCCTGTTGAGGGCTTGTTTTCATTGATAAAGCTCCTTTTAGGGTTGTGCAGCATATTATCAATTTATTGAGCCACCTGCCAAGGCTGAGTCAGGAGGAGTGGTAGCAAGAACTTAGTCTGGAATGAGGAATCATGAGGGAAATTCCTGGCTTGTACTTTTACTTATATAAATAAGTAATATGTATCTCAATTCTTTTTGCCAAAAGTCAAAAATGCTCTGGGGGTCCAGCTAAAAGGCAAAAAAATTGTGATAAACAGCTGACATTCTGAGCATTTGCAACAACTAAGCATTTGCTAAAGAAGTGAGCTTATCCTGCCCAATGTGCTTGTGGCAGAAGGGAAATGTCAGGGCTGGGAGAGATGGAAATCACTCAATTGACTCTTCTTGATCCCTCTGCATACTCAGGGGTCACATCCCTTTTCTCCTAGCCTTGGTGACTGTTCATTCTCTCTTCATTCCAGCACAAATACGACCAACAAACCACTCAGCTGTTCTTAAATGGCCCTCCTGCATTTTGACATAAAATACTGCACTCCTCCACACTTTCCATAGGGATTACTTATGGGGGATTTTAGTCTCCTACATTGAGTCTCTTGAACATTACGCAAAGCAGCCACTTGCAGTGGCCTGACAGCACTGTCCCCCTGTGCTAAATTTAGAGATCTTGGGTTTAAAGTGAAGGCTGTCTTAAAGGAAAAGGAGGAAAAACACATAAACTAAACCAAGCTTCCCTTCCAAATACCAGCCCAGCCATAAGTGTGGACTTGCACAGCTGTTCTCAAGGGCAGGATCAGAGCACTGCATCAGGAGCTCTTCTGCAGGACCACACAAGTTTACTGCTGTTCTTAAATCCCAGCCTCACAACTGGTAAATTCCTGCCAAGTTGTTTGAGATGGGGTACCTGGGAAATATTAGATGAGTCTGCATTGCATCATGAGAACACTATTTGCAATTGATTATGCGTATCCCTCCTCTCCCAGCAGACAGATGCTGCATCCACAAAGTGAGAAAGAAACAGTTTTCAAGTGGAATCTGACAGCAAAAAGCCTAAGAGCAGGCTTCAGACAATCCCAGCAATGTAGATCCTGACAGTATTGCACAGTTTAGACCAGTGGATGTTGGTTTTCTCTGCATCAACAATTCCCATCTATCCCAGTCCAGTTAACATCCTAATTCAAACAGATCCTCTTGCACTTCTGCCTCCTTGTGCTGGAATGCTGATGGAGAGGTCCTGGCCTCCCTTCTCTCCCTTGGGCCCTCTCTGTGAGTCCGTCTTTCAGCCAAAAGTCTGGATGTTATCTCCTGCCAGGTGTTCTGGATGGTGCTCACCATAACAGCCTTACCCAAAGCGTGTTAAGATCCCTCTCCAGGATTACCCTGCCTCTGTGTCTGAGGCAGGAGCTTAATAGGCACCAATTGGGCTATTTCATCTCCTAAAGCATACTGGTATTCCAGGGATGGATGATAGGCAGCCAGGAAAGCCTCCCATCAGTTATGCTGGCCCAAGCACAAACTGCAGCATCACCCTGCAGTGTTTGAGCCCAGCAGATGCTCTGTAAACAAACACAGCTGGTAAGGGAACACAGATCCATCACCAGCCAACACCTGCCTGGACTAAATCCCAGTCTGTTTGCTCCTTGGAATGGCTGGGAGACAAGGTGCTTCTCGTCCATAGGGCAATCCCAGGGTGTACTAACAGCAAATGTGCAAGCCAGGCAAATTTTGGAAGCAATTCCTTGGAAGTGTTAGTCTCCAGGAGCATTTCTAACTTGGGCCTGTTGTTGTGTGTACTCAGGGGCTTTACCCTTTCATCCTCCCCTCCTTTACACATCAAAACCCCCATCCCTGATCCAAGACAGGAAATTTCTGTTTACATCAAGCCATGGTGATGCAGACACTAATCTGGCACAAGCCTGGGCTGCTGTGTGGGTGTGATGCTTTTCTTACCATCTCCCTCACACTGGCTCTACAATTCGTGGGTTTGGGCTTTAATTCTGTAGGTACCTAAAAGAAGTCCCAGAAGGTGTCATGGAAAATATGTTTATCAGACATGATATAGCTGAGTGAATAAAATGAATGGTTCTCTACCCATGAAATGCAAATTCATCAAGGAAACTTTCAGTTTACCTTGTTCAACAGTTTTGCAGATGGGGATTATTGCCTTGGGTGGGTAATTCCTCCATATTTTGTCGTGTCTGTTCATCTGCATGGAGCCTCTTGACACAAAATTTGAGTTCCTGCAGCTGCCTTAGCCCTGCTTTTCTGTAGGATGGCTTTCTGTACAAAACAGAGTCTCTGCTGCAGTTTCAATCTAAAACTTAGTCTAACTAAATCTGTCACTTATTTAGGCACATTCTGGATTTTTAAGCAGGAGAAGGAAAATACATGTGAGCAAAGTGGAACTTTGACACTCTTCAAAATTTCAAGAGTCTTTTCAGGTGGATGTGTAAATTCATTTTGTAGATGAATCAACAATTTTTCCTATATATTCATTGTAATATGTATTAGGGCTCCAATAAAACATTGTAATGCTTAAAAATTACCAACAAAACCCCACAAAAACCAAAAACACATCCCAACCAATAGTTTAGTTTTCCTGTTTACTTTGGCATGTGGTTTGAACACATTCTTCTCAATATACCAAGGCTAGTTGGTGTCTTGCTTATTTGACACATTCAGAAAACATATGTGTCTAGCTTTGCAGCTGAAATGTGAGACATCATTGCAATTAAATGTTTATATGCTGAGAAACACAGTGTCTTTATACAACACAAGGCACTGTGTTCAATGCATATTAAATACTAGATATTCAATGCATACTGAATAATGTTGGGTGGAAAATGTTTCTTTTGCTACAACCATAATTGTTTTCTTTATAGTTCTAGGAAGTTATCCCACACTGCTTTAAATGGGTTTCCAAATTTAATGAAGTGTCTGGTTTAATGATGTGTCTGTTTTAATGACGTAGGAATCCCAGTCAGAAAGCTTCATTATGTGAAGATGAAAAGAGGGGGGTTTTCATCCCAAATCCTGTTCTCCTATGAGGCAATAGCTCAGGTTTACTTCTGTTCTGGAAAAAATACCACAAAGATGATCTCATGGGTATCACAGCTTTTCAGCTTTCTCCAGAATATGGTTGACTGGACAGTAAGTGGACATTTCCATTATTAAATTCCTTTCAGAATTGGGAAACTGATATTCATTCACATTCAAGGCTTCTGAATCTGATTGTGTGTCATCTGGCCATTTAATTACTCAATAAGCAGTGCTGGCCAAGTAATGTAAACTGAAATTGTTGTAAATTAGCTCTGGTATGACACAGTCCCTATAATTGATGTTGCTTTTGCACAAACTTTCTCACAACTTTTTGGTATTGAATTAATTCTGTTTTTCACATTAGTAGCCAGACAATATTCAGTAGTGCAAGATCTCTTACCTGTATTGGGATATTTTTTGTTGTAGTGGGGAGGACATGCTGTACTTCAAACTGAGTTTAATTCAGCTGCTACAGAGGCAGTGACTTGCCAGAATGAAAGCTATTTTTGTGGCTGGAACAAAAGAAAAGCAATTGAGATTTCGTGGAAAACTGTTTGGATGCTGCTGCAGCTGAGAGGCTGAAGCGTCTGTCTCTGCAGGACTCCTCCTGGACGTCCCTTCTGGTTACACATGTGCCTAAGTATTCTGTGGAACTGAGCCCTCAAAGCAAGCAGAAACACCCACACACTTCCACAGACTATCCAGGAACACAAGCACTTTCCAATCTTCCCCCAGAAAAACTCTCCTTGTCCTTGCCCTGCTGAGAGGCTCAACCTCAGCAGCAAAGACAGCTCTGCCCAGATCACCCAGCGCTGCTGCTGTGGGAGGAACAGATCCCCTGCATCTCTCAGGGAGCAGCTGAGGTGCTGGGTTTTCCTCTGGCTGCAGACTATCCCTCCTCATGCAACTGAAGGATTTCTGGATTCTTGTTTTATGAGTGTTTTTCCAGCCAGAATCTGCAGCCATCTCATCCCAAACCAGCTGCATACAGCCACAGCAATGCAAGGGTATACTTAGAGGGTATAATCTTTTCTAAAGCAGGAATAAATGTTAGTCTTCTCTGAGCTAGGAAAAATATTTATTAGATGTGCTTAAGCATGTGTGCTGCTCTAGGATCAGGCCAGAAAATGAGCAGTGACTCTTAGCTCATGTTGTGAGTATGAGGAAGGATGGGCAGCAGCTGGCCCCTGCCTGGATGCTCTGAGTGAACAGCAAAACGAGTTAGGTCAGGGTTTTCCTCACTCACACTCCTGTTGGGTCACTCAGCCAGAGCTGGCCTGCTGCCCTGCTGTCTCCACTGCAGCACTGAGGGTGGAAGTGGAGGGTTTGCTGCTCTGTGAGGCTCAGCAAGCTGGGGATGCTCTGCCTGGCCAGCGGGACAGGAAACCTTCTGTGTCTGCTGAAAAACCTCATAAAGAAGCAAAAAGCTTAAAAGATATTATTTATTTGCTTGCTTAATTTGCTCTCTCTATTGTGTCAGACAGACAGACTATGCCTGCAGGGCACGAGGGGATGCCTGGAAGGAGGGATGTGCCTCTGAGTGCCCAAAGCTCAGGTTTCTCCATGTGTAGCAGCCTCACTTCTGTGTGGCACTGAATGGATGCTGCACTCCCAGCCTGGCTGAACCCCTGCTCTCCACTTTTGGCTGGGTCGTGAGCGTGGTTCTGCTGAAGCAGCCCAAGGGCCAGGTGTCCCTGGGTGCCAGGGCAGTGGGGCTGGCCCAGGGCTGCAGTGCAGGCACAGCAAAGGCAAATCAAAAATCAGCCCCCTGAGCCAGGAGAGCCTGCACTGCCCAAAACCTACCTGGCTTTGAGCCTTTCCAGCATTCTGTGCACACACTGAGCTCCTGCCTGCCTGCTAGCCAGTGTAACCTGAAGGTTCATCAATCCAGCCTACGTTGACTTGAATGGCTTTTTGTTTAAAGTTTGTCAATTTTTTGAGAATGCCTGGGTGAAATTTCCTTTTTCCATTTGAAAGAAAAGAAAAATGTGCACATTGAAAGATGCAAAAGGCATTCAAGAAATGCACAGATCATCATTTCAGGCATTCTGAGCAGTGGGATCGAGTGAAATCATTTGTAGCATCTGTTTTGATGTTAGAGTGGTTTTAAATTGTAGAGTTCCATGAAACAATTTTGAGTAAATAAATCTTTCCTAGGTAACTTTTAATCTTTTCCATTGTTTTCTCAGTCAGTATTGCTGTGCTCTGCCAAACATCAGTTGTGTAACTACAGCAAGACACTTTCAGCCAGATAAACCAATGCTTTCTCATAGCACTGTAAAAAAAGAAATATATACAAATAAATAGATTCAGGGACAATTTGTCCAACAATAATCTATAGCACAGAGGGGATTCTGGAGTCATCTTCAAAGTATATGTTGATGTTCTAAAAATGACCTATGAACATCTCTCTAGTCTGCAAGGAGTCCAGAGGGATTTTTGATATAATAGATTTAGGTTATTAAATTACTCTTGGAAATGTGGAGCTGACCTCCAGTGGCAAATATTTCTGTGAAAACATTGGCAAACGTTTAATTTGGTGAATTTTCCTCTAGTGTTTCTTTCCTAAAATCAAAATAAACAATAAAAATATATTGGATAGGGCAAAAAAAAACCACAATAAGCCAATTTTCTTGCATTTTCTGATACATGACACTGTCTAACTGCTAATAAATAATGGGCACACCTACTTTTAGCAGCTGCTCCAGGTTCAAGATGCCTTTGAGCTTGCATGTAAAATGGGATGGAATTACCCCCCTTTTGTGCTGATTTAGCCTAGAGCTGGTGAGAAGCCCCAGCTCTCCGTTGCTCAATGCAGACACAGGAACAGGCTGGGATGGGATGGGAGGGGATTCCTGGGGACAGGATTTTGGCTCAGGGAGGCAGGGAACGGTGACACAGCAGAGGAGCACTCGGAGCCCTGACACTCCCCTGAAATGAGCCCGGCTTGGAGACCTGCAGGGGCATTTCCACCTCACCCCAACAACCACATTACACTGGCAGGAGCTCTCATCTGATTAATGCTCTGCTTTTTATACAAATTAAGCAATTCCAGCAGGAGGGAGGGAAAAAAAAAAACTAAACCTGTAATGAGCAGAAAAAGGACTTGAACCTGAGCCTCTTGCGCTGAGATGAGTACTTCATGTGTATTTTTTAAATTAAAAAGACTGGTTTGATTTTGATGATTAATAAGCCCAGCTTGGAGAGTTCAGGTGATGGATTTCTTGGTGCTTTCGGGCTCTTTACAGAGAATTTTGATTAAGTTCTTTAGGAATGACCTGAAAAATTAAGGCATTTTCCTTATGACCTTTTAAATATCCAGACTGAGTGTGCTATAATAAAATCTTTGCAGAATCTCTTGCCTTACTGTATGTAACACTTGTTTAACATGAATACCCCAAGAGCAGTTTCCCATCTGACAAACTGAGTTTCTCCAGCATTGCCCAGCTTGTCCAGCAGCTTTTGCTGGAGAAATCCAGTCTGGTAACTGATGCTGTTGCCATCTCCGGATCCCCTGGGTATCCTTTAAGGCAAAATCCTGTATTTGGCATTTTTCCTGGGCAGAAGGGCCCCAAGGTCCTGTTCCTTAAACCCAAACTTCATGCTAGAGTAGTTACATGCCTCCAGGCATTTTGTGAGAGCTCATTAACCAGGGGGAAAAAAAAGGAAAAAAAAAAAAAAGAGTGATAAAAAACCATGGGACACAGAATAGCAGAGATATGTTTTAAGTACAGGAAATGTTATTTTTAAACAGCTTGAGAGGGTTAAATCAACAAAACTCTAAACTCTTCCCAGCAGACCCAGTTCCCATCTCCTCAGAAGCAGAAGGTCTGGACAGCATCCCCAGGCCAGATCTGAAATCCTGCTTTCTCAGCCCTGCCTCCTCAGCCCTGCCTGTGGAGGGGCTGTTGGCACACTGGCCCCTTTTCACACTCAATTTCTGGTGTTCTGGCTCAGTCCAAGTCATCCCACAGTAGTCACAGAATAGAATCATTAAGGTTTGAACAGACCTCTAAGATCTCTGAGTTCAACCATAACTCTTAATGCTGTAGTTTGCTATAGTCTTTCCACTTGGTGTCCAACTCTTCCAAAAAAAACCTTCCTTGATATTTCATGTCAGCACAGTGCAAAAAAAAACCCCATAATTATTAATTATAATGCAAAATAACGATATAAAATAAAGGGAGCTAACATAAAGGTCTACAAGGCAAAGCTATGATCACTGTTATTTGCACCATGGTTCCTAGTGGTAAATGTTGAGATAATTATAAAAAAAAATAGTAGCACATGACCCAGATCAGATCCCAGAATCCTGATGTTCCTGATGTGTGGGGAAGCAGAACTGCATCTCTGCCATGCACCCCAGAGTCCTTTTCCTTGCAGCAAGGCAATCAGCAGCTCTGTGGTCATGAACTAAAGCACTGCTGGTGAGGTAAGCACAATGAATGCATTGACACATCTGTGTGCTGTGTCTTACAGTCACTTCACTGCTTTCTGCTCACCTCAGGAAAACATGCAATTTGCTCATTGTTTTGCCATGTGCTCCATAGCATTAAGAGGAGTGATCATTGATGAAATGCTAATAACTAGGCAGGGAGTGCAGCTCCACTTTCTCGCTTCAGCTTGCCAAGACTGGGGAGCTGACTAAGCAGTGTCCAGGCTGGGAGTGGACAGAGAGCAGATCTGGTTATTTTATATATTGAGTGGAAACACCCCGGGGGGAGCTGCAACCTGAAACTAGCTCAAGTGGTTTGGCACACAATGTGATAGAACCTTCACATCAATAGCATCACCTATGAGATGCAAGACAAAGGCCATGCTATTGCATGGAGGCTTTCTTCCCCCCGGGCAGAAATGGATCCTGCTTCCTCAGTGCTTGCCAGCTACCCAAGTTGTTCAGTAATTGTTTTAACTTCACGCTGATGAATGAATGGTAAAACTGAACCAGAGCAGCAGAACACAGTTCAAAGCGTTCAGCTCTTCAGCAAGATGAAAAGGATGGATAATTCATGGGTAGCAGCGTCCAGGAATGAAATATGAAAGCGCTGATAAATGATAACTGGGCCACAACTTTCAAGAAAGGAACACATGGAATGGATAAAAATGGAAGCATAAGGCATTAGCATTACGTGGCCTTGCTTGTCGCATGATGCTGATTTCCTGGACGTTTGAGGGGAAATTTTTGTGTTTGCCAATCTGCACTCCTGGTGGAAGCATTACCCTGACTCTTCAAAAGACCAAGACATGCAAGGCCCCTCTTTTCTGCAGCATCCTTCTGGAAGCCCATGACACACAGTCCCTGCCCCTACCTGTCTGCACTGGGTTTGACCATGGAATAACTCATTTCATCTCACCAAAGCAAACAATCCATGTGTCAGCAGTTCCATGCCTACCATGCTGTCAATTCTCACTTTGTACTTAGATGTTATCAGTGATACGTTTTACCTCTAATCAGAAGTTTCTAATCAGCTTCTTTACATTTTTTACCTTTTTTTTTTAACCAGGGGCTGCAGCAAAACAATATACTCTTGTGAGTGTGTGTTCTATTTCTTTAGTAAGAGGAAAGAACTTGAAAACCTTGAGCCAAGGGAGTTCTTTGTATTCTTTCCTTTAGTTTTGCCCTTATTTTGACAGTTACATCTCTATCTGCTGCACAGGCTGCTGCACAGGGAGCAGCAGCTCCACCCTGATCCAGAGGTGGTTCCGAGGTTATGAAAATTTACTCACTGATTCGCTCCATGCACTGTGGCTCTGGTGAAATGAATTCATTTAGAAGTTTAATTACTGGAGATTAAATATATGACAGTGGAGGTAGACTGGAACATAATACTGATGCTCAGCCAACCTTGAACTTGCACGTTTGACTTGCTCAGCAAAACCCCATCAGATTTGTTGAACCATCAGATTCGCCTTCAATGTTTTCAGGCTGGTGTTTGCAGGGGCTGGCATTTCCTTCTGTGATTTTTGTGATGCTGGAGAATTATGCTAAAAGTACTGAACTCTGCATCTTTTTTTCTTGGCTTTGAAAAAGTACTCAGCTGTGGATTAAAGAAAGTGAGTACTATATACATAGTGGCCCTTTATACAATCTCTTTGAAAGATGCTTTTCCAGTTTTATTTTGCTAACAAAGGCATGACATCCATGGGTCAAAGCCCACTTTCAGCTTTACTGTGCCGTAAAAAAAAAATGTGATAGTTGATGGAGAGGGACAGAAATATGTAATGAAAATAATAAAAAAAGAGAGCTGAGCCAATAAAATCCCAGAAGGCAGAAATGGGAGCTGTAAAATGAAAAAAAAAAAAAAGTTTAAAACTATTTTAATTAAATTTTGTAATAAGCTCAAGAAATGACCCATTCTGACTATGAGGAAACAATCTGTGACAACCCAGGCACTTCTTATTTTTAACCCAGACTGCTAGTGACTGTGGATGGATCTCACCAATCCACTTGCTTGACCATTTGCTTGACCTGGGAGCAGATTATGTCCCAGTGCCTAGCCAGTTCCCACCTGGGAATATTTTGCACAGATCATATTTCTCCCCTGGGATGTGCCTGTGGTGCATGAGTGGGTGTACAAACCAGTATCCACCTGCATGTGCTGCAGAGGCTGGGAGGTGTGAGTGTGACCAATATTCCCCCCTGGGGCACAGAAAGGAGGAGATGCTCCTTCCCCCCATTTCTTGTACCCAGGGGAGCTGGAAGGAAATTTGGAAACACCTCCTCCCCAGGCTCATAGAGTGACACTGAGACAGGGCCTGGCTCATTCTCTAGGACAGACCAGCTGGGTCCAGGCTGCTCCCTACAGATTCCCACCCAAGCTGAACCCAGTTACTGAGATTACCTGCCCAAAGGGTATAAATTACTGCAGGGGAGAAGCACACAGCTCACCTGTGCGGGGTGGAGCGTTCGGAGTATGACCTGGCCACATAAAACCCCTTAAAAACAGCCACAGCTCAGCCTCTGCTGCTTGTTGGCTGAGCAATCTTCTCATGGGCTGCAGAGATGCCATCCTCCCACCTGTCTGTGGTGTTCCACATGGAGTCCAGCACCCTCTGAGCACCAGCATGGTCACTCGTGGGGAGGAAGAAGAAGTAAGTGAACTTTGGCTGAGCTGTACTGATTGTTTCCCTGCTGTCAGTGTGGGTTTGTCTAGGTTTCCTTGGCATGGTTTGTTACACTCCCTACACCAAAGCTGGCTCTTTTATCTGCTCCTGGACATGCAATACTGTGCTCTCCTACTGACACTGCTCAGGGCAAACATTTGGAAGGCAGGAGGGTTGCCTGTTATTAATTATTGTTACACTATATCAATTATTACACCATTTTTACAGTGTATTTAGCTATTCCGCTATTTCCTAACATGGTTTTAGTCAGCTGTCTTTGCCATTCTTTCTTGCTTCATCTCAAAATACAGGTCTGGCAGTTGGTGCAGACACATGTTGTTGTACCCCCACCAATTTCATTAACCTGCACTGATTTAAATCAATACAGGGTTGTAGGGCTTAAAAAAAGAAAAAAAGGACAGAATAGACTTAGCAGGCTGTGGAAAGTAACCTGCTGTGTCACATATCAGTGCTGGCATCATGTTGATCAGGAGTGGAAAGGACTGACTCTTCTTAAAGATGGTTCTTGTGTCACCATTGTGGGGACACACATGTCCCTTGTGCTCTGCTTGTGTGTTATATACCCTCTGAACATTCACGCATGGTCTTCTGGGTGTGTGATTACAAAATCACAATTTCTTTTGATGCTTTCCATCAGTCAAATGGAAAGCAGCAGATTTTGAGAATGTGGAGTCAACTGCTACACCTCTGGATCCCGGAACACATCTCTGGGATGCACTTCTGGGGAGAGCACCACACCATAACTTTGCAAGGAATAACAGTAGGACCCTACTCATGCATTAGAAAGAGCTGTCTCATGTGGTGAGGTTGGCACATCAATAGGAGATGGCACATCTCTTATGAAGCACCAAATTTGTGAAAGGAAATGGGGTTTTTTAATACCCAGCTCATCAGGGCTGGGCTGGCAATACAGTCCCCAGCCCCCTGGCTGGGGCCCTCCCAGCAAGCTGGACCCCAACTGCAGACATGACTCTTGGGGTTATTTTTAATGCATTTCAGCTTCTCAGTGTAGGTTTTGGCACGCGCAGCTCCTGCAGGCTCCTGCGTGCTGCTGGGTCCAGCACAGATTGCTGCATTGCGACCCCTCCTGCTGGGGTGGCCCTGCTCTCACACAGAGCCTGTGCAGAGCATGTGGGTCTCACCATCCTGCTTAAGGAGAGCATGAACTGGAGGCGTGCTAAGGACTGCTGAAAATAAATAATTTTTAACTGATCTGGTGGAGATTAGCCCTTAGAAACTGTTTGATTTGTGTGAATGAATTTCCCAGGAATTACGCTCAAATGTTCATGTGATGAAAAATAACACTTCTTTCCATAGTTCTGTGCTCTTTATGTTGGCATATTTAGAGTTATTTTTTTAAAATTCACAACTATATGCCAAGGAAAACTTCCTCAATAAACATAGTTCTTGCATCTGTGCAGTAGTTGGTTTTCAAAGTTAAACATCCCTGCTGTTTCACATTTTTTTAGATGCCAGCGGTGATTAGACATTACCATGGGCTAATTGCTTGTACAATTTCAGTTCTTACCTTTCAGCCACCTTGAAATTTCCAGCTGCAACAACAGGAACAAACCCCATGCTCTCAGCAAATACAAATTAGTTAAAAGCAAAACAAAACTGGTTTTTCTTGTGTTTTCATTGCAGCTGTTTATCCAAAAATTGGAGAGCTGCTTACCTCTCCTCCATCTGAACCTTATAAACAGACATTACCCTGGTCTGAGGCAACACATATTCCATTTCAGCCAGAGCTCAGCAAAGGCACCTTCTCTGCTCAGACAGAAATACTCACATTTATGATTAATATGTTGGATCTTGAGGACTTTCTTCTAATGCAAGGGATGCTGAACTCTCTGGTTAGAGGATTTGTGCAATTTGTCTATTTTCATGTCTTAGATACTGTTGTTCAAAATATATTTAGGGCTATATATAATAGCCCTAAATATATATAATATAAACAGGACTCTGCTCCTGCTGCAATCATTGCAGGTATGCCTGAGCAGGATTGCAAACATTCAGTGGGGAGCAGCAGAATCCTAAACCTCATCTGTGCAAGCACTGCCCCTCAGCCCCTAACTGGGCCTTGTAAACCACTGTTTGGAAATTATATATATTTCATTATTTCATGTGCAGTGTTTAAAAAACAAAAAAAAGGCCCCCAAACACAAAAGGCATACAGACTCACACAGAATGATGCCCCTTTGGGGCATTGGGTCAATGATTTCTGTACTGAGGAATATGCCTGTACTTAGGGTAGGGATGCCTGGACAGCAGGATGTGGGACATCCCTTTAGCAGAGCAGCTGTAGCTGACACCACAAATGTTTCCAGCCTGCCCTGGCTTCAAACAGCTCTTCTGATACTTGAAAGAGCAAGGAATCACCTCCCTACCTTTCCCAAATGTTGAAATGCTGTTATTAGGTTCAGATGCTGGTGCTGGAGAGCCCACATCAGGCCTGAGGATGTTTGCTAATCCCAAATTTCAGTGCCTTCCTGGCCTTGCCAGAACATCAAAGCCTGGTGGAACGTTGCAGCTCAGATGAGGAAATTACAGCAGGACATTTCATGGCAGGTAATGGATTAGGGACTTCTAGAGGAGTGAATGTTTGGCCCAGGAAAATGATAGGTAATTATGAACAGTATAGGAGTTGGGATGGTTCCAGGATAAATTTCTATCTAGCTGCTTATTCTCTAGTCAGCATTCCCTCTGCTTGTCCCCTGTATTCCCTACAGACAGCAGTACAAGAGGTGAGTGGCTGCCCTGGGGGAAACCTTCCTCCCACCTCCTCTTCCTCCCATTCTGCCTCCAGGATCTGCCACGCTCAGGCCCTGCCCTGGCTCCAGAGGTTGTCTGCTCTGTTGTTAGCAATTCTTCTTCTTGCCTGTTACAGAAACATATGGCAAATCCATCCCCTGCCCTGTTTTATGAGGTCAGATCCCCAAGCAGGAGCTCAGACACTCCCACGAATGCTGGTGAATGCCAAAACAAAAATAGGAATAATAACGAAATCTGAAGCCACCCTTGTAAACTGTTTTAAAAGCATTTATTTGAGTAACTGTAAAAAAGTATTTTAAGACCTGGGCTAGTTTCAGTTCCTAATTCTAGGAAAGGCCTTGAAACAAAATACTGAGTTCCAGTTTACTGGGCATGGATGAAGTGAGAGCAGTTTGGTGAGGAAGGGATGTGGATGGTTGGACTGTGTGGCTTGGGGGGACCAGAACTTGGCCTTTCTCTCTCCAGCCATATCCAGAGACAGCAATATGGCACTTAAAAGCTGTTTGAAGCACCCAAGTGCTGGTGGAAGCAGGGTATGTCTGCAGGTGTGTTTTGGGCCACTCAGGGCCAAAAGTACTTGCAAGCAGAAGGCCGTCCTTGCAGTGTACAAACCTGCAATGGCTACTGAGCCCAGGGCAGGCTCTGGGCTGTTGGAGTTAAGGCACAATGTGATATTTATTGCTGCATTTTCCATCTAGCGTGGCTTCTAACAACCACCAAAGCAGGCCTACTACTTTCTGCTCTCTTATCTCCACTTGCCTGAAGCAACCTCTGCTCCCAGCTCTCCCAAACACATTGCCCTGTGTGGGCTGTTAAAAATAAAAAGGGCCTTCAGAGCCATGGAATTTACCTACAAACACCTCCAGCAGAGCTTCTCCCCCCCTGATCCTGGGATAGGACACAAATACTGTAAATGCTGAGTGGAAGGCTCCAACCTACTTCCCTGTGGGAATTCCTCAGCTCTATAAAGATTTAGGATTTGCTGTCTAGTCCAGGTGCCTTTTGATTTCTGTTGTGGCTGCATTAGTCTCTCAGGAGAGGAGGTAACGTATTTCACTGGAGCTGCTGGGAATAGACTGTGGCCAGGAAATAAGAAAATGTGGCAGTTCCTCACTTGCATTTTCATTGCTTTCCTCCCTTCATGCTCCAGTCTCTCCTGACACATCAGGAGGCACTCAGCAGTTTGGGGAAAGCATTTGTAGATGTGTTGTGCTCTCACTGGAGTCTGGGTAATACCTCACTACTGTTATTTGCAAGTAAATTTATTTCCTTAGCAAAAATGGGAAGGCTGATAGTGCAGTACTGATGGCTCTAAAGCTTTGACCAGTAGGTCATTCCATTATCTGCACCCCACAGAATCCGTTACTCTGTTTATTGCTTTTCTTCCTCCCTCTTTTTTTCATGAGCAAGAAATAAGACCCTGTCCTTTTCCCTACTTATCTCATTAGGACTTTATTAACAGAAAGCACATTTTTGGCAATTAGATTTAGCAGTCATCAGCATTTCTTTTTTTTTTTTTTTTCTTTAAACAAGTCTGTACCTTTGCAGCAGCCTCAACCAAAAAAAAAAAAAAAAAAAAAAAAAAAAAAGGGTTTCCTCCCCCACTTTTTTTTTTTTTCTTGGAACCTTAAAAAAAGAAAGTCTGTGACTGTGCAATGTTCTTTAGTGGAACAACTAACTTTCTATACACTTAGCAAAACTGAGGAGTTTACAGTTTTTCCAGCTGTTCTGTGATGCAAGATTAACAGTGAGAATGATAGCCTGCCTTGGAAATGTCCTGTGCAAGCCATACAATTGGATTCCAGCAAGATTGGATAGGTTATGCTGTCTGCTGCTACTTGTTGTTCTCATCAAATTTGAGTCAGCAAAAGCAGTGAGGAGAAAACATGCAGATATCTTGCCATCACCCATTTTCATTCTTTCCCTGTGCCAGGAAGAATGCAATAAAATTGATGTGGGACACAGGGAGTTACCAAGGAAGTTTTTGTGGTTTCTGGAGGAGATGCTTCTTTTGATTGTGAGGGGGGAAAAAAAAAGAAAAAAATTCTTGTGGCATTTCCAGAAATAAAAACTTGCTTATTAAGGGAGCTTTCATGACTGTGCAAGGTGAGCAGGGTCATATCCATCAGCACAGTGGCCTCAAGGTGCTGGGATTTGCCCTTGCTGTGAAACGCTCCGTGGATGGATGTGGCCATGGGTGCTGTCCCAGGCTGTGGTCAGACATCAGGCAGCCCTGATCTCAGCTGAGGCTGGGTTTTATCAATCTGCACAAATCATTCGGTGCAGGAGACACAAAACATGTGATTGCCTCCCCATCATGTGGAAGCAGGCACAGGATGAGAGAAGTAGAAGGAGGCTGTGTCCCACCAGGGCTGGTCTGATGTGCTGACCCTCTGGCCTGAGAGCCAGGCTGGAGAAAATCTCAGTAGATCTAAGAGCAGGGGGTAGGAGTTGAGTTGGAGCAAGTACAGCAGCATAAAGATAAATATCATCCAGAAACAGCACTCAAATGGTAACAAAGCACCAGGTTTAGGTGGAAAGCACAAGATTTGAGTATCTGAGCTAATACCTGCTCAGAGACTGATCCATGCTGTCTGTGTGGGAGTCAGCCAGGGGAAAGCTCAATGAATCATGTCTGTGAGTGCTGTGATTGCACATGCTGATGAAGCATGAATGCAGCCAAGGAGCTGAAACACCCTCTGAAAATGGATAAACACTTCTAGAGCTCAGAATCCACTTGAGAGTGTGCTGCCCAGGGAAGATCAGTCAACAAAGTGAATATCTCTTTTGTCCCAGGGCTGAGCTTTCCAAAACAACCATGGCCCTTCATTAAAACCAAGGGAAAGCTGTGGGTATTCTGTACCTTCAGCTCCCATGGCAACCTGCAGGCCCAAGATGTCTTTACAGGTCCAGACATCGCATACCTCCAGTCACTGCAGCTGGAAAGGCACATTTCTTGTGAATGCTATTTTATTATTGAACTTCAGGTGAAAAATCAAGGAGAAAATGGCAAAAAGCTGCAAGCATCTGAGCCCATTTCTGGGCTAGACCTTATCCTTCCAAGATTTCTTCAGCAGGTGAGAAATGACAGGGTCTGATGCTGGTTTTGTGCTAAGGAAAAATCACCTGAATCTGCATACCACCTTCCAAAGGGATTTTAGTGAATTACAAAGTTGTTTTATTCCGCTCTGCTGTGGAACAATATCTCTCCTGCCCTCCCCATGCCTGTCTCTTCCTGTGGCTGAGGTCTGGCCATGCCCTGGTCCATGGAGAAGAAGCCAGGAGTGTTCATAGCTGTCCTTGCCAAGACACAGGGGGAGGCTCCCCAGTGCCTGTGCCAAGCTTTGAGCTACTGAGAGCACTCTGTGAGGTGCAGACTGACTGGCCCCTTGTTAATGAGATGGCTGGTGGCAACAAGCAGCATTTTCTGAGAAGTTTTGGGTCAATCCTTTAGGCAGACTAAACTGGAAGACGGAATAATCTGTGCTTTGATCTGCTTAGGATACTGGCATTGATCTGTGTTCACAAATTGTGAAGAAGAGGATTCAGCAATGATGTTCTTTGCAGTCTTTCCCTCAGAAATCTCCAATTCTTGTTGAGTCAATGACTTCAGGAAAAAGAGCTGGGAGAGAAACAGGCTTTTGATGCTCAAAGACTTTTTAGATTTCAGAGATTTTTCTGTTCTGCATCAACGCAAACTCAAGGCCTCCCAAAAGTTTCTGTAGTAAAAAAGATTTTAAGAGCTTATTCAGGAATACAGAGAGCCTGAGGGCAAGGCCAGCTGTGGGTTTTGGGAGGTGCCTCTTGCCCTGAGTCACCACCCAGGCTCTTGAATTTGGTTCTCTCACGTTCCTGAGGAGGTGCCCAGTGAGTAGACAATTCCTTACACCACAGTGGTTGTTTCCTGGCCCTGCTGAGGAAACCTTTCCCAGTGAAACTCTCATCAGCATCAATACATTCTCACAAAGTGTTTTGGTGAGCTGACACCTTGCAGTGTAGAGGTTGCACTGGCAGAGTCCCAGTCTCCCCTAAGTACAGCACAATAGCAGACTTAGCAGCAGGGTGAACACCAGCTTCAGTGAAAGATGCTGAAAGAAATATTCTAATATTCTCTCTCACACTTTAATGGTACTTCCATGGCATCATCCTGTAGGGAAATAGAGCAGTTTCCTATGAGGCTGTTCAAGCTTTCCAGCACCCACAGCTACTGCCTGCAGCACTGAGTTTTGTAGCCCATTGAGAGGTGCATTCAGACAGAAACCCCCTAATTGCTCAAATGCCTTTATTCACCTCAGCCTCACCTCCCTGTTCCACACACATTTATTTAGCCTGGTAACATCTATACAGGGAAAATCTCCTGTAGAAAAGTTTCTTAGAGAAACTTCTTCAGCCCTTTCAGAAATACATAGTTATAGGTGCTCTGCCACTGAACCTTTTCAAGTAAGTATGAAATCAACTCCATTATAAATTAATGATTCTTGCAGTGTTATTGTAACTGTTCTTAACATGCCACTTTATTGCTGTTCTGCTCATAACTTCAAGATTCTTTAAGTGTTCATGCTTGCTTAGAAACCTCTGCATCTTTTTCAATATATAATTTTTAATCTTCATGGTAGGCTTAATCCTGGGTTTAAACATGACCTTCAAGGCTCTATATACAAAAAGTTAAACAGAAAAATCCTTGATACATTTTTCTCTTCATTTATTTTTTTCATGAAGAAAATTTGTTGATCCTAAATGCCAGACTGTTATGAAAGACTAACAGTGACCAAGGTTGCATTGCTTGCATCACCTTTCCATCGAAATAAAGCATGCACTACATTAAAAACCATAGTGTTTAAAATGAAAATATTGTTACCATGGAAAATAAAGAGGGAAGCATTGTTCCAAATACAATACACCAGGAGAAATCCTTAACATTTGAAGTCTCCTGTATTGTTGCACAGGTTGATAATAAAATTATTAATACAGAGATAAAATAAAGTGCAGAGCATTAGATGGGATGCAAAAAAAAAAAATCTTCAGGCTAGAAAGTAGTTAATAGTTTTGAGCATATTCTTCTGAGACAATGTGAGAGAACCTAAGAATGGAAAACCTCGCCCATTGATGCTTTGAATGGACGTGGGTGGAGGAAACAGAGATTGCCAGTGCTGGGATATTCTTAGGAGCCATTAAGGGGACACATCATTGCTGTGTCACCCTGGGACCGTGGGCAAGGGCTGGGTCCCACTGGGGACAATGGCAGGTGTCTCTGGGCAAGAGCAGGGTCACACTCTGGCAGAACAAGTTTTGGCAATTGAACTGTTCCTTTTTCCTTTCTGAAATATTATTTGTTAATCTCCTTCCTGCAGAGGCCCCTGGACTTTGGCTCAGCTGGGAAAGGGTGAGTTTGTACAGCAATTCCTTTACTAAGCAGAACCTGGGGCCTCTTTGCTCTTGCTGTCATAAAGTCCTGCACAAACTGCTACCAGCTCTGCTAACCCCAAAGCCTGATCTCTCCTTCCACAAGGAGCAGCTGAGCTTTGAGTCCATTTGTTAGCTTTGGCAAGCTTAAATTCCTTTAATCTTCCAATAAGTGCTTTTTCCCCGCTCCAAACACTGGATCCTTTACTAGAAGGATGTTTCAAACCACTCCAGAAGCAGAGGGGAAGGAAGTAAAGAACACTCATCCAACTACTCAGCATGTATCTGAAACACTTCTTTTGCATAACCAGTATCAAGGAGGTTTTCTCAGATTGCATTCCGTGTTTTTAGGAAATGGGCACGGATTTAACAGCTTCCCTAATGCTACTTTGTTTTACTCTCTCACACTGGTGCATGTGTTCCTCCACTCCTTACATGGTGTGGCAGCTCAGAGTTGACTGTAGCTGTGTGGACACCTGTAGAAACTTGGCCTTGGGTGTATTTGGAGTTTCTTGGCAGCCTTTCTCCAGTTTATCTGGGATTGAAACAGCAGTAATTGACTTTCAGGAAAGGAGTAGTAATTTCCCTTTCCAAACCCAGTGCCAGATTCTGACAGGACACAAATGCCTGTGCTGGAAGGAGAGCCAGGCTCAATCTTGCCTGTCATCTGCCCTGTGAGAGAGACATGTGGGACAGGACATTTCTGTGTGCCTGGCTCCTGGTGGAGTTCTAACTAATATTTTGCCCTTTTCTCTGCCTAGAGCATGCTAGTCCAGGCTTCATTTGCTCCAAAAGTAGAACACAAGGGCTGAAGCTCTGGCAGAAGGGCTTGCATCCAGAACCAAAGGCAGCACCAGCCCTTTGTGCTGGCCAATGCCACAGGACAATGGGCCTTGCACCCCTTCATGCTAGCATGATTAGGCTGCTCAGCTGTAAAATGCTCTCTAGTGTCTGCTCCAGCTGCAGGTGGTGGTGAGAAACAGCTCCCTGGCTGTGCTTAAACCCAGCACCCCTCTTTGTGCTGTTAAGTGTATTCTTCTGGGCTGAGTAAATCACCACTGGACATCTGTAAAACACATTTATGTGTCTAGAAGGTTTCTGTAGACAAAGATGGGTTAGCTCTAGCTACGCTCCCAGTTTAGCCCCAGGGTAGGTTTCTGCTGTGGGTGTCTCCAGTGAGGAACAGCATTCAATTGCTAACAAAAGGCAAGACAAGCATTTTTGGTCTGTGTTATCCATTAGTGTCTGGGAGCTTGTGCCAAACCAATTCTTATTGTTACATATGATTTGTGTGTAGATATCAATGGATATACCTCTAAGAGCATTGGAATTCTGTACACAGGAACCCCTCTCCAATGGCTCACGTTTTTATGGCTTTCCATGCACTGCACTGGGTATTGCACATTATTAATATGTGTGCTCTCTGATTGCTAAAACCCAGGGGAATACATTGCTTTTCCTCATTCCTCTGACTTGCAAAAGTACATTCATATGTTCCAATTTTTGCTTGGTTACTGTCTTTATTGACTTCATTGGACTAATCACAACATTGCATTAGACATACATGGTTTCTGGAAGGACCAGAATCTTATTCCAACCTTTAAAAAAAACCAAGAAAAATGTTAACTTTGAGACAGATACAATTCTGTTGTTCTTTGTCCCTGTGGTGCCTAGTTATGGATTCCTCAGCCACAAATCCTGTAGCTGTGTACTGTGAATATTGAAGGAATATCTACAGAAGAGCTTCATGCCAAGGCAATGGAGCAGACAGGGACACACTCTATCCCTCTGCACACAAATATAGGCTAAGAGAGCTCTTCCAGACAGGTGACATTGCTCACTGCACAGAATTTGTGCATCACTTACACCTAAATGAATACACTGGAAAATTTGTTAACCATTAATAAATTTCACAAGTTCTTCAGGCTGCAAGCAATTTTTCTAATTTTTTAAAGTAATTCAAAGAAAATCAAGCACCAAAACCTTTTCTATTGGCAACGGCCTCTTAACTCTGGGAATCAAAATTGCTTTCTAGCAACAGCTAATACTTGGCAAGCAAATGTCCACTGAGCCCATTTGCTGGAACTTTTCATGCCTTGCTCTCAGTCTGTATGGGAAGTATATTGCTAGCATAGCACTCATCTAATTTAAAGCTGGGAGTGAAGCCATTGTACAGCAGAAGGTAAGAGTGGGGAAATCCAAAGGTATTCTTTTCCAGGCCATATTTGTTTTTAAATCCAAGACATGTTGCAGTGCAGTTATTCCAAAGGGGGACAGGAAAAGGGAAATTTCTCCAGGAGTATTTTTATGAACCATGAAGATAAATCACCTTTTTCAGAGCTGAGCTAGCAGTAGCCAAAGAAGCCATAATTCTCAAGCAGGGAAGGGACTCAGTGTAACCCCAGTTCCCTGTGTGCTGCACCCACAGAGTGCTTGTTTAAAAGCCCAGGTCCTCCAAAACCCAGGGGAATCCTGGTGAAAGGGACCTCTAAAGATATCTGAAGCCTCTAACTGCTATTAAAAGCAAGCCTGCAGTTTAAAGCTGGCAGTGCATGAATCTTCTCTGATTAGAGGAAGAGCAGCTGATAACCAGATAGAGATATCTACCAGAGCTGGCCCAGAATATCTGCAGAGCACAGAGGAAAAAATGGGGAAGGGTGCTGCTGTGAAAAACCCTCATTTCATCTGCCCCCTAACATTTCTGCTGAGTGATGCCCCTGCCTTACATGTGCAATTGAAGCACCAAAGGGCCAAGCAGAGGCTGTGCTCGCCTCTGTGCATCCAGCTGGGGCTGAATTTGGTGCCTGTTGGAGCCCAATGAAAGCAACTTCCAGAGACATCTTGGACTGCAAGAGTTGTTTGCCCCTGATGCCTCAGAGCTGCAGGAAAAGAGGCTGAGCCTTTGGGAGGGTCTGAGCCTCTCCCAGTCCTCACACCACGCCACTCTGTGCTCCTGCTGTCCTGTGGGACAGCCTTTGAATGGTCACATTATCTGTTGCTGAGCACAGGGGCGCCTCTCCTGGAAGGGATCTCCTGGGGAGGGATTTCATCTGCCACCAGTCCCTTCCTGCTGCCTAAACTCAGCCAAAAGGCACCGTGGGATTAACCCTTGGAGGTCTGATTCTGTGAGTTTGCTCAGGGATGGCTTTGCAGATCACATCCTGGTGTCCACAGCTGAAAATGGGATTTTAAGTGCCAAAAAAAAAAAAAAAAAAAACAAAAAAAAAAAAAAAAAAAAAAAAAAAAAAAAAAAAAAAACCAGGGCAAAAATAGAGAATAGAAATGTGTAATTCATCTAAGGTACTAGACAGTGACAGACTATATAAAATGTTATTGTTCAACAAACACTGTCTCTAATAAACTCCATTTACTAGTGTTAGCAGCTTGGCAACTTGGAAACCCCAAACTCCAGTTAAGTAAGGAAACAAAAAGCAGAGCCATATGATGATACCCATAAACTACACAGCTGGTTTCTGTTTTAAAAGATATTCTACTTTCCATATTAAAGAAAGCTGCTTAGAGAGCAAAAAAATCCCACATGGCCTTCTCGAAAATGAGAACCAAGTTCCAAACTAAAAAATCCCTGGCCATGTACCACCATTAAAAATAAAAGTGTGCTTTCTCTCTAACCAGCTACTGTAGCACCGGAGATGAACCCACCTGGGGAGAGTGAGGAGAGCGAGGAACTGCTGCTCCTGATCTCAGGAGGCATTTGGAGCTCAGGAGCCCCTGCAGTGGAGCAGCAGGCACTGTGGTGCTCACAATCACTCTGGTGTTCATGTAAGGCCAGGTCCTGCATCCCTACCTGCCACAGGTTTCAGTAGGAATTGAAAGATCTCTGGGGTTTGTATGAAAAATATATTTTTTTTTTAAAAGAAGCAGACTTTCTCTACCATCCTCATCAGTGCAGTTTGACCTCATATACTCATTTCTGGTTGTACCTTAAGGTTTCTGACTAAAGATGATTTACCAACCCATAAAACTATTGCTTTACTTTACCAATCTTGTATACATCTGTGAAATGAAGATATATGAAGTATTGGTAATTGGTTTGAAAATATTTAAAACACCCCCTAATTAAATCCTCAGCTACTGATGGCAGCAAAAGAGATGATTGCTAATTTTGCCTTTGGTTTGGCCAGTCTCCTCAAGTATTTCACTTGCAGTGCTTGTCTGCTTTTTGAGAATTCTGCTACATGAAAAATCCTGGAAAGCACCCAGTTCTCTGTCTTGCAATCAACAGGCTAGACAGCCTCTGACAAAATAAAACTGTGGCATTGGCCAGTCACCACTGCCATGAGCTGGTTCTGCCTCTGCATACCGGTTATATGTATTGTGGCCAGGTAAAAGTAATTTAAGTCTTCTTTGCATGGCTTTGTTTTTTAATATATATTTATAAGTGTATTTATAACTCTGCCATGGGCTGGTAAAGTTCTCTTTCAGCTGTGCTGGATTCTGTGCAGACAAAAGTCATGGAGCCAGGGACATTTACAGGGGTGGCATTCCAGTGCCTTTGACTTCTTAGATAGAGTAGAGAGGTCATGTGGAATTATTTGTATAAATCCACAGATGTCTCATTCTTCTGTGGAGGCTGGAAGGATCACCTGAAAAATTCTCATCCAACTTTAGTTTGGATTTTGAACATTTCTAATCTTTCTATGCTGTTTTCATCTGAAACTTCAGGTTCCTGATAGTATCAGGGCTCACAAAGGAAATGTGATGTGGGACACGCCAGTCATTGCTTTTCTGGTGGGGAATTTGTTCTACAAACAGCTGTTCCTTTGAAATCTGTCAGCAATTTTAAAAATATCCAAATGATGTTTTACTGAGGGTTTTATAAAAGAATTTTGAACACAGAGCACAATTTTCTTCTATCATACAATTTCATAAATAGCCTTTGAAGAATAACAAAACTATTTAAGCTGCAGCACTTAAATTTGGGAAGGAGTTTTGGCAGGCTGAGTAACTTTAGGAAGCAAATCTTTCCATGGGCATGCATGTAAGTAATAAATGTAGATTAAAAGTATATTAATATGGCAGAGATGAAAAAAACAAAGTTCAGAGAAATTTGTTGACGTTGGTCATCAGAATTGGAGACTTTGTAGTAAGAGGCAAGTCTGGGTTCAGAACTGGCAGCAGGGTTGGGGGAGATAAAGATGAAACGTCATTTCTTTATCTCATGGTGAGGAGATAAGGAGAAGGTGAGCTGCTATTTTCAGAAGGAGAGCCCCATTTTCTGGAGCTGCCTCCCAGGGGTCACACAAGCACATCAGGCTCAAAGAGGAGGAGAATGATGTTTTCAGCTTCAGTAAAGAAGAAACGAGGAGGGACTCACTGGACTGTGCAGGACTAGAACTGCAAGTCTGGAGACAGAAGATCTTGCTAATTACAGATGAGATTATTTATGAAGTGTGGGACTGCATCTTGCAGGAGCCAGTGGTGAGACACTCAGCTCTAATTGTAGAGAAATGCCTGCTGAGAGCCAGCAGCCTGGGAGATAAGCAGAGAGAGATCCCAAGAAAGGAAGAACATGAGTTAAACAGAAGGCAAACAGAAGCTGTCTGGGGTCATGAGCATCCTGGGTCTCAGTATGTGCTGGTCCATCCCTGAGCTATGAGGCAGAGGTTGAGAGAGGAGCTTTGCCTCATTCCAAAGCTTCAGGGGCTGCAAGAACTAAAAGAAGAAGAAAAGAAGTGAAAAGGAAGAGACTTGCAGTGTGAAGTTTTCAGAACCAGACTCAATAAATCCATGAGACAGGAGAAGACTGCCAGCCACTTGGCTCTGTCCTCATGTTCATTATTGACTCAACAACCTCTTCCCTGCCAACTGAACTGTCACCGGATAAGCAGAAAAAATTAGGCTGGAGAAATAGAATAAAACCATTCTGAGCACAGTGGGGAAATGCAGGCCAGTGATAAGAAGCCTCCAGAGCAGGGATTTTACCTTCTGGTGCATGAGAGCTGCTGGCACAGAGCAGTGCCACCTCCAGCAGTGCAGGAGGAGCTGTGGATGTGGCTGCAGCAAACACTGTGATACCCCCAGCCAAAGCACAGGACAACAGCCCTGTGCAGCTCATCTGGAGCACAAGGCTTTGTCTGGCCTCATCCTGCAGAGATGGATGGATTCAGAGAGAATTCTGTTTAGTCTTGATGGAGCCATTAAATAATGAACTGGCAAACTTTCACAGCAGACTCATTAATGCACCCATAAAAGCCAACAGAGTCTGGATCAGCAGCCACAAAAAGGAAAGGAAAACCTCAAGGAAAAGTAAAAAGCAGCTTATCTAAGTGGAGGGACCACTTAGCCAAAGCTTTTCACCACTATCAGTGCTTCAGGACAGGCCAGTTCATATGGCCCAGCAAAGCATTCTGCAGCAGCTGGCATCCTTAGCCAGGCAGGAGCAACATCACAACCATTCCAGGGCAGCTGGCTTTCTGAAAGGTGAGCAGGGAAGATGTGCCCAAAAGCCTGGAGACAAATTTTCCACAGATTCAGAACCCTCCATCAGCTTCCTGCTTTAGTTTTGGGGATGGATGGGTGGATGGATGGACGGACCAGGTTCAGGTGAAGAGAGATTGAAAGATACATAACATATCTTAGAGTATTAAGACTTTAACAAATCAAAATGGATGAAAGCAGGGAGTTTCTGGGTGTAACACAGACTACAGCAATGCCAATCCAAAGATTAATTCTGCTCTGGTTCAGCCCTGCACTTGCCCTTTCCCTGGCCACCCCTGTGTCTCTTGGCTTCCCTCTGACATCCAGGTCTCTTCTGCAAGTCCACTGAAGGTCCTGGCGCATCCCACATATTCTCCTGGGGCAAGTGGCTTCAGCAGCCACTCAAGAAGCCCCTCTGAGGAATATGAAATGTGTCTCTTCAGGCCTCTCTGTTTCTGCCTCCTCAAGAATGACACATGACATTTACGTTTTGGACAAGCCCCTTTTTCTCTCATGCTGCCTCCAAATGTAACTGAAGATTAAAAGTCCTTCTTTTGTGCTCCAACACACAAGGAACAATTTTTATCCACAGTGTGATGGTACAATACATCTCAGATATTAGCCAGCCCAAAAGATTATGTCTTAATGGTGGAGACCTGCAAAAAATATGCACAAGTTTCAGCTCATTTTCAAAGGAAAAAATATTAGAGATATGATTTATGTTTTTAAAGAAAACTGTACGCATGTTCCCTGGCAAAAGAAGAACCTGATCAGAAAGGAAATGGGAAGTGACTCCCAGGGTTCACACAGGACCAAACTCAAAATTGCCTATGCAACCCAGCAGAGACTTCACCTTTCTCCTGAACTCCATTTAAATCAGAGTATGGATGTTCTCTTTGAACCTCCCAAGTTTCTCTCAGCCCAGGGAAAGGGTGATATATTTGAGACACAGTTTATTCAGAGAAGCCCTAGAGATTGTGAGCCTTGGAAACAGCACAGCAGGAAAAGGACCAGACCTTTGGAGACAGCCAAGTGTGGAATAACCCCATGGAACAGCACTGCCAGGCACCAGGGAGTCTGACAGGGAAGAAAGAGTTTGGCAAGGGGCAAAAGTAGGCAAGTAATGAATATACAGGTCTGGTAGGAAGGAAAGGAGCAGATTGAACTGAGAGGCTTCAGTGTATAGTGGGTAACAGGAGAGCTTTGGGGAGAGCTCAACACATTTGGAAGGATTGCCAGAGTGAGTGACCCCATAAGGCAGCTGGCATCCTTGGTAGGATCCAGTGGTAACGCTGTTTGAAAAGCAAGGAGCAGTGGCCAAGTTTCAGAGGCGTGGGTTCACAGAGTGCCTGCACCTGCAGCCTGCTATATTACACACTCTGCACACACCCTGCAAGCACATCAGCAGATTAAATGCAGACCTTAGGTGGACTCTTGGCTCGTGCACTCGCAGGGAAATGCTCGGCACTACTTTAAAGACATTGCAATGTGTTGTAAGTACACAGCCTTGCTTTCATCATGCCTTCAGCCACATCTTTTTCATAAAGAGCTCATTTCATTACTTGACTGACATCTAACACAATCCTTGTGGCAGAAGGGATGCAGGTTGTAAATGACTGTACTGACCATAATGACCTTGCTCCATTACCCCTCATTTGCACAGCCCTTCCTCTCACAGCTGTGATATTACCAGGCTGGGACTTCACAATCTCAATTTTCACTCTGAGCATGCCAAGATGGTTTTTCAATCCTGTGCTTTAATCAGGTTACGTCCTTTAACATGAGTGGAACTATGGCTTTAAAATCCTGGCCCAGTACACTTCAGGATTAAAGGACCACCTTACCACTATTTCTCTAAAATAGGTTCACTCTGAACTGGGACAGATGTTGGAGATCTCACTTCTGGAAAGCACATCTGAGCATCTGTGTTCTTCTACCAGATACTGTTAGTCCTTTGTATCCTTGCTTACTTTGTTTGCTCTTTCCAGCATGCATTCCCTGCTGCATTAAAGCTGTGATGCTGGTTGCAATTGCTTCATCATTTGTCTATTAAATTAAAAGATCATCAAGGCATTAAAGTGTTACTTAGTAGCTGCTGTTTACACAGATTTGTCATTAAAGATTCCAAGCCCCATTTAGCTCAGAGCTTACAAAGCAACTCATTAAGCTAAGATTGCAAGGCCCCCATTCAGCAAAACAGCTACCATGTGCTCACCTACAATTAAATTCAATGAGTTTTAGGCTCATCATTTTGACTTTTGCCATTCTGTTCATTGGACATTGCAACTGTTCCTAGTGATTATCTGAAATTATACCTTTTCCAATGCCACAAAAAATCCTTTAAATATCATCAGAATGTTGAAGGCTAGTTTAGAAACCAAAGTCCCTCCAGCTGTACCGTGAAAATTTGTTTATGTTATTTGTATGTACAAGCTTTATACTTGAGAGTGGAGCTCAGAGCAAGGTCTGTTGCTGTTGGAGAGGAGGCAGCCAAGAGACAATGACTGGGAGACGCCTTGACCAAGGTGACTCAAGTGTTAACTTTCTGCAAGGCTGAAAAAATTAAACCCAGTCCCAGAACACCTGCATCACTCATTTATTATGTTATTCAATGGAGCTTTTTGTGTCGGCCTCTTTGTTTCCCTGTCTCCATTGATGCTATCATAGATTAATTGGCACCACTGCAAATGTTCACAGCTGTCCACAAGATGTTGGTGAGTGCATCGTGTCAGTCAAGCATGCTATCACCAAGGAGATGATTTCAGTCTTCAGGAAGACAGTTCTGTAATGTGACCTAATAAAATGAAATCTTTCAGCAAGAGTTAGGAGAGTATCCATCAGTCTTCAAGTTAAACCAAAAAAGCTAAGCTTGTGCTGATGCTTTATCGTTTTAACGGTTAGGCATTGAAATTTTAATAAAGTGGTCAGGAGACAAATCATGTTAGATGATATAAGCAAGATTCCAATTTAACTTGAGATGTACAACTCATGTCTCCAATCTGGCCAGAAAGGAGATGAGTTTGCCTGTTTTATCTATGTGTGCACACACAGAGGTGTGATTCCTAAGGATTATAAAGTTGCATTTTGGCTTGCTGGTGAGGTGATGATTATTCACTTAAACATTTCAGCCCAAGTGACACCATGTAGTGCTTGAGTTCACTGCTGTGCTTTTGTACCTTGTACAGACTGAAGCTGTTGCCTACAGTCACTCAAGATTCAGACCTTTAGTGTATTTATATCTATTTACTGACTCAGTAAAATTACAACTCAAACTGGGGCTGCCCCTACTCATAGGCAAGTGCTGGGAGGGGCAGCAGACAATGCCACCCACCTGTAGCCCCTCAGTGCCCTTTGCTAACCAACTCTAACAAGCAAGACTGAAAGCAGATAAAGGTGCTCTCAATCTGTGATTAACATGAATTATTTCCTCTGGGAGGAGAGATTTAGGGAAGGAGCTGATGGGTGTGGTGGCTCTTTTTGGTTGGAAGGTGCCCCGTGGCACACTAGGTGGGAATGAAGGAGGTACTCCTACATTCCCAGGAGAAAGTTCACCCTAGGCTGCCTCACACCCATTTTTGCATGAAGACAGAAGATTCTGCATGGGCCTCTTCACCCAAGGTAATGAATTTGTATGTATATTGTAACCTAAAATGTTGGTGGAATTGGAATACTCAGCTTTATTTTGTTTTTTTAATGAGTGTTTGTGGAAAGTCTTGGTCTGTGATTTCTGAAAAATTGTGTTTCTGTCTTTTTGCTATTGGCCTTTTATAACAAAGGCAGTATAATACATCCTGTCTAATGTTATATTGACTTACCATGCCAGACTGACTGCTAAGTGCAGCTAGAATGGAGTCATTACACCCTCTATTTAAGTAGTAACCTTCACTTAGGTCTACAGAGACTTGTTTTTCAGGTGACAGAATAATTCACCTAAGAACACTAACCAGATTTATTTTGATTTAGTTCTACTATCAGAAAGAACTTATTTACCCAGAGCAAAAGCATTTGACCACCTATGAAATTTTTACCTTTTGAAGTCCAGCCTAAAATGCTTTTAAAGCATTTGTTCTGTGAGACCCCTGCTTAAAAGTGTATTACAGGGTGATTGTTGTAGTATTTCTCTTGAATGATGAGCATTATTTGAAATGGCAGTGCACCTATATCTAGTGCTGGTATGCTCTCAGCATTTCTAATTTTTAGGGAAATAAAGTAATAGAAAACCTAGCAATATGTGTATATTGGGAATGTATGAAAGGGAAAAAGGAAATTGGTTCATCAAAACCATTTTGCATTACAAGTCTGAAGAATGACTCCTTCAAAACAGTGGTTTCCTGAGGGCCATAAATCTTTCTGCTTTGGCAGCCTGTCTTAATTGTTCCTAGCTCTGAGCTGTTCATTCAAAATATGTGCTCTTAATGACATTCAGTTGTGATTTTTAGCCCTCAAAAGAGAGAGGTGTGCACTTGTGTCAGCAGCCTGTGCTCAGCAGAGATGGCCACAGGTGCTCCTTTGGTGGCACCACAATTGACAAACCAGGGCTGTGTGACTGCCCACCCGAGCAAGCTGTGCTCAGGCACTGTGACACCAGAAGCTGGGTGTGTGCTGGGGTTAGAGGTTTATGGGACAGTTTGCAGAGGTGGTCTTCAAAAGAAATTAGATGATCTGGAAGTATGCCCTTCCCATCAGAACTGTGACTGTGGCAAAAGCAATTGAATCCCAATAACTCGTGTAGATGTTTCTGTGCTTTGCACAGGAAAAGCACTGCAGGGAGATGTTTTGATGGCTCAACTAGAGAAGCAGCAGAACTTGTGCTACAGAAGGCCCTTGGGAGCAGGACTGCAGGGCTACGTTTGTACCACAACAGGCAGCACAGTTGTCCCAAAAATGTGTGAAAGTATTTCAGGAATTGCACAATTTCTCAGTTGTAAGGAAAAAGTTATCCCTGCCTGCTTGGGCTCGCCTCTCCGGCAGTTATGGTGCCAATGGTGTGTGTGGAGGGGTAGCCCTTTGCTTCTCTTTTAAAGTGATTGTTTTGTCCTGTGGGTAGGGAAGCAGCTGAACATCTCACCAAGGCTGGGGACACACAGGTCCCGTATCTTGGGTGATGTTCTTCCCTGTGCTGTATTTCTGCTCCTGCAGCTGCCTGCTCTGCCCAGGCAGAAGGTCTGGAAGGGCCACTTGGATCATGTCAACTTCCCTTTGTTCATGCATTTCCATCCTTTTAGGCTCTTTTGAGAGAGAGCAATCTGCTGTCCTATTTTTCAATGTGTGAGAAATGCTGAAATCAGGTATAGGTTCTGTAATTCGCAATTCAAGTCAGGAGTTTGTTATGGTGTAACAGTTAAGGCAATGGGCTTGGCAGGAGTTAAAGGAAAATTAAAATGAACAGAACCAAATAAAGATATTTCACTATTCCAACTTTAGGCTGCAAACTACATATAGTTTAAAAATACAAATATATGAGGTGAGAGAAGAATGCTCCTCAGTACAGCTGGTGAATAATTATCAGTTAGGAGTGTTTTAATTTCCACAGTAATACCAGGGACACTGGTTCACTAGAGTGGACATAAATCTCCTGGCAGAACAATGGTTTTGTGTCTTGTCTTCTGCAGTAGAAATGAAATAGAACAAATGGCTTAATACACACTGAACAAGCATATTTCAAGTTCAGACATTTGTACAGCTATCACATGTAATTATTGCTTGTGTTATTGACTTTTTTTGAAGGTCTTTTAGTGAGAGTTAACAGTCCTCTAGTATTGACCTACTTAAAAATCTTTGGTGTAGATTCTGCTGCCATGCAACAGCTGGTGTGCCATCTGAAATTCTACCTGCTTTCTTCACAGACCCTATAGACTAATAGCAGAAAGGTCCCTAATTCTCAATTACATTGGCACTGCTTCTCGTGGCTTAAAGAGAAAGGGGTGAGGAAGGCAGGGTATTTGGTGTTCTGAGCCTGTCTTCCTTTATCATTGAAAGCAGGGGAGTTTGAGTCCCCACCCCCTTGGGGCTTCATTAATACTTCTCGCAGGTGAACTTAGCCCCACACAAAAGGGTTCTTTGTATTTTGTCTAACCAGCTCTTTGTTCAGGCAGATATCCAGGGCAGTAGGGGAAAAGTCAATATTCTCTATTGAATCAGTGGCTTTTTCCTGCTATGTTTCAAAAGAGCATTTCAGGGACAAATTGGTTATAACTGGCCATAGAAATAAATTCATGGATGCATGTGTGTATATTTATATATGTATCTAACAACAAGGAAAAAATACACCATTTACATTGAAAAATTTTCCTTGAAGAGGAAAACTAGACATTAGGGTCATTGTTTCATTTTTAAAAGATACAACAAAAAACTCTCAAAGCACACCAAAAAAGCCTCAAGGGCTTTGCTGAGATGGATATAGGCCTTGCACAGCTGAGCAGTTGCAATTCTTATTTACAGTACATGGTAAGATGAAAATAGCCAGAAGTTGCCCTCGTGCCCCCTGACCTGACACCAGCATTTTTGCTATGTGCATGTAGCTATGGATGAAGGGAGAAGTGCAGAACTCTCCTAATCCAGGCTCATTTTCCAGAGGATAGACATTAATGGTGTGTTTGAGAGCATCTGTACCTGTGAAGTGCTGCTGGCAGAATTCACTGCTTGCTCTGCAGGATGCCTGGGACTGCCCACAGCAGCTCTGTGTGCAGCAGGAGCTTTCCTACTCCCCACAACCACTGTGGGGAGGCTGTGTTTAAAGCCTCAAGTGGCTGAATTCTGTTCCTCCTTCTTCTTGCTGATAATTAGTGTCCTGAAGAGCCTTGTACTGGTAGTAACTTCTGGAGAGAGACTGAAAACAGGCAACTTTAAATGAGCTTCTCTTAAGGCTTGGAAGCACAGGTACTCTGCCACACAAAGTTGTCTGATGCCATTGTGTCTCCTGTCACCATGAGATCTGAGCACTGTGGGTCCAGTAGAGTTGTTCTCCCAATACAGAAGGTACAGAAATGCCCCTGCCCTCATTCTAAAAATGTGGCGTTCAAGTGTGGGAGATGCATCCAGTTTCATCAAAATATTTCGATGCCTAATTATGGGCAGAAAAATAATATGGTTTGGGCTGGAAGGGATTTTAAAGATTGTCTTAAAGATTATTAAAGGGATCTAAGATTATCTTATCAGTTTCAACTCCCTTACACTGGACAGGGACATCTTCCACTGGAGCAGGTCTCTCAAAATCCTGTACAGCTTGGCCTTGGGCACTTCCAGGGATGGGATCCACAGCTTCTGGGGCAACCTGAATGTCATTGTATGTCAACCAGGCTGTCATTGTCTGCAGGGCAATCTGTAGGACTGTGAATGCAGCAGTTTAATTATGAGACTAGCATCCTAACTGCCAGACCAGATTTCTTTCCCTAAACCAATTTATAAGTGATTGTTTCACCATATGAGTGTTGCAGTGAGGTTCTTCTTCCTCAATGCAGAATCATTTCTAAATAAATTTCTTTTCCTGTGGTAAACTTGTCATCTGAAGTCATGAAATCGGAAGGAAGAAAAAAGTGCAATTGCTAGGCTAATTTTAATTTCTGAGTCTGAATAGACTGAGCTCCTCTATACTTGAGGATGGGAAACTTTTAAAATATTTTTTCCTTCCCCCCATGGAGAGAACGTGCAACAACCTTTGTAGACAACCATCACACTTTCCTGTGCTAATCCAGCACTGAACTGAGACTCATTGGTGGCATGTCATTTTCTAAAGAAAGAAGAGGAGGAAAAACAAATTTTAAAAAGACCCAAACAAATTGCTTTTACATCATCTCACCAGAATGTAAACTAAAGTGGATCTTTGATGTTACATGCACAGATGTTGTAGCTGACATGTCTCATGGCAGGCACCAAGCAAGAAGTGACAGAACGGCAGGAAGCTGAGGAGACCACAAACATCCAACGCTACAGGGATGGCCTGGAGCAGCAACCTACACAAACACAACAGTCTCACTTCATTGTTAATTAAAGCAGTGCTTCCCAGGGTACAACAGAAAGTTGGTGCTGTATTTGAGATTCTGATTTACTGTGTCTACTGATTTCAGCTGTGATTGTTGACACTAAAGAATGATTTCTGTTCCCAAATCTATGTGTGGGCACCTGCCAAAAGAGAGATTCATTCATTGTAGACTGTCTGCGTGCATAAGTTGTGATATCTGGATGCTTGTTAAAGAGTTAACATATGGCAGCTGTTTGCCCATGGATTAAACCATATTTTATCAGCTAGACAGATACTCCTATTTCATAAATTATTATGCTTCCGTTCTTGGAGTATCAGTGAGCAGGGAGGACGTCTTCCTCTTGTCACACAAATAAACTTGTGCAAAAATTATTTTAAAAGATATTTAAACTTAGTCACAGACTTCTGACTCCACATATTTTTTGCTCAGTCTTAACATGGGGTTTAAATCAGTTTAGTTATTTCTCATCAGTTGCATTCATATTTCAGGTCTGGGACTTGAAAGTGTTATAGAATCAACTGCATTGTAAAGAGGTCACAGTAGGAAACTACACAGAAATGTAAAGGGTGGTGTTGCATGAGAAATAAACTGAGAATGTCTGTATTGAGTAAAATGCACCAAAAAGAGCTAACAAACCAACGATACCCAACACCATTCCTATATGGGCTAGTAGAGCTTGGATTTTCTCTTGCTGCCAAATGACTGCATGTGTTTGCACAGTCATCCCATGAAAATGTTTCACCTTCATGTTGTTAATTTAATTCCCCTTTTGAATCCTGAGTGGCTTTGGGAGCAGCAATTTGTACCATGTTAGCAGCAGTGATCCATCCTCTGAGTGGCTTCTGGGGGCAATGCTTGAGCTCACCAGCTTAAAATTCCCTATTGCACTCACTGATGCAGCAAACACCAGTGGAAAAGCCTAGCTGGAGCATATTCATTCAAAATGCAATAATAATGCTCACAGGCGATTTTTATTGTTTTCCTGTTCTCTCCATTGCCTCTTTGCTTCCCTGTGTACTGCTGTGATGAGATGCATAAAGAAAATCCAGTGTTGGAACCATGCAAGGAGAAGTTGTTCTATTTGATGTATGTAGTAGGGTTCTATTGAGAGCATCCATAACACTCCTGTCATTGTCCTGATTCTGCTCCCTTAGCTTTTGATGGGTTTGGTGTTGAAAATGGATTGTTGTGATTTCTCTGGACATTTTATTTAAAGTTCAAGATGGTAGTAGAAAGCCCAATGTATTTGGATCTATATATTATGAAAATGTGCATAAAAAGGTCTGTGCAATCTCTCACGAAATGTAGCACAATAGCTGTTAAATGTTACCAGTTTATCACCAATATTAGTATCCCTGTGTGAGAGAATATGTTTTATATCTGTACTGCTGGGAGTGTTCCCAGTGGGGAGTTGGAAGGGACGTGCTTGGGACAATGCACTGTTTCTAATCAGCTATGCAAGTGTTGGTGAATGGCAGCAGATTTATCATCTGAAATTATTCTCTTCAAGTAGTTTTTATTGTAATACCAGGAAACTAGTCTCCTTTTTTTAAGTGATTTATTGAAATCATCTGGCTATACTCTACCTAATAAAACGTACTCTACGGCTGCTGGACTTCCTGCAGGAAAGAAGAATTAATCAGATATGCACAGATGCTATAAAGAGGAATGGAAGTGCTATCAGTTGCTGTAGCATAATGGAAAATATGTAGGATCCAGGCTCAGTGGGTGTAAGAGGGTTAATCGCAGGGCAGGTCACCGGAGCCATATCCATTTTCCCCTGCTGAAGATGGTGTGTTAGTGTTGCAGTTGCTCCTGTGCTCAGGAAAACCAAACAGGAGCACTGGTGAAAATATTTTAGGAGTTATTTTACTTGCCTTTCAGTCAGCAAAAGCAATCTCTGAGAGCTGTTCTGGGTGGAAACAATTCCACATGAGACCTGAACACAAACAGCCCATTCTCTGCTGTTTGCACAGGGCCTCCTGCAAATAAAAACTTGGTCATCAATGGGCTCATCAGCCATGTGCAGGTTGGGCCATCTGTGATGGTGGTGAGAGCTCTCTTTCTAGAGCCACTCAAATAATTTAGGTCTTTATTAGGAGAAAACCTTGCTTCTTGTTTGCCCTGCATATGCTGTGGCACTTGTCTCATGCTGTAATATTTAACAGCTCACTAATCATGCACTAAGTGACGTGGCTAATACAGACCCTGTGTGCTTATCCAAGGGCAAATCTTTACTGTTTTGATTTTAGAGAGGGTTTTTTTCCTCTGAAATTTTCCTCTGCCTCTTGCACAAAAGAGATCTGGTTAAAAATGCCTTAATTTTCCCTAAGAGAACTTATTTTAAATTAGTAAGTAGGAAAGTCAGTAAAATAAATTTGTAAATATTTTTATGCAGATTATTTCTTTCTTTACCCCCTGAAGAGAGATGGGAACAAACTATTTGTTTTTCCAAGAGCCAGCAAGTTAATTTTAAAGAAATGTGGGCTTGGTCAATCTGAACCTTCTCCTCTCCCTGTTACCTGGTGGATCAAGTGAAAATTCTTGCAAGAAGGAAAGAAATCAACAATAAGACCAAAATGATGAAGACTGTGAGGCCATGAGGAGACCAGGCTGCAAGGCAGACTGATAGGGGAAAATGTAGTGTCTGGCAGCAAGATAACAGGACTTGTGGTGTCTGTGGCTAGATTGGTTTTGATGAATGGCCAGCTTAGTTTTCTTGCCTCTGTGACTCACTTCTTAGTTATCTGAGAAGCCTGAGGTCCCAGGTAAACTGAGCTTGCTTTTATACACTCAACACTTTTCTCTCTCCCACTGTGAATTCATGGCTGGAAAGAGCTTAAATTATCTCTGTCTAAGCTAAAGCTTTGGTTTGTAAGACTTGTTTTATATCAAAAATATGTTTTTCTTGTTTGAAAGAAAATAATTTCCAGAAGTCTTTTGGAGAAAAAAGAAATGTTTCTCACCATGCATTGTTTGAAATATGATTGATATACTGTGTCCTAATTCTACACTAGAATCTTTATGTCAGTCCTTTTATCATGGATTGAGAACACATGAATTCTGGAGACATCCTTGCAGATGTCATGATGCAGTTGACTCTTGTAGCACGTAGGATTATACAGGATTTGAGCTGTTAAGTGCCTGATCTGGGAAGTGGCATTGGCAGAAGAGGAAAGCTGATCCCTCAGGCAGGAAAGATATCCTTTCATATCTCTATTTATTGAAGGTGGGTCTGACTTTAAACATGAAGAAATCTAGTGAGCCCTCAGGATGAGGATGTGAACTTACTTGTAGCTGAGCCTTTTCTTTCCCCAGTTTTTGTTCATTAGTTCCAGTTTTTGCCTGAAAAGCTCCTGTTATACTACTGCAGAGTTCAGTGTGGGTGGCTTCAGAAAGCAATGGTCCCAAGTCAGACAGGGATGTGGGGAAGCAGCAGTAGTAAATCTGAGATCCTAGGTATAACTGCTGTCCTTGGTATTATTTTAAGGGTTGGTGAATAACATAAACCCAACAAAAATGTGTCATGCAACCAAGGAATATCCTGCAACATGCTTTCAAGCATTGAATCCAACACTTGAAAACTGTTGGTGTTTCCTTGTTTCTCTTGGGAATTTACAACAAAGTGTTCTCCACTGGAATACCTCAAATAAGTTGGTGAATGGAATTGCTCTGAGGAGGCAGCCACCATCCTTGGGGTGAGCTGCCCTGCAGAGTGCTGGAGCTGCTGCCTGGGGCACAGTGACCAGAAGGTGCCTTCATGGGCTGGTCTCCATGCAGCTGGATCTGCTCCAGTCCCCTCCTCTCCTCCAAGGGAAAGGACTTTCAGAGGATGCCATGTACATGGCAAGATCTGCTGGCAGTGAGCAAACCCCATCCCCCTGCTGCCCTGGGAGCCAGTGTGACACCAAGGTGGTGAAGAATCACCTTTGCTTCCTTTCCCCTTTTCCTTTTCACCACCCTGACCTTCACCTCTGCCCCAGCTTTACCTCATGAGCTTGTTTTGTTCTCCTTGACATTTTCCCAAGTACATTTTAATTGATTCTGAGTCTTCTCTTCTTCAGTCTCCTGGCTACTGTTCATCTATTCTTCGTGTACAAACAGAAATAAACAGTGGAAAAGTGGTACAACTCCAGGTCAGTGCTCACTTAATGCCTTCACTTAATTTTCAAAGGCTTCAGCTGTCTGGACAAGGAGCTGCTAGTCATGCTTACCTTGAGATGCCTTTGGCACCAAGGCAAGCATTTTTGTCCACTGGCCAGAATATTCTAGGTTTTCACCCTCGGGTTCAAAGGCAGAGATGTCACCTCCAGAGCCATTCACCACTTGGAAGTTATTTAAAGTGAATCATTTTCCCTCTGTGCAAGATCTTTGTTGCTAGAATGAAATAATCAGCTTTGTCTGGGTTTCTTGTGTTTTCCAAGAAGAGGGTAGTTGTCTGGGTGTTGTATGCACATTTGGTGGGAGGCCATCCTCTTTGTTGTTTCAAAGGGGTAATTGCAGTCATAGCTTATAAATCATTGGGGAGGTATAGGACTGTCCCCTCCTAATGCAGCATTTTTCATATGAGTGATGATTATTTGCTGATGATGGTGCAGTTGTATCTGGTCTGAACTTCCCATGTGGATTTCATATTGCTCTGATCCTGGATTTGCCTCTCTGAGGCTGCCAGGGAAGCACGTGTGAGCTGACCCCTAGCAGAGGCCCTGCAATTGTTGTTTCTTACTCCTTAATCCCATTCCCAAACTGTGGTGTTGTTAAGGCAAAGTTTACCACCTGAACTACCTCAGCAGGACAGAGGACAGCTGTGCTGGAGTGAAATTTATCCTGGGGAAGGATATTTCAGTCCATTTGTTTAAGTGACAGTGACATTGTGAAGGGCGTCACGAGGTTGTAGACAAAATACAGTGGTTTAGGAGCTGTATTAATAGACCCATAATTACTAATGATACTTTAAGAATTAGACACACTATCACTCAAGTATGAACTTGAGATGTGGGAGCAAGCTGGCAGAGATTGGTTCTTGTTGTGAAATATCTGCAACTGTTAGAGTACCACAAAAGGGGTTGACTGCAAAGCTAAGTGATGGTTGCTTACACAAAGGAGGTAGCAGCAAGGGAAAAGCTCAAGTTTTGTTTGCAATGCTTCCTCCCTTTACAAACAGAGGAAGCAGTGGCTTTGGAGTTAAAAAGCTCAGTGCAACAACAATGCTACCTACACTTTTGGCTGGGAAAACAATTAATTTATTGCTCCCTGTGAAATCTGCAGAGAACAAACCTTGAGCCAGGTCTTGTTAAACTCACCAGCTCCAGGACTGGGGAAGTTCTGCCTCTGGGCTCCCACTGAGTAGTTCCCACCTCTGCCCATTAGCCCCAAGTTCCCATCCCATGTTCCTAATCTATTTGGCTGTGAAGGTCTCTGGCTAAAATTATTCTGAATTTCACTGAAAAATTTTTTTAAAAGGATGAAAGGAATCCTGGAGTATATTGGTTAGAATACCCACCTGGAAGTGGTAATACTGGGATTCAGGCCAGTAGAAATTACATGGTATTGTTTAAAAGCAGAATAAATATGTAGTTTAGGCTGTAGGTTAGATCCTACTGTGTTATCAAGGTAACCAAGTACTTTGGTACATTTATGTATCTAAATAGATGTTTATCTATCTAAATCTGGTATGGTCCTAGTGAGATCCTTCCAAAGGATACAGGACACTTGAAACACCAGCTGTATATGGGCATTCTTAGATGTTTTCCTTACCTTTGCACATTTCTTAAAGTTATGTATAATTCAGGAAGGAAACATTTCAATGGGGAGAACATTTCAACCTTACCTATATTAAACAAAAAACTACAACAAAAAAAAACCTGCTACAGTGCAGAACGTTTTTGCATGTTTCTAGATGTCGGGAAGAGAGGAAGGGAGTACACACCCTAAAAAACACCTGCATTTGTTAGCAAGAATGCAGTGTTCAAACAATTCTGGTTGTTTTGTTGCACACCCAACTATCCTGACTCTTCAGAAATTGCTGCAAATTAAAGTGAGCTGGTAATTGTCCTCCAAGCATCCCTCAGAGCTCCAAGGAGCACTGGACAGGCCTTGCTGCTCATACACAGCCCGTGCCTCTCACCATGATGCCCTGAGCTTTGCTGCTGTTGTGGTGCATCTGAACAGTCAGCAAGTACTGGAAACAGATAAATCTTTCCTTAAAATACATACCAAGTATGAGAGAAATGGAGCTGGGCAAGCAATTTGTCATCTGTTGTTGTAACTTTTCATATTTGCCGAGTTAGAGGATAGAAAAAAGGAAAGGTGTATTGGGATACATCAAGATCATGGTTATGTTGTAACCATAGCTCATTAACTAATTCTCATCTATCAAGTAATGTTGTTCTTCACAAAATCACACTCTTTTTACCCTTTTTCTGTCTCAAATTTTGCCCCTTTACCAAGGGGGATCCTTGCTTTTGTGCCCTGCACACCTCCTGCCAATGCCCAGCTCTGTTATCTCAGTTTTCTGGTTTGGGGTGAGGGTTTCTCTAAAGATGGGCTCCCACAGTCAGACATGGGTACCTCATCTCCTACTCCCCTGCCTTGGGGTGATATTCTTGTGGCTGGATTAGAAAATTCACAGCGTACCTAATGATGCCTAAAAGAGAGCTTTTGGGACACACTGCATCTTTCAAATTTGGTTTATTTTCACACGTGACTGGAAGGGAACCAAGTTCCTCTCAAAAAACTAGAGCAAACAAAATCCCACTTAACTTCCTAGGAAAGATTTAGCTCCTTGACTTTAAGCAGAAAAAAAGAAAAGTTTTATATAAATACATCCTGAACTTCACTCAAATTTGTTTACCATTAAAACTTATCTCTAAGCTTGCAATTGCAGAATTTCATGTTGCAAGCATGGTAGAGCCACAGAGCACATACTTAAAAGCAATTTACAGTACTGAGAATCTAATAAAGGTAGCTGACAAGATAATTGCCAAATTATAGGAATGCACTGCCACCACTCGCACACAAACGCTCTTTAATTATTTTTTGGCATCCAAGGAAAGAAAGAGGAATGCTGAGTTAACAGGCAACATATAATCCATCTGTGTTTGTTTTGGTGCATCCTGGATTTGTGGAAGACCCCAAAATGAGATGTTGTCTGGGGTACAATGACCTTTGTGTGCAGGAGAAAAATTGCCACTTGCTAGACCAACAGTGTAAAACAAGAGAGTTGCTTGTCTTTGGATTATGACCTGGTCACCAAAAGCATGTGGGAAAAATGTGTCCAGATAAAGGCTACAAAATTGTTAACACTTTGAATTTCGTTTAGATTACAGAGCTTTATACAACCAGCAGTCTCTGTGTTATTGAAAACCTTATCAGCTGCCATTCAGTGAATGCACTCACTAATAAAGTGCTTCGTGGAATTTGTGCATGTGTTTGTGCCTGGTGTTTGTCCAGCCACATCTTGGGGATTTCCTTCTCAGGCATCCATCTGATCCTAATCCCAGCCAACAATGGCCATTTTATTCCATTATAGTCTATCACACAGTAATTAAAGAAATTATTTCCATGCTATTGTTGCTATTGTCTGTATGTACATCACAGATGAAAATAGGAAAAATATTTCTTGTTAAGACAGTCATCTGTGGCATTATTCAGCCACTTGTCTGTTATGATTTCTTGATCCATTTAGAAAATTACTTCAAATTACAATGATATGGAACTCTCTAATAGCATCATTGTCTGATTTCATTCTTTCAGTTTTCTTTTAATTAAGTCAGGAGTCTATTCTGTGAGGGGTAAATGATCTTCATTTATAATACCCCATTCAAAGCCTGCTACTTCAGATAGTAGAAACAAAAGGCCTAATGAAAACTGACATAAACTAGAATAGGAAATCTTGGTCAGGCATTTCTTATGGATAAGAGAGATAAACAGATAATTCTTGTGAAATACAGCTCACTGGCAGCACAGAATACCAGGATTATGTGAGCATACACCTCTTGCTGATTGCATTCAGCACCCCCAAATTACTCTGTGGAAGTAAATGATTTGGAGGTTTGGCTCTGCAGAAGCCCTGGATGGGCTGGGGGTCAGTGTCAGGGTTCAGCAGTGTCACTGCTGTGCTGGGGAAGGAAATGCAGCAGCAGTGGGGAGGTGTGGAGAGGAGCCTGGGGCAGAGGGAGTTAATGTTGTGGCTGTGCCATGGCCTCACCCAGAGCACGTTCTCCTTATCTGTGAGGAAAGGCTGAGAGCCTGAGCACATGGGGCTGCAGATACCTGGCACAGCCTTGCTGGATGTTTTCTCACACCAGACACAACC
The DNA here is from genome assembly GCF_027887145.1 of Ammospiza caudacuta. Taxonomy (NCBI): domain Eukaryota; kingdom Metazoa; phylum Chordata; class Aves; order Passeriformes; family Passerellidae; genus Ammospiza; species Ammospiza caudacuta. The sequence goes on along the minus strand of NC_080604.1, from coordinate 16,127,277 downwards.
AAGTTCTCGGGGAGAATAAAAGAGGGAATCCTCTCCTATAGGTGCACAGAGCAGGGAAGTGATGACAGGAAATAGATATCAGCTCACTGAGAGCTGGTTGGAAATCCTTTCCTTTTAGAATCCAAAAGCTTGGACTGTTTCACAGCCCGAATCTATTAGTCGAGATTTCCAAATGGAATCTTCCAAGAAAAATAAAGGCTTGTCCTGAGGTGTCATTGGAAAGCCCTGATTTTGTCTTGTAGGGATGGAAACATGCTTGGAAAAAAATTTGGGTGGGGATTATTGCTCAATACCAGTCAAAAGGCTGCACCTCTTTTCCTCTTTTTTTTTTTTTTTTTTTTTTTTTTTTTCCCACCTTCAGGGTTTTTTGTTTGGTTTTTGGGGTTTTTTCCCCTCTTCAGAACTTCTTGTTTTTTCCAGCAGTGAAAAGAAATCACTTCTTTAGTCATCAGGGTGATGCTCTTTAGACACATGAAGAATTTGAGATTGACAAAAAGAATGGCAGGATTTCATGCAGTTGCAATACCTGGAAGAAAATTAAAACCTGATCAGAGGATTTGTGTTCACCACCCCAGCAGCTGGGAACTCCTGGAGCCAGCATAGCCTTGAATCAGGTCTGCTACCAACCTGCTCTGCCTGGGACAAGCCCCCAGCAGCTGCCCTCACTGGGCATGCAGATCCAGTGCTTTTGGCCACCTGAGTGCAGGTGTTCCTACCCCACAGAAATTGTCTGACCTGGTGTGGGTGCAGCAGCACTGCAGTGAAACAGCAGGATCAGCCCGGAGTGCTCAGGGGACAAGGTACACCTCAGCCTTGTCCCAGGTGAGGTTAGCACAACCAAGAGACCCCATACAAGGAAGCTCTCAATGACAATGTAATTGTTTTGGCTAGAAATATTTCTTTTTGGAGCTTTGGATCTTCCAGGCAGATCTTGTATTTGTTGTGTGAGTAAGGGCTGTGGTTACAGCTGTGGACATCACATCTGTTCTCCTCAGTTTCCCATGCTCAGCTGTGTCTCTGATCTGACCTCCCTGGTTCAAGCACATGGTGCAATTCCAAGTTCATTGGCTACCAAGGTGCTGTTCCTGGACAGGAATTTTGAGACCAGCTTCCTACTTGCTTCTGCTATTTCCTACTCAAATCCAATTTTCACTGCCAGTGTTGGCATAAATGGGAAATTTTCCTCCGCGTGTTTGTCAAAATCAGAGCAAAGCCTACAGCTCTCAAAGCAGCACACATCTTTTGGAGGGATGGTGAAGGGATACTTTTAAAATCTAAAAAAACATCTAATTTTCAAAAACCAAAAATCTCCAGCACAGAATAGCGCATCCTTACTTTAACTTTTTGTGATCAAAAGTGCATGTCTGAGGTGTATAAGCTGGTTTTCCACCAGTATTGATCCTTCATGGTACTTAAACATGTGCATTCCACAGGCACCAACACATAATGAATAATAAAACTGCAGAAGCTTTACCAGAACATGGGTGCTGAAGTGGTCTTGTCTTCTGTGATCAATCTTTCAGAAGATTGACCTGTATGTGGTTGATAAGGAAAGCTAAAAGCATGTTATCACCCTTATAAAGAACTCAGTCCTATTCATTTTCTTTATTTCTCTGCATTTTTAGTCAAAAACTGGGGAAGACAAACATCCTCAGCTTCAGAAATCTCTGAGGGGTGGGAAAATACAAAAAATACTTCATTTACTTTAAGAATCTCTTATTTCTCCCCACACAAGATTTCTACTTTCAGATATCCTCCAAGTATATTTTCATTCATGCTTTGAATAATCTATACTTGTAGCCAAATTTTGTTTGAATATTTCTTTCTATTTTTAAATAAGAAATAGGGTAAAGTCAACAGAGAATATTTGCACTCAGGAATTGTGTCTATTGCTAGTTTTAAACAACTTTCCAATTATAAATTATTCCTCATCGTGTTTTTCTTATCTAATGGCATCTCTAAATTAGGATTCACCTCTGTGCAGTTAAAAATGTAAAAGCAGTTTAATAAGACCTAAACAGATGCTTAAAACTAAGGGTGTAAGCAAAGGTTTCTCTCAGATGTAAACAGCTGGAAGTTCAGGCTGCTGTTGTTTTCTGAAGGGTCTTGTCTGAGTCACTTTATTCCAGCACTGCAGTGGTCCTGAGCTCTGTAAAGTCCCTTGTGCATGTAAAGCTAACCTTGGATAAGTGGTTGTGGCATCTGGGCTTGGGTTTGGAGAATACATTTTGTAAATGTAAATATTGTCTCTCATTAGTATGCTCCAATATTTGCTTTCGCTGTTGATTGTGTGAATTTCCTAGCAGAGAGATTTGCTAATAAATTGTCGCTGGAGATCAGCAAAACTGAAGCCAACTCATTTGCAGGATAGGAAAACAAAAGCACACAGGGTACTACAGACAGCAGCCACTCAGTTTTTAGTGACAGCATTTGCATTTCAGCACATTTGTGATTAAAAACCCATCACAGGGGCACAGTATGAGCTGGGCAAGGGTCTCTCCTTGTCTTCAAGAAAAGAGCAAGAATGGAGATTCCCTTACTCTCAACATTTATTTTTCTATTTACCATCCATTATACTTCCAGTAGTTGCACTGCTAGCAGGTAGTGTAGGTAGTGTAATAACTGATAAAAGCTGTTTCTTAACTGTTTCTAGTTTGCTGTAACTAATTGACATAAATATTTATGCTGTAGTTATCAGTAAAACATATTTTTCTGTAAGCACCAATAACAAACCAATCCTTTAATTATGATATAGAACAGCTGGTGGCATTCACAGAAACATTTCCTTTTTACAGATAACTCAGGGAACAGTGCTATTTTCACTTTGACCATTTCAAAGAAACAGGAAAATAGGAAGGGAGTTTTAATATTGTATTCTACATGAACATTAACTCCCACATTGTTTTCTGTCCAAGATTATAAACAATGTTCATTTGAGAGGCTGTAGATTTATTCCTATTTTAAATACTGTAGGGAGTGATTAAAGATACTGAGCATTAATCTTGTGAGGATACATCAGAGGCACTTCCAGCTTGTGCCCTGCAAGCTAAACCCTGTCTGTAACCTTTCTGCTGCTCCCAGATCATCTGCTAAAATTTTCATCAAATACTCAGCCCCGTTTGATGTCTGCCTGTGTGGTACCTGTCAAGAGCTGGAGAGACAGATTGGTGCTGGATAACTACTGTTTGGACCCAAAAGGCATTTAATATCTGTTACAATCCCTAGAAACTGCTCAGGGATGCTTTACCAGCACTTAATGAATGTGCTTTAGTGATGAAAACAAAATAAAGTCAGAGTGAGCTCAGCTCTTCCTAATGGTTTGTAAATCCTAAACACAAGATGGATTCCGCTCTTAACTTCATCCAGCAGTTCATAAGTTGATATGAGAATGAGGATGATAGGAAGATATGGCTGAAGGTCAGCTGTTGTCTCATGGTTTTTGAGAGCAGCAGACTCAAATTCAAAGCATCTGTTGCAAAACTAAATGAATTCTAGTTGAAATTTATTTCTACAAAAGTTGTCCGTTGGGATATTCCTACAGTAAGTTGAATATTTATTTCTGCTGTGAGACATAATTGCATCTGCTGTGTGTTTTTGATTTCTGAACGTCTGGGGGCAAAATCTCAGTTGCTCTAAATGGGTAAAGCTGTTCTCCCTGCTTTTGTTATGGAAAATTCTGCTTGAGATAGCGAGCTGTGGGAAAGTTGTTTTGTTTTGGATTTTTTAGTAAGAAGATGCCTTTGGATAGGTTCATTTTTGGGTGGGTTTTGGGTCTTTTGGAGATAGGGTCAAACTACCAGTAGAATACTTGCCGAAATGTTGTTCTCCCATGTCTGGTAAAAAGCTTAAGTTAAATAGTTTCCTAAATTAAAAAAAAAATGGACCGTTCTAGTAAAAGTTATTGTTTTGCTCAAGTTTTTATTTCCTATGAGCACAATTATATATCATTAACAACCTAAATATTTTCATTCAAAATGGTGCCTAGTTGGGAGTATGGTTCTCATAGTTGGGAGTATGAAACTTCATCCTTTCATCCCTCACTGTGGGCCAGGTTCCAAGGCTGAACTGACATCTATTATGGGGAGGAACATAAACTCTTCCTCTGGCTGTTTTCCAGTGACAGAGATTTGGGGCTTGGGAGGTCTTTTGAGGGTTTTTTGGAGTTTTGTGTTCTTGGATTTGTGGGTTTGTTGGTTGGTTGATTTTTTTTAGTGAGAAAATATTTTATTTTTAACATCTCTAGCTTTGATGTGTTTTTAAACGGATTCCACAGCAAGGATTTTTTGCTCAGTAATCATTTTGCCCTTGTGAGAGATTTATATATGATCTCCCAAACCATCTCCACAAAGCTTCTCCAGAGTCATTTATTGAATGTTGAAGAAGGTTTTTCTGGAAAGAGGGGCATGCAGGCAGAGTAGGCACACATCCCTTTATATACCCCATTGCTGATGTCCCATGCTCTGTGGATCTCAACATGAGAACTGAGATACCTTTATAATGTTATCATTTTAGTACAGAGGTTTGAGAGGTTTTTTTCAGTGTTTTCAGCTGTTGTTTCTTAGCTCTTTGTCTAGCTACTTCGTGCATGAAATAATTCATGTGGTTTGGACATCTATTCAGGAGAAAGCTCTAAGTTCAACTTTTAAACTGTTTAGTTTGTGTATGATAAATTTTTTCCCACTAGCTTTACTTTGGACTATTAGCCATAGCTGTATGTGGGCCAAGATTTTTCATGAAGCATCAAGAATTTACTGAGTACATATGTTCATTCTGTTTTTTCCCCTTGAGACTACCTTTCTCCTGCAATCCAGCCTGGAAAAGAAACTTACCACTGAAAGAGCCTTGACACTCTGCAAAGCACTTCCTCTCCTTCATGAACTCCTCCTCTTGGGTTTTTCAGGGAACCGCTGGGGCAGTGTACAAAACTGCAAATAAAATGCAAGTTTACAGTTCTACCACTCATGGATAAAAATCACAATTTAAATAAGTGTAAATATTGGACATGTGGCAGAAGACAGAACAGATTAGCACTTAGTTGATATGCAGAATTCTTTCCTGCTTTGTTAGAGTTGATATCATGTGCTGGTCTGTGCTTTAGGAGCTTGAAAAGAAATTTCTAATCACAGAGGGTGAAAACTGGTAACAGGGTGCTCAAACCTCTTGCTTTGAGCTGTGGACCTGTTTCATGTTGATTTTAATTTTTTTTTTAATGAGACAGAATCAACAAGTTTCAACTTCCAGCAAAAGATGGGTGACCCAGGAGGAGTAGTCCTCAGCTCCCTGATTTTTATGACTTCATCCTCCAAAATCTTGTCCTTTCCCACTAAGCTTCCCAGGAAATGCAGACCCAGTTTTATTATTTACACTATTTAAGATTGCCCAGCTTGAAGCAGATTTTCCAGTAAGGGTGAAGGGCTCCAGCTGCTTGGGTCTTTTAAGCAGCCTTAAACTTGACAACCAAAAATCATGTAAGCAATTTACGTATCACACCTGAAACTCTGGGCTGTTGTTTAGTTACATTCAATAACTAAAGGTTCTCACCAGATCCTTGTTTCTGTTGAAGCTGTGCATGCCTTCAGCAGAGGGACAGACACTCTGCTAATAATCCTGCATTGCAATTTTTCTGGGTGCTCACACTGTGGGGTTTGCACAGCTCTTGGTTGTCATCTCCTCTCTCTTTCCTAAGTAAAAACTGTGCAAGTTTCTCTGCCTGTTTTATGTTAGTGATAGCAGAAAGGAGGTTGCTGGAGAATGTGGACGTGAAGAAAAAGTTTCCACAGGTTTGGATTTTATCTTAGTTGGCTAGAGTGAACTAGAGCTGGTAGAAGTGAACTTTACCTTTAGAATATCACTTTTTCTGTAGTTGTCTGTTTTCTCTTTGCTCTGAATCTGCAGGGGCTCTTGTGTTTTTGTTCCCAGTCCCTGAGTGTGACTGACCAAGGACTGAGAAAAGAATCACCAGAGTAGTTTTACCTTCTCCTCTGACTGATTGCCAGGCAGGACACAGATGTTTTCAGGTTCTCCTACTTGTTGATATCAGGACATCAGTTTGTAGTTTATTGCCTAGGCAAATTCTCCTCATGTGCATGATTGCAAATGCTACATAAGCATTATGTGTGATAGATGAAGTTGAATAAGTAACTGCACTTTGCAGAGTTCATGTTTTGTATTGGGCTTGCAGCAAGAATATGAAATTGAATTGTTTAGCCCACTATTTTTTGAGGACTATCACTAACAGTGATAAAAATGACAAGATGACAAGACCACATGTGCACTTAAGCCAGAAAAAAATAAAAGCATGGAATAATTCAATCTGTAGATTTAATTTTCGTGCTCTCGCAGTCTCTAAGGACGTGCATGACTGACAACTTTAATAACAAAAATCTGGATTTGAGGGTCTTCCTCCAGTGACCCAGCAAACCTTTGCCAAGTCATGCTGGCTGCCTGATGCACAGCCTGAGTGTCAGCTGGAGAAAGAGAAACACCTGGGATTCACGAGCTGAAAAATACACTCAGAAAGGAAATGCAAGATGAAGTGGAAGAGGGTCATGGGCAAAGAGCAAAGACTGGAGTAGCTAAAACTGATGGTATGGACATGGCTGGGGATGAGACTGCTCCTGCTTCATGGATCATAGAGATGTCCAGCCTTGGTTTTGTCACTGGCAGCACTATGCTGCTGTGATATTACTAGTTTGAGAGTGGAACTTTAAACACCCATCATGGGGCAATGCTCTGGGCAACGGGCAGTTCTCTTCCTCTGAAAAGAGCATCAGCTACACCTGGGTGTAGGAGAGGTAAAGGATGCACCAGGGAGCAGTGGGCTGCAAGGGAGGGCTCTGCTGCCAACTGGGAATGCCACAGAGCTCATGTGCAGATGTGAGCTCCCATTTAATGTGATTTCCAGCAAATCTTTAATCGAGCTCATGACCAGCCTTCTTATGTCACTTTTATCTGGATCTCTCTCGTCTCACCCCATAAAAAGTGGCTTTTATGAAGATGTGGAGTAGCCTACTGCACAAATGACACATCATCTCCTGAAATCTAATAGAGCTGTCATCCTTTTGCTGCTGTTGTATCTGTTAAAGCCATCAGCTGAACATCTGTCCCTCCGTATTTTATACATTACAAACCACTTTGCCAACTGCCTCCACCCAGCTAGGTTGCCGGAAACGCTGCATTTTAAATGCTTTTAGAGTGGGAGGAAAGAGGGAGTGTTTTTTTCATTTTTCAGTCAGCTGCATCTGATAAAAGAACACTTTGTAGTGCTGGGTAACCCCAAACATTTAAAAGCTGGTTTGCAAGCCATGCTGCAGTGTTATAAAAAGGACTGGAGCTCTTCAAAACTCATTCGATTGGAATCACCCTGGTCCCAAATCTGGCAAGAAAACCAGCTAATTTCAGTGCTGAAATCTGTAACAAACTGGAAATAATTCTCCATTAGCATGGAGTTCATATAAATCAAGGCTTCTGCTTCCAAAACTGAATTACCCACAACAGCATAAGCTATTGTTGCTTTTAGGAGCAGACATCCAAACCCCAGCATGTCCAGTTCCAGGTGTTCAATGCTGTAATGGGGGCCAAGATTTTTTGAGATATTTGAATAAGTTAAACAACATGTTGAGCTTTCCTGAAAAAAACTGGTCTCCTTTTGGAAGGGATTTCAACCCTTTAAAAAAAAAATCTGTTTTTTTTCTGATTCTGAATATTTTTAGAAATATTCTCGATTTCTATAGAAATATTCTAATTTTCTGACAGGACCTTTGTATTTGGCTTGATGATGCCTACAGAGAAGAGCTGTAAAGAGCTCATGAGCCTGGACCAGCAGCAGAAGGCTGCAGAAAGCAGTGATGAAATGGAGGGAGCAGGAGCAGACTGCAGGGCATGGCCAGAGGAGCTTCCTTGGCAAGTCCCTCTTCCCACACACAGTTGGGTAACACAATTTCATCACATGCACCTCAAACAGAATTTGATCTCCTTGTAAAGAGTGAGGAGCTGAGCAGATTGCTATTAAAATCAACCAGATTTCATGGAATTAACTGTAGGGTGGCAAACATGAGATAGCCAACTGCTATTTCTTTTTTACTCTTGTTTTAATGCTTTTTTGCCTAAACAGCAGCAGGTGTTCTGAGCTGCCCTGTCAGCGTTTCCATATGGGTCAGAAACTAAATCAGGTACCAAATATGGATGCAGAGTAATTAATTACTCCTCTTCAGTGCTTTTCTCTCTTCGCTGATATTGCGTTTATTTTCATTTTGGGCTGTGTGGCAGTTCCCAAGGCAGTGTCTGACTTTGTTTGCAACTTGATGTAGTGAAAAGAACATAATTTGCTATCCCTAATTCTAAATATTGCTATTGTGTTATGGGGTATTTTTTTACCTGACACTCTTTTGCTTAGCCAATACTGGAGAGTCAAACCATACATAAAGATGATGTAGGTTTAATGCATTGTGATCGGGATTGATATGGAATATGGTGTATTTGAGAGTTCATCTTGAGGGAAAAGTCACAGTACAGCCAATTTATTAGCTGTGATGTTTCTTAATATCTTGAGAAGCTCACCCTGTTGCACCTGCCAAGAAAGGCTGTCTCCTGGAAGAGCTCAGGCAGTTTATCTCAATAGATACTTGGATACAGCATAAAAGACGCTTGCTGGCTGTGTACCTGCATTTAAAATGGATTAAGACTAAACTGTGTGTGTCTGCAGCCTGAGTATGTGCTGCTGATAAACTCATAATCAAAGAAGTGAAACCCTTTTGAAGATCAAAGGCACTGTTGTTATGTGTATCTGATTACAAGCAATGGTCTACGGTGTCTTGTAGCAGCAAATACAATCAGTGGCACAAACAGGACTGGTTGGGATGGAGACATGGGGATTTAGGACTCTTCTGTGGTCTTGGGCACTCTGACCCAGTGTTAGGAGCAAAATACACATAATTGCTGCCACATACTTCCAGTTTCTCCTACAAACTGAGTTTTCAGTCAGCTGAAGGGACTTGGGAGGAGCAGAGAAACTGTCAGATGTATTTTGCCATGGAAAGATATCCTGACTTTTAGACACAAAGGAAAGCTGTTTTCTTTCTCCCCTGTTTCTCTTTTTCCATATCAGACATGTCCAAGAATGAGAGGGAAAAAAATCACACTTAACTATGGCATGTCTCATCCTTGTATTTTCCAGTGTTATGAATTCATGTTGCATGGTTTAGGCTTTGTTCTAGCCCTAACATACTTTCTAGTGTGGTAATAATAATATAACCATAGCCTTGTCTGTCTCCTGAGGTTTGAGGGGAATTTCTGTAGACTCAGGGCACACAGCTCAAGGAGTCCCTGACACTAAAGTAGCCACGTGCCAAGATCAGTGCTGATGGGGTGTGGAGGAGTTTGATTAATATGCTGAAATTCAAGCTGTATCTGCCAGAGGCTGGTACTGAAATACCAAAAAAAAAAAAAAAAAAAAAAAAAAAAAAAAAAAAAAAAAAAAAAAAATCTAACAAGATAGATGTTTGAGAAATGCTGTAGATGCCTCACGTTGTCAGGGGCACAGAGAGAAGAAACTTTGCTTGTTGTACTTTTGCACAGGCCAGATATTATTTTGTTGGTAGATATCAAGAAGCATGTGAGAAAGGATAAATGGAATATGTGGAGACAGGGATTTCCACCAAAGGCACCTCAGTGGCAGCCCCAGAGCAGGTTTTCCAGTCTGAAGCAGATCACACGCACTGTCACTAAATCCTTCCCTCCCATCCTCCATTCTAGCCAAAATTTCTGTGCCTGGCAGCACTTGCAGGAGTTGTGGTGTGAAGGGGTCTGCACAGTGATTCTGTCTCATCTAGGGTACAAAGTGATCGTGTTCTCTTCCTCTCACCTCCTCTCCCTTCCATACATCCCAGCAATGCATTTCCCAGAGCACTTCTGTCCCATAGATAGGGCACGGTGTCTCTCTTGTTTGTCTGTTTGTCACTCTTGTTTCTGCCTGAAAATCTGAAGAGGAAGGAAAGGAATGTTTCATTATAAGTGATTTCTAAATGAAGAATTTTAGAACAAGAAAGTCAAAAGTGTATCTTGAGGAGGAGGGAGGTTCAGTAAGGCACTGTATGTTGGAAATCCCTGCTGTTGTTAATAAGAAATGCTGCATAGATTCATAGCACAGCCCAGGTTAAAAGGAATCTTGAAAGATCATCTGGTCCAACCTTGTCATGAAGAAAAAATGTGATTAAGAAAATGTTGTGGTCTTGCTATTTTCAGGCATGTTGGATTGTGCCTTGCTTTTGCCAAGGTCAGATGGTGTCACTCTGATAAAGCAGAGTGGGAAATGAGGCTGGTAGGCCATTTCTATTAGTTTTCACATGCTCTATGTAACCAAAAACTGAAGCACAATCTGTTGGCACAAGATTGTCTGTGTATCCTTAGTTCAGTCAAAGAACTTTTATGAATACTTGATATTTTAGTCTCAACCATGGTTCACATCTGAAGTAATTTGAAGGTTTATTTTAATTAGAATCTGAATAGTCATTTTTGATTAGCAGTCTGCATAGATCAGAAATGATACTGCAAATCTGGAACCCTGCTGATTGCCAAAGGTAACACATTCTCTGTGCTTACTCAGGTTTTCGGTGCTGAACTTTTTTGAAGTTGAGCTGAACCATGGAATATTTGTTTGCTTTGCAACTGTTGTCTAGCCATCTGCTTTAGGTTTTGCTTGATTTCAAGAAGGCTTGGATTGTTTTGGCTTTTTGTTTTTTATTAAAGATGTTGGATGCATTAATCCTCTGAAAAATCAAAACACCCTCAAGATTAATTACAGATATGGGTCAGCTATTTGTTGCAGTCTACCCATATGAAACAGGTGTTTGGGTTGGCAAGTCATCCAGGGGCAAGGAAAGGACTTCATAGAGGGTTTTTTTTCCTTTGAGTTTATGGTGAAACTGAGCTTTACACATTCTCCAGGAGTCAATTACTTCAAACGTCGTGTTCTGCAAACAATCCTTACTGGAACAGTTTCATAGAATCAGAGAAAAACTGAGGTTGGATAGAAAATGTACAGGTCATTTAGACCAATCCCTACTCAAAGCAAGGCCATCTGCCTTTGTCTTTATCATAGCCATCCATGAGGTAACTGGAGAAAGCAATTAGATGCACCTATCCTCAGCTTGTTCCTTGAATGCTGAAAAAATGCCATTCTTGTTCTGTCCTGTGCTCCAGTCCTTGCCTGACTTGGTTACAGCATTTTCATGTCTTTCTTGTCTGAAATACTTCCTATGGGAACGCAGGGCAATCTCTTCCCCTTACTGGTGTCTGCACACGTAGCCTGAAAGGTTGGGCTGGGTTAGGGAGCAGTGCAGGCAAGGCTGGGGAGATGGAACGGGCAGGCAGAAAATTCCCAGCTGACACAGGCACCTGTGGCTGGCAGCTTTCAGGGGGAGCTGCTGAGCTCACGGTGTTTTCCTGGGGGGAATTCTCCAGCAGCATATTTTGGTGTTGGAACCCAGGTTTGTTTTTTCCTTAGGTTTATTTGGCAAACGAATAGTGCTTCCAGCAGCCAACAGCACTTCAAATTTGATCCAGCAGGGAGCCCTCTCATCAGGTAGAAGGGATTCAGACTGCAGAGGTTAAACTCAAATGCTGGAGTCCCAGCTCAGCACCCCACTCGTAAGAGCTTGCTCACCATATGCTGACAGATGACTGTCTTTTCCTCAACAACTAAACTGTTGTTTAGCTTTATTTCAAATGTTTACTTTTCTGCTGGGATTTCAATAAAAGCCCCTTGTCCTGCAGCAGCAGCAAGTCATCCAGGACAAGAATGAGGTCTGTAAAACTGTCCTGGTTTTGTGCTTGTAAAGCCCTTTGAGAGAGACTACACTACCCATCCTGTGTTTTGCTTTTGGAAGGAAGTTAAACATACATTATTTAAGTTATTTGTGTTATTGTTAGATCATGGGGACAAAGGGGCTGACTGGTAACAAGCATAAAATAGTTGAAATGTATGCCCCTATGGTTCTTTTTCTAAAAAACTAAACAAAACAAACTTCCAAAACAGGAAAGGAAGAGGTGGGGGGAAGTGGGGATCAGTTATGTTTTGAGTTGCTTTGGTTTATGTGTTGCATTTTTTCTTTTTGAGCTCCTGTTAGCCTACTGCATCTTAGGCTATCTCTGGTCCCCAGAAATAAGGCCACTTATTCAGTTTCTTTAACAGAATAGTTGCCTTTGAAGATTGAATTCTAGATCACTGGTGTGTTGGTCCACTGAGGAGAAGTGTTTCCAGCACAGTACTGTGCACTTGCCTCAGTTTCGTGGTGGCTTTTCCCTCTGTTACTGCACAGTGATCAACCCCTTATCACAGAACAAATGCTACAGCAGCTCTGGATAGGAGCAGAAAGTGTATTTTAAATTTCTCTTTGCCTTTTCTGTTTCCAGCTTTAAATGGTGCTGAGTAGTGGAACAAAATCAAGCCTTGAGGTTAGAGGAACAGCAGCTCTTGAGCCTGCAGTTCCTTTGGTGTGCTCAGTGTTGATTGTGCAGCTCCCACAGCATCCAGCCCCAGTGCTGTGCTGGATTCAGCCCTCCTCCCAGCTTCTGGAGAGGAGGGAGCCAAACCTGCCAGTCCTTCTCTCCTACTGGTGTTGACTAAATCATGTGAGAGGGATTAAGGAGAGCAGCGAAGCATTTTAACCCTGCTCTCTCTGCAAGAGCCCTGGGGAACCGGAGTGTTCTCTAACAACTGGGCATGTGCATCAAAGGGCATGAGAAGGGGAGAGAGGTGGAGTCTGACAAAGAGTCCCTAATCCAGTTAGCTCTTGATGCTGCTGATGGGGCCACAACATGGAACTAAGGAGTGTTTCCTAGAGGATTTCCTCCATTTGGATTCTGAGCACTAAGGATCTTTTGGGTTTCAGGAAGGCAGCAGTGCCATAGCAGATTTGTGTGGTGCTCCCACAGGCGTTCCCACTCCTCCCTGGAGCTTTCTGAAATCACTCTGCCTTTTGATAGTGGCCCTGCTCCCCAGTTCAGTGCCTCCTCTTTGTGCAGGCACCATGGAGTCCAGGCTGGAGGGAGATAATACTTCCTGAAGTGCTCATTTATCCCAGCGGGAGAGAGGCGGCTCGCAGCATCCACACGGGTTATTAAGCTGCACTGAAAAGAAAGAGCAAACTGCAGAGTTGTATTAGTTTGTGTATTATCAGCATTTGTAAGGTACCTGTTGCCCTAGTAACGAGCAACAATGTATATAAGTTCAACCAGACAAAATCACCCTCTGGTCAGGGAAATAAAAAATTCATGGCCTTTCCTCCGGAGCCACTCCTCCAGTGCCTGGGGAGGAGGGCTTAGGAGAGAAGAAACTGAGCTGGTTGTTATGATCATACAATCCCAGTTTCTGTTCATTCACTGCTCCTGGGAACCCTGCAGAGCTGCTAACAAGCTGTGTGTGTATTGAGAGCACGCAGGGATATGCTGGAGGCAGGGGGACAGAGGGGTGGGCAGGTTCACATCATTTGGAGCCTGCTCAGTGCCTGCCAGAGCAGTGGGCTTGGGGATATCTGGAGCTGCCCTTTCCGTGTCCCTCCTGCTCTCATCTCCAAAAGACTGGCTGGGGAGCTCACCATGGGGCTTCTCCTGACCCCATTCACCCTGGGACTAGTTTGTCTTGGCATGAGAGGAGTGACAGACTGCTGTTTGTGACAAGTGCATGTGCTGCCCTGTCCTCACTTCTCAAGGCTGAGTGTTTAATCATTTAATGGGAATCACAGCATTGCCAAACCCGAAAAGCTGCCACAGGTCTCACAGCAGCAGTTACTGTTCTATGAGGGCTGGATGAGTGAATGAACATTTGCTGTTGCTGTTTGTGTCACAGGATGGTCTGAACACCATCGTGCTGGGCACTGGGAGCTCACCATGGCACCGTGTCCCACTGGTTGCCCCATCTCTGGAGCAAGGACCCCAGCTGAGCACATGGTCCTCTGGACTTTCAGATGCTTGACACTTGATATTTTCCTTCTAGAAAAATAAATTGTTCTGTATACGCAGTATAACAAGATAAACATTGTGCTCAGTACGACAACCAAGAAAAATACTGCAAGGATACCTTAAAGGCTGAGATGGGTTCAGAAGACAATGCTGACTTTGTGTCAATGTCAGGGGGAGAGTCATTGCTCAGGTCCTGGCAGTTGTAGGAGATAAAACAGCACTTTCTATTCCATGTGGGTCAGCTAGTATGGACTTGTTCCTAGCATTGATTCTGTATGCTGGCTAATGACAATACAGTTATTGTTCTTACACCTGTTTGCAAAGGGAAATGAATTGATGACAGAATTTTAGTGTCTCTCCATGAGGCAAATGGGTCAGGTTTCTTTATTTTTGTCATTTAGTGCAGTACATCTAGTCTTTCAAATCTGAGCTGCAACCCAAGATATATATAGGCAATTCAGCCCCTTGTTTTATCATCATCTAAAAGACAATAAAGCAAGCCATTAAAATCTCCACCAGAGTGAAATAAGAGGTGAGATTCTGATAGCTGTAAACTAGGCAGCCAGCTAAGGGGAATCCAATTATTTTTGGCACTGCCGGGTTTTGCTGCAGGATCACATCACAACTGGTAGCCAGCAGCACAAAACTTACTTCACTTTGGCTTGATGCTTGTCACAATTGCTACACAAACAGTAAAACTTCATCATCTGTTACTGTTCCGTGTTCCTATCAATCTCTCTTTGTTGCATGAGAAGAGATTTGTCTGCACTCTCTATCAGCCACCACAGTGATTGCCTCACTGTGACTTTGACTGTAATTTTAATTGTCTATAGATCCTACACTGATCTTTCTGACACTGAAAGATTTAAGAGTAGAATAAAGCTCCAGAATCGATGTTAACAAGTCTTTACTTGGGACCCTTATTTAATAAACTCTCATAGCCTCTAGGGGTGATACACAAAACTGACCTTCACTGACTGTCTGTAAAACAGAAAATCAGTAAATACATTTCTTCAGGAAGTAATGGATGCTTCCTTATTGGGAATCACTGTGGCACCTGAGCCATGGCCACAGCTTTACCTG
The DNA here is from genome assembly GCF_027887145.1 of Ammospiza caudacuta. Taxonomy (NCBI): domain Eukaryota; kingdom Metazoa; phylum Chordata; class Aves; order Passeriformes; family Passerellidae; genus Ammospiza; species Ammospiza caudacuta. The sequence continues at coordinate 16,112,235 of NC_080604.1, read as the reverse complement.
CCCCAAAGCATTACTGCTCTAACTCTTGAGCAGATGATGTATTGCTCTGCAAAGGGTGGAATAAACCCAAACTTCTTGCTCAATGCACATTAAGATGTTGTAGCAGAGGTAAAAGTAGCTGATTACTTGCAGTGCAGAGCCTCTTTCCATGTCTAGCAGAACTGACAGTGTCATTTTAAATGGTCTGAGTTATAGGAGTCTGAACCAAATGTTGTAAAAGATACGGTATGGAGCAGCCAGGCTTTGATGAAGACATGGCTAGATAACCTAACAGGCATTCCTTGGTTTAACAACCCTGCAACAAAGTGGGGTTGTTGAGTTGTGTGGCTTTGAGTTCAATATGAAGGTTTCTGCTTTAAAAATTAAAGGGAGACGAAAGTAATTGTGTTGGGATTCTGATCTGGCAGACAACGTGCAGCAGGGACCGTGCCCACAGTGAAAATGCCACGGAGACAACGTGTCTGCTCCTACCCATCACATTGCTTTCCATGCCAGTGCCTGGCTCCAATCCATACACAAAACCCAGCCTGCTGGCTGCAGTGGTATTTGCAAAGGTGAAATCATGCAACTGTCACTGATAGGAAAAGTCGATAAACATTTTACAGATGATGGGTTTGGGCAGCAATTCTAAAGCGACTCTGCTCTGCCTCCTTTTGCCCTCTGGTTTGACTGCTGGGGATGCTGTGTGTACTTCATAGCAAATGGGTATTAAAGGTTTATTAAGCGATACAAGTCTGTTAAGAGGTGCAATCCACAAATCAGTATAAAATATTCCAGGCTATTGTAAGGCCTGGAAATTGAAGGATTTTGCATCAGTTGATTAACCAGTTAGGAAGCTGTGCCTCTCATTAAACTTTCATATGACATATTAAATGTACAGTTGTAAATGAAAGGTGACTAGGCCATTTATTGCAAAACAAATGGATTGATATGATTAAAAGGGGCCTGTGCATTTGTGTGGGGATACTGTCAAGAGGAATAGGAAGAGCACTTGCAAAAATGAGAATGCCACGATGTGCTTTTACTTCAAAACAGAGTCCTGAATCTGCCCTGTTAGAAAAATCTATCACTGAGACTTGAGTGAAGTATTATCTAACCATCTGAGACACAGCCCTATAATTCATGGGTCATTGACACAGTAGAGAAGATCAGTTCTGGCTATTGTAGCAGCAGAGGGACTCTTAATCCATGGATTATTAACGTGGAAAATTGAAGGGGCTGTTACAGGCTTGTGGTTTATTAGACTATTGTGGATTTAGGGAGCTTTAATTTGAAGATTATGGACACAATGGAGTGCAACAGATCCCTTGACAATGTCAGTGGCAAGGCTTTTGTACAGGAGAAAGCTTCTGCTTGAATTCTGTCCTTCCCCATCCCACAGGATACTGCTTAGGAAAACACTTATGGGGCTGCAGTCACCTTTGAAGCTCATTTGATCAAAGTAACTCAGAAACACACTTCTCTGAAGATAATGTTCCCTCAGCTCTCCAATCTGGAAATTATTTTGTTCTAGCAAGGCTTTTCTCGCCAGCACTTGATTTACACCCCCAATTGCTGTTTTGTCTTGCAGAAATTTGATGCTACACTGTGTTTGTATAACATCATTAGGTCCGTGGGATGCTTTGCAGGACAAGTCAGCTGAATGTGTTACATTTTGGAGAAGGACTAAGGAATGAAACCTTGGACCTTCACTAGCAACGGCTTTGTGAAATCCCCTGATGCCTCTGGTCACCATCTCAAAAGCCTGGGTGAGCTTTTCTCTGCTCCCCATCCACCTTGAAGGACCAATGGGGATGTGAGCATTTTGTGGGTATGGAGAGGCACAATGAGGCTTGAACACAACCATAGTTCCAAATACAACCAGCCTGCTCTGAAAGCACACCAGGGAGGGTTTCTTCCCTGCCCGAGAATGTTGTATGTCTTCCTTTTACCTTTCTCTATCCCAGAAAAAGGGCAGGAAAATGGAAATTGTTACAGAAAACTCTGCGGAAGGGTTGGGGGTGAGGGAGACTCAGAGCTGGCATTGGGGTAAGCTCTGTAAGTGCAGTGGTTCCACTGCACAGCATGGAACTGGAAACCTTCCTTCTCCATGCTCCGATTTATGCTTGGAGTACAAGAGGAGGAGCTGTGAGCAGGCCAGCACAGAGTGGCTGCTTGGATCCAGGCTCTTGGCACGTCCTCTGTGCCCGTGCTCAGCTCGAGGTGTCTGTGCCTCACAGGCTGCTTTGCATCCCTTCCGTGGCTGTCTGCAGCTGGGGAGGGGATGAGGAGGGCAGGGAGGAAAGCCAAAACGCCCTCTGTGTGGGCATTGTTGGTTTGTTGTGCCCTTGTCCAGGTAAAGCACAATTTGTTCATGGAGCTTGCTGCTGCTGGAAGCTGAGGAAGCCAAAGCACGAATGGGATCAGAAGGAGCTTCACAAGCCCGTGGTTGGTGGCTCACGAATGGCTTTTGAATGATGTCTCAGACACAACATTGACACCAAGATTTCCAGCAGTAGGGAGGGACAACAGGAAGAACACCCATGCTTGCCCTCTTGTCCAGGTAATTTTCCAAAGTTCCTACTTCTTCTATTAGATTTCATTTTAGGCCCAGACAAAACCTTAAAAGCTTTCCCAGGAAGGAAGGAAGGAAGGCAGCTGCACAAAATAAACTACAGTGTGTGTGAACTGGGGAATGGGAAGCAAAAAGGAGGCAGGGAGTTCTGTCAGACCAAGACAGGTGAAATGAATGCTCCAGTTTCCTGGCCCAAAATCAGTAAGATAAAAAGCCTGTGCAGGACTTCAGAAGGCAACTCAAGAATTTCTAGGAACAGCCCTGGGCACTGGGACAGTCCTCACCCTCTGATGCTCCAGTGTGTACCCAAAGGCTTGGTATATACACAAAATCTCAGCAGTCATGCAGAGATTTGATTAAATTGTAAAATTGGTTGAGTGATTATTTTAATTGAAAAAATATATATTTACTTGGAATAAACTCCTGTTTCTCAACTATGCTTATGTTACACAGATAGTTTAGTTTATATTTATTAAAAACTGTTTAGAATAGAAAATGTTTAATATTCCGCCTGGGAATAGTTATTTAGCACAAATAACTATTTCTTTAATATTAATTTCCACTTCAAGTATTTACATTTTCTTGCTTTCCCTTCTTGCCCTCTTCCATTCCTCTCCCCATCAAAATTTACTTACATTTCCCAGGGAATATATGTGGTTTAGAGTAATGCAAAACAAATGATGGATTGAGTGTATTTGCAATGCCCTTTGAAAACTGTCCCAGTGTTCAAATACTGCTCAATTTTATTCTTAAGTGTTCTGCAGCTTACTGCTGCAACATGTCATCTACACAGCCAGGAAGTTGTACAAGATACACAAGATTCAAGCCAACAGGAAAAAATCCAAGTGATCTTTTAGCTAGCTTTTGAAATGAGAAGAATTTTGTGACCCAGAACTCCAGAAATTAATATTATCTGAGCAGTCAAACACAGATGGTCCACATGAAGTTTTCTGTGTAACTTTTAATTTGACATGTGAAACATTTTATATAATTTTTTAAAATATACTGTGATTTTGAGCCTTATGCTATTTAATAGAGCACATATTGTTGCAAAGGAACAAAGACTTGAGAAGTGTTTGGTTCAAGAACATGGCAGGTTTATGCAACTTTTAGAATTTGTTAGGCAAAGATGCCTGATTTTTGACGAGCATTCCATGAAATGGAAGCAAACCTTTTAATGCTGATGTGCTGGACACCTGCAAGGAGCTCTGAAATGTTCAGTTACTCTGGCACACTAAACTCTCAAATAGTGGGAAATTTTCCTTTGATTTCAGCAGATGTCTCCCACAAGTACACAAGAAAATGTTTGTCTTTATATTATCAGCAGTTTTTATATTACAAAATAGCCAAAGGTCAGAATTTCATTTTCTCTCGGGCATGGTGCTGAATGAACAATAGCTGAATAACTGTGTTTGGATTCAGTCACTGATTGCACTCCCTCAAGATAGTCTCACAATCACTTATTCTTCCATTTCTGCCCAATAAAGTGCCTGGAGTTTGGTAAACAGCTGGAGTCAAAGGGGTGTGGGAGGTAAAAATACAACTGAGGTAGGTGAGAGGTTCTGCTGGTGAGAACATGAAGGGAGGAATGACACTGAGTTCCTGGAGCTCTGGGCATCACCCTCCCTGTGAGAGCATTGGGAAACAATGCATATTTTGGTCATTTGGTTGCTAATGTTCAGAGCAGAACTGCATCCTAATTTCAAGTGTTTTGCTAGCAGATGCAGCTTTTCTACTGAAGCCTAGGAAACAGAATGGTTGTGTTTGTCATGTTCACAGGATACCTGGGGCTGCTGTGAAACCCTCCGTGCTGTATGTGGTGGATAGGAGCTCCCATTGCCATGTGGAACACTGTGATTTTCCCCCAAGGGTGCAGGGGTATAACACTGTCTGGGCAGCAACATGGAATTGCTCTTACTCAGGTTACTGCTCTCTTCTGTCTCGTGGCCTTCCTGTACAGCAAAGTCACACGGGGAGCCATCAGGAGGCTACTGACACTGACTCAGAGCAAGCCTGGCCACTTCTCCTCCTCAGCTTTGCCAAGATAACCATCTCTGCTGGGAAGAGCCAAGGTGAGGATCTCTTTCATTACTTGATCAAAGCAAACCAATTACCTCCTTTTAGAGCTTTATATATTAGGCTCACATAACATCTCTTTTCACTTAACTAGTTCAGCCATT